>NC_092587.1:189780208-190094166 GCF_047663525.1 Anas platyrhynchos | reverse complement strand
TAATGGAACTTACCTTAGCCCATTTTATTTTTTCTAGCAAGTCTTCCAAGCTTCTCTTAACTGGAACATAATGCTTCCATGGTTTTAATACAGAATAAAAATGTTCATAGTACTGGGAATCTTGCTTCAGTACTAGGCTGTCACCCAGCATGAGGTATGGAAACCTGTAAGCTGCTACAGTCCCATCAACATTCACTTGGTATTTGTACTACAAATGAAGATAAGAGGGAAAAAACGTGAAACATTTTGAAACAGAATAGCAACACTGATTATATACAAAATTATTTTCACAGACTATTCATAATTTTTTTATTAGTTTTCAAACCTGTTTTAGTGTCAAGCAGGTGTAGTTTAGTGGTGTTAGGATAACATAGTGGAAAAATTACTTGTTTTCAGCCCAAGACTGACAGCGAAGAAGCTTTGTGTCACATGAAATTCCTGATGGGCACTATTATCCTAAAGTGTCCTGTGACAGAACAAGGGGTAGAGCTATGAAGAATTCAAAACTAATCTATGCTTCAAAAGAGTAAATTTATTCTCACTGAAAACTATATAGAACAATCTAACATAGTAAACTAAAAGCAACCATGAATACAGTGCTCTGCCAAATACCCTTGGCTTTTACAGCATTTCCAATATATTAATCTCTGGAATAGAGCTTCAGCTGCCATTGTTACAATTACTTTTTACAAGACTCTGTCCTCTTTATACCCAAGTTTTGTCCATTGTTTTAATATTTTCCCCAAGTAAAAAAAAAAATGATGGTGAGCAACCACATTTTTCAATCTCTTAAAAAAAAACTTCCATTAATTCTCTCAAAGGGAATCCATGAAAAAATTGTAGTGGCTTTCTTTAATGTGCCACACTACAACTTTGATTATGGGTGGTCTAGCTCCCCATGGACCAGGGCTCACAGTGTAGCATGACTCTTTCGTTTACTGAATGGAATTAGCAACATCAAGCCTTGTTATTTTAGTTGGTAAGCACTTGGCAGCAAAATTAATCCAGGATTGTAATTTGCTTGCTACCTTAAAGAAGTCAAAGAAGCCCATCAGTGGAACCTTTCCCAGCTCTTTTTCTTTTTCTCTGAAGAAGAAATATCCTGTTATTCCAGCATCAAGTAGTTCTGGATTTTTCCTGGATAACTTGACAAGATAGAGACGTTCTTCTCTGCTGTCTCGACCTCTAAATAAAGCTTGCTCAGTTTTGTTTTCCCAGAATGGGCCTATGAGCATTAAGATAAAAGTGAACAGTCATGAAATATACATGATACCTTTTGTGCAAATAATAGGAACTTGCTATGAAAGTGGTATTACTCTCAGAGACATGGTAGAACAGACGTGATTTCTTGTAATTAACCCATAAACACTTATTAATCACAGGGTTTAGACTCCCAGTTCTGCCTTGAATTTTGGGATGAGAAACTGAGCAACTTTTAAAAAGAAAAATAGAAAATTGCTTTTGCACTCATCAATTTTACATTCAAATAACCTAAAATATCTTGAAAGTTGTATAAGAAATTGTAATCAAATTATTTATATGAGTCAAATAGTAATTAAAGTAATTATCTGCCCTTAAAGACTGCCACAATAACGAAACTTTCTTTAGGAAAATCCACTTGTGTTACACAGCAATTTATTCAGGTCTTTGAGAAGTCACTTAATGATAACCTATAAAGGAAAAAAATGCTATACTGTGTCCTCAGGATACTTAGCTAGAGCCAGAAAGACTTCATCTCTGCTTACTTCTTTCTTTTAAAAATGTTAAATATGTGTCCTTCTTCATCCTTCTGCTGGAAATTTCCTTAATGGACATACCAAGTTAGAGTAGGACCTTAATTGTATCCTAACTGGAAAAGCAGCTGCACTAAACAAGTAAACACAGACTGCTTCAAACTGATAATGTAATTAAGATGGTAAATTTAAAAACAAAGTAATAAAGCAAGGAGAAACTGTCAACTATTCAAGTAAAAAGAAACACCTACTCGCTCAAATTTTACTCCTTAGGTATTGTGCGTGTCACCTGCCTGATCCTATTCATGAATATCCTGGGGGAAAAACACACCTGTCAGTAAAACTGACTCTTCCTTTGAAGCTAGAAAAACCATTCAGAAGATCCCACTATGAGGTATTTCTTATACAAACAATATTTTTTTCAGTTGAAAGAGACTACAACATAGTTCCAGTTTGCTACTTTCAGGATTCAAATTCATTTTTATTAAAGTGGAACACTGGGCCACATCACTGTCAGAAAAAGGATTACTATTTTATTAGAAGGAGCATTATTTCTCCTTTACTGAGGAGACAGGCCTTCTAATTATATATATATATATTTGACATGTCATGGTAGCTATCTTCTGGATGGTAGCTATCTTCTGAATTTAAATTAAAATTCACCATTATTGTGAATTTAATTTCTTAAATTTTGGCTCTAACCCTGTATTAAACACCTCCTTTTAGCAGTGTTGAAATGTGTAGACTCTCTAAAGACCAAACTGCTTGTATTACGAGATGTCCTACAGCATTTCATGTGTCCTGTAAACTGTAACACACATTATTTGAACACAGCTTACTCCAATGGAATGACAATTTCTTTCTTAAAATTCACCATCTCTAACTTACCTGTATTTCCCTGAATAGAAAGGAGATCATTTGTGACACCACGTAGGGTTTCAAGAGTTGAGTGGGTTACATCATACGTTGGCAGGACGATGTCTCTTGAATCCACAGAGCCACACCATGAAATTATAGGTATAGGGCCAGGCGTATCATTAACTTTTCGATACTCAACTGGCCAATCTCCAACATTAAGATAAAACTCCACATCTGGAAGATGAACCTAAAAGTATACCCAAGAAAGCATAACACAAAGGTAATCATTTGCCATTCTTAAGTGAAGTATAATCCTCAGTTCTCTTATGAAACTACAAACTTACTGAATCAACCTACCTTAGAATCAACAAGCCTACTAATAGATGTTACAGATTTAGCTGATATTAAGATACTGATTTCAAGTTTCTGTCCTGCAAGTAGGTCTGAAGGGAACACTTACAGAGGCCAGGAAGCTTGCCAGGTTGAGCTTCAGCTCCTGCAGATTTTCTACCAATCCCACACATTAAGTCTAGTATGATCCCTAAACATATACTGTCATCTTGATGGAAAAATAAAATAAAGTATCTCATTGCAGCAACTACAAATCTGGAGATACAACAGTGAATGCAGCACAGCCATACTGGAATAAGATTTAATAGTTTGAAGTAAATGGTCAAAACTGATACCTTTCTTGCCAGTGACAGTAACATCTCATCGGAGAACATTTTGAAGTCTGTGTACTTCCCTAAGGAACGACGGTAGATGCGATTATTGAGAATAGTGTAATGCACAATAGCACCTCTTGTCTGACTGAACTTCGATGGGATTTCTTTAAGCATTCGCTGAAGGTCAATGGTGGGAAAGGAAAGGAAGTCCTTTGTAATCTGAGGTTCTTGGGATGGACAAGACAGAGTGTTCTGCCAGACCTCAGGGTCTTCCTCAGGACAGTCACAATATTCATGATAAACTGGTCCTGCAGAAAATGAAACACTGAGAGTCAGTATTTGTGATTCTACACCAATCATAATTCCCCAAACACATGGGCATATAAATCTAGAAATTAGAGTGGCTTGACATTTTTTTTCTAAGTTTTCTGAAGTTTCCTGGGAAATCATCAATCTGGGGGAAAGCAATGTAATTGAGAAAACTGCATCATTCTTTTCAGAAATAATAATACGAGACGTGTTGTTACTTGTTGAGGGCAAAATTCATCTGCAAAATGAAGCTCCATTCTTGTGCTCCCTGCCAACCACAGAGAATGTTTAGAATTGGTCTAATGTCCATAACTAGTAAAGCACAGGTATTATTTTCAATTTTAGCCTAATTCAGGACTTTGATACAACAGTCTTTAGCTCTGCTGTAAGGTACTGTCTTTCATATATCATCAACTATTCTTTCTGTTCTTTTGAAGCAGCAGGCTTAAACAAGAGCCTCTCACAGCACGAGAAAAGCCTTTATGGACTCTACTCAACACAGGTGCTGCCCTGTGCCATATTATCATGGTTGCTGGTAAATGTACACCAGCAAAAACAAGACAAACTGCTGCCTTGATGACACAGGACAGTTTTATTTCAGTTTGAAAGCATTTCTAAGTTTGTATTTATGATGCTTTACAAAAATAAAACATAATCAAATTCTGGTTAAAAATAATGATGTTATTTTTAAGTGAATACCTGCTTGAAAAAAAGTAAAAGTACTAATCCTCTCTTACTCCTCTTACAAAATCTGAAAAAGTCTGCTCCTGTATGCACGAGGGAAGAGGATATATTCAGACACAGGACCTTAAGATCAGAGGCTGTAATCTGCCTGCCTATGTGTCTGCGTCCTGTAACTTGGCAATGTACAGGGATTGTCTCTGCTTACTGCTCTGCGTGAGGGGAAGTTTGTGATGAGACTGTATGAACAAGAGCAACCGAACCTCTACTCTCCCACCTCTTGCAGTAAATTAGTCCAAAGCATTTCTGTAGCTACCATCACACATTGCATTAGATCAGAAGAACAACATACCTTTCAAGATATAAGGAGATTGAGCAACATGCTTATCGCCATAAAGTATCTCAATTTTTAGCCCTTTTTTGACACTGCCATACATCCGATACCGCATAAGAAACGTGCCGTCGTTTCTATCCAAAGGGAGAGGAGTATGTATTCTGGTGACCTCTTTTGGAGAAAGTGCTTTAATTACCACTTTAAACTGTGTTCGTCCTGTAAAGAGGAAAATAAAAACAGATAAAAGCACTTCGAGCTATTAGAATCACATGTATGAAATAAAGGTGAGCGCAAACTTTACTGGATGAAATCCATGGAATTTCATATAATGCCGCACTGGATTTTTTTTAATTATACCATGTTGTAAAAATTAATTTCCAGCCATGTAGAGCCATTCTAGCAATTTTTCTTGATCATCACATGCCCAATAAATGGAAAACTTGTAGACAGTGATAAAAAGTTAAACAATGACTACAACATAGAAAGAAAAGCTAACAATATTTGGAAGCAAAAATTTGCTTTAATCTTCTGTTTTCATGTTAATGCTTTGGGCAACTATCATTTCCTCTAGAATAAGAGAGACAGAAAACAAAGTTAAAAAAAAAAAAAAGACAAAAGAACACTTGCCAGCTTGCAGAGAGGCAATTGCAGCATGCAGCAGTCGGATACAAATTGTTCATCTTTGGGCTGCAGCTGACCAACTTGCACATTTAAGGTTCCAGCTACTGAAAAGCAGGGATAAGAGAGTGATGGTGGAGATGTTTCCTGGTCATCTGCCTGACCTGTGCTTTCATCATTAATGCCCTGTGACTTTTTAACTGGGCATGGAACATTTTGTGGACAAGATGAGTGTACATAAACATAAACCTGTTTTATTTCCTTACTTCTGTCACACATGGTCATAGTTAACTTTATCCTTCAGAAAAGAGCTGGACAGTTTATTCTCAGAAATTTGATTGTTTGCAAAGCAAACAATTACAATTAAACTGACAAATTCCAGGTAAAATCAATATATTACTACAATCTGAGCACGTCCCAGCAGCACTAAAAGCCTGAGATGTTACGCTTGTTTCTGTACAATCTGCATCTTAACATAATTTACACCTACAAATACAAAACCGATAGTGAATGAGCAGTCACGTAATGACATTTCTGTCTTCCTCAGAACACTGGATCTTGAGATCGGATGAAGCCAGTTAAGGTGCAAGTCTCCAGAGCAGGCAGAAGCCTTGCAGGAACCCAGCTGTGCATTGCCTGCCACCAGATGCCCTGCCCCTTCAGAGCAGTCACCATGAGCAACACAGATCCACCCAGATATTGCTGTCAGAGAGGGTCCCGCTGTAAATAAGCACAGGAGCAATATCTGCAAGCAGAAGAATCTCATGAGGCTGATCACTCCTCCTTTTCTGCTTTGTATTCAAATGTACAAACACAAAATGTGGGTTATTTGTAATCATCCCTCCGTTTTCTTACTATTCAAAAGTCCTTGCCAGCAAAACACACCAAAAACCAAGTCAGAATATCTTCATTGAAGAGCATACTGAGGAAATAAAATCATTATGAAGTAAGCTTTCAGTCTTTCCTGGAATGTCACTGCGGCAAGCAGCACTCCCACTGCTGAGGAATGTGGAATATTGTGTTTTTGGTAGCTGGCAGATCTGCCATGAAAAGCCCTCATTTATCTGCCCAGCGGGACTTCCAAAAGTGCACTTCTGGCTTCTGAGAAACAGAGGAGTGTTAAGGTTGCTCCAGATACGTGGCACGTCGTTTTCAGAGGAACGATGAGCAGACACCTCCCTGCTTGCCTAGGTGCTAGGCTGAAGATACGGTAGCAGTGAAGCTACGCAGTGTGAAATTTCCTTGGGCAAGTACCAGTACAGCTCTGTACCAGCCTAGGGTAGCTTTCAGGAATCCCACAACATGCAGATATGCTCCTTTTTTTTTTCTTCTGAAGCTGCAGCTCTCTAAGGACTTAGAGTACTGGGTGTAGATGCTCTGTGACGAGTGGACAACCCATGTGTGTTTTAGGAAATAATGGATCCTTATTCGTGTGCACACTCAATAACTTTACAATGATTTGCTCCTACTTGAATCTGCCTGAATCATGTAGCCGGATTCCAAACTGTCCATGACTGAGATATCCAGAACTATTCGTGGGCAGTCAGGTTCTTTCCAAATATATCCTTCAGCTCTGCTTTGCTCTGCGCAACATTATGTTGCACCAGGCAACACATGATAACAAAAACACAGAATAATGAGAATAACAGATGTTGAGTTTGGAGGGGACCTCTCGAGATCATCTGGTCCAACGCCCCTGCTCAGGCAGGGTCAGCTAGGGCAGGCTGCCCAGCACCGTGCCCAGCTGGGTTCCGAGTATCTCCACTGATGGAGGCTCCACAACCTCTCTGGGATCTGTTCCAATGTTTGATGACCCACAGTAAAAACAAAAACAAAACCAGTAACTTTTTCTTGCGTTCAGATGGATTTTGACTGTTCTTCTAGTCTTCAGGAACCTCTCCTGTTCACCACGATCTTTCAAAGATAATCAAAAGTGGCCTCGCAATGACATCAGCCAGCTCAGAATTTCTAGGTTGGAAGAGACCTCAAGATCATCGAGTCCAACCTCTGACCTAACACTAACAAGTCCTCCACTAAACCATATCACTGAGCTCTACATCTAAACGTCTTTTAAAGACCTCCAGGGATGGTGACTCCGCCACTTCCCTGGGCAGCCCATTCCAATGCCTCACAACCCTCTCGGTAAAGAAGTTTTTCCTAACATCCAACCTAAAACTCCCCTGGTGCAACTTTTTGATGTCATTCATATCCCTCACCAGATCCAGTTCCAGATGAGCTTTGGATTCCCAAACCGCATCTCTGCACAATCAGAAAGCATCTCTGTACTCCTCCTCGGTCACCCGCCCTGCCTTCCACCACGTGCACGTTTCAGCAGAAGCTCCTTATTCATCCGTGCAGGCCTCCTGCCACCCTTGTTCGATTTCCTGCTTGTAGGGATGGATCATTCCTGAGCTAGGAGAGGTGATCCTTGAATATAAGGCAGCTGAGATGGTAACAAGAAAGGACTTCTTCAGAAGACAAAAAGGACTCTTAATTTTTGTTCTTCCTTTTAGGAAGACGGAATTACACTTCTCTTGGCTTGCAGAGGAAATGAACTAATTCTAATTAGGATGACACTGGAAATGCTTCATCCCCTGTACTAAGACTTGGGAGCAATTTTATTAAATAAGAAGGGCAACGTACCCAGGTGTAAAATTTGTTTTACCATGAAAACCTGTCTGGGACAGCATTTTAAGGAAAAAAATAATGTTCCTATTCTGAAGAGAAACTAAAATACAGACAGTCAAAATGGGATACTTCAAGAAAACCACCTGGTGAAACTTGTTTTATGTATTTTTTTTTCTCTTGTATAGCTTGTGAATGCAGTATTCCATACATGGATGAAAAAGTGACAAAATACAGAGAACGAAAGGGAGAAAAAGTACGAAGGTATTGGTTTATGAAAATTGCTCGAGAAGAACAAAAGAAAACAGGCACCCCATTTCTGAAATGCAAGCAGAAAATGAAAGAGAAGATCTGAAAACAAATTGTTTTTTTCCCCTCAATGATTTTATTGAAATCATTGCTGGTTGCTTCTTCAGATGGAAACTGGCAGTATAGTCAATATATGGCAGTTGAACAAAAGAGGTTTACTTAGCACTTGACAACACGGGTTCCTGTGAATAGCACAGAATTCATGTAAAGACATGGGGACACAGTTTAGTGTAGGGGAAAGCCTAGCAGGAAAGAAGGACAAGGGGATCCAAAAATCCAAAGAAAAAATTATGCATTTTATATTAAAAATAAGTTCTGTATTTTCAGCAGTGATTCTTTAATATTTTGAATGCTTTTTTTTGCTTTTTTTTTTTTTCCTAGGGAAGGAATGAATTCTGCATCATTTGGCATCTTCCTGAAAAGACAGGTCAGAGCTGCAGGCTGTAGGTTGACATTATTGTTCAGTGTGCAATGGTGCACATTAGTGCTGGTAATTAGACTTGATACTCAGAAAACTCATCTGGATTTAAAATCTACTAATTACCCTATATAAGTGTCATGTTGTGTACTGAGCTACTTGATTGAGATTCTGATCCACACAAAACACAGCTTAATAGCTTAGTGCTGGTTTCACAAATGGGAAGCCTGAACTGCAGCACTTTGATTGCAGTATTCTTGTTGGTGTGATGGAGATGGTAACGTGGAATTATTTAGCTATCCCAGTAGGGATATTTTGAGATGTATTTAGTTTATATTGGGAATAAATGCCTCAGTGAATATTATTAATTATAATTCTTACTGCCATTTTACAAGTGGAATCTGAACATTTTAACATTTAAAGTCATTTGAGAGCTGTAATTTATAGCCTGTGTTTATAGGAATAAATTGAACAGTGCTCGTGCACTGGAATGTGATCAACTGTACCGCTAAGTTGTTAAATGATCCTTGGCACTCTCCTAAATAATTCCTGGCACGGCTCAGGAGCTAGCCTGGGCCGAGCCAGCAGCCGTTCCCCACGGGCATCCTGCGTGCACTGACTGGGTCCGGAGGCTACAAACGCCACAGAGCGAACGGAGGCCACTCCATGCCAGATGGCATCACGACCTGAAAACTTCCCCAGGGGTGTTTTATTTATTAACATAAACACAGACATACGTGTATGCACTGAGGGCAAAACTAGGTTTGCAGTACCCACTTCCTATGAGCTTATCTGGGAGCATTTAAACTTGCAGAGAATCCTGCTGAGCTTCACCCCTTTTACCTTTAGCCACCTGTTGCTCCAACCTGAGGAGCTTCCCTCTGTGGCTGAAATCGGCCTCAGAGCTGGCAGCAAGGGTGCAGCTGCACTGCTGCAAGCTGCGCTGCAGCCCGGCACCACATTGCAACAGAGGCTGGAGCAGGTCCAGCACTGAGGCGTGTGGGGCTCTGTCTCACATCTCTGCTGGGCAGCTTGCTCGTCGCTGCCTTCAGGATAAAATCTGAGGCGCATAAGTTCTTTTTATCCTAAACTGCAACTATTTGTACAGAGGGTGTGCGACTGGCTGGAGGGAGAAACCAGCTGCCAGGCAGCACAGCGCGGGGCTGCGGGAGCACAACCCCATGCCCACCCTCAGGAGAAGTGTCCGGGGCTGTTTTGTGCCGGTGCTGAATGAACAGGAGATGAAAATTATTCCCGTTTAACGGGGCAGCAGTAGGATAACGGAGCGCTGCGGGACCGGGATGCGAAGCGAGCTGGATGCGTGCAGAGGGGGAGAGGAGTTCAGGGCAGGGGCTGAGGGAAGGGGCTGCCAGGGATGGGTGCACATAGCAGGCAGGGAGGAGGAAGAGGAGAAGGAGAAAGGGGAAAGGAGAAGAAAATGGGGAAAGGGAAAGGGATAGGGGAAAGGGAGGAGCCCCGCTGCCCCCGGGGCAGGGCTCGCAGCCCGCCCCCAGCCCCGGAGCCCGAGCACGGTACCTGGGGGCGAGCGGGTGAAGTTGTGTCCGGCCGCGCTGACCGCCTGGAGGTGGAAGTAGCGCACGGGCAGGGCGAGCCCCGCTTCCAGCCCGGGGCCCCACGCCAGGCTCCGCTCGGGGCTGACGGCGGCCGCCTCGGCGGAGCTCAGCAGCGGCAGAGCGGCGCCCAGCAGCAGCCGCAGCAGCCCGCAGCCCCGGCTCGCCATGGCCCCGCCGAGCCGAGCCGGGCCGGTCCGGTCCACGGCCTCCTCCGGGCCTGCGCGGCCGGGCGGGCCCCAGCGCCCGCTCCCCGGGGCGGCCGCCGCCCGCTCCCCGCCCCGCGGGGCGGCCCGAGGGGGCCGGGGCCGGGGCTGGAGCCGGGGCTGGAGCCGGGCGCGCCCCGCGCCTCAGGGCGGTGCCGGCCCCCGGCTGCAAACGCCCGGCCCGGGGCTGCCCTGGCGGGGAGCGGGCGGCTCTGAAGCGCCGAAGGTGTTGGTGTGCTGCCAGAGAGCCGGGGGGGAATGGCCCCGTCCTCGTCCTGCTGCCGGCTGCTCCGGCCTCGTGTTCTCGGGCCTGAGGTGGTCCTCGTGGGCTGCGAGCGCTCTGCAGGCCAGGTGGCAGCAGAAATAGCCCCCGTGTTTCCCTCCAGCCTGTGCTTTAGCAGTCAGCTGAACAGCGGGCACTGCATCAGTGCCTGTGTTTCGTGATGTTGCACCAGCTAAACAGCTGGTATTGACTTTAAAGAGAAAAAAAAATGTATTTCTCCGAAGCCTACTAATCACAACTGCATGAATCAGTGCATATACAGAGACTGCTGTGAAATAAACAAAAATGCAAACACAATTTAAAGTTCCCCCTTTTTTCCAGGATTTTCCATGTAGGGACCACATTCAAACTGAAGGACAGACCGGGGACCCTGCTGGGACGTGGGGGCACTTTGCTCCCTGCTGTCGAGCTCACCTGCCCGTCCCGGGGAGGAGGCAGGGTGCTGAGGAGGCTCAGCCCCATGTCCTGGTGCTGAGGAGGCTCAGCCCCACATCCCGGTGCAGCTCAGGCACGTACCCACAGTCAGGAGCTGGAGCATGCCCTTGGCTCCTGCTGTCTGCGCCTTGCAGTTGGGTCTTGTCAGGGCTGGAAAGCCTGGTGAAGGGGAAGGAAGGGTCACGATGTTGTTCTCTAGAAAATGGAAAGTTTTGCAAAACAAAGTAATTTCATAGATCTAACCTGGTGGAAAATGAATACAGAGGGGAAAACCCCAATGATTTGTCTCCTGAAGTTGTATCGTTTTTATCACAAGTGCCTTTGTTGCTACTAGGAAGTAGCTCAGGATGACAGTAGACGTGGGGGCTTACAAGGCTGAAAGAAAATTAAATGATGCTTCCATGAAAGCTTGGACTTTTCAGATGCAAAACATTGAGAGCATGAATGAATGCTGCATGTTTTATATATAAATAACATGAACTTCAAGGCTCCGTGCATACAGACCATGAAAAACAGGTTCTTTGAAAGGAATCATCAAGTCTAGTTTCCTCCCTGCTTTCGCCTTTAGTCTCCTAAATTCCCTCACCTCAAATTACCACAGATTTCCACCAACATGCCATATATGATACTCCCAATGGGCAAGAGAAAACATGTATAGCGTTAATTTGGAGTTACATATTTGCTTACTGGCCAACCACTACCTCACTGCCTGTCACTTTCAGCAAAGGGATCACTGAGAGCTGTTTTCCTCTCCCTCTCCACCAGTTTGGAGCACATTTCTGGGCACTGGAAGGAGAAGAAGCTGACTGGGAGCAGTCACTGTGGGCTGACCAAGAGCCAACCATGCCTGGCCAACCTGGTGGCCTTCTGCGATAAAATGACTGTGGATGAGGGGAGGGCAGCACATGTAATTTAACTTGAATTTAGCACAGACGTCAGGGTCTCCCACAACAGTCTTATATCCAGGTTGGGGTGTTATGGTCTGGATGGGCGGACAACCAGTTGGGTTAAAAACTGGCTGGGTGCTTGGCTGGGCTAAGAAGGTGGTAGTTAATGGTTCATCTCTGCCCGGCAGCTGGTAACGAGGGCAGCGCCACAGGGACCTGGGCTGGGATGAGATGATGGAGTGCTCCATCAGTGAGTCTGCAGGTGACGCCAAACTGGGGGACCAGTTGGTATGCTCAAGGGCAGGGCTGCCATCACGAGGCACCTGGGCGGGCTGGAGGAACCAGCCATGACATTTGACAAAGTCCCACACCTGGGTGTTGGGGAGCAGCAAGGGCGAGCTGCTCCCTGGGGGAGGGGGAGCACAAGGCCATGGCCTCCCCGGTGCTTGTCCCCAGGGTCACTTCACTTGGCAAGCTCACAGGGACAGGGCAGTGCTGAGGTCAGGTGGGGACGTCAATCTGAGGAGAGACGGGGTCAGACTCAGCCCCAGGATGGCTGTAGGGCTTTGGGGACAGGGACTGGCTGAAGCTGGGCTGGCACCACAGACAGACAGGCTCCACGGGGCTGTGGGGAACTGGAGATCGATACCCCGTGGTCACTGTGACAGGGACTGATGGCCCTGGGTGGCCTCAAATGTGGTCCTGGCCTGTGGGCAGGGTGAGGGGAGGTCCTGGAGGAGGGGGTCAGGGCCTGCTGGTGCCTGTGGACACCTTGACTGGGAAGGAGACTCCCCTGTGCTGGTACAGGCCAGGAGTGACTGACCGGGAGCAGCTCTGGGGGAAGGGCCCTGGGGTCTCAGGGGGTGGTGAGCAGGACATGGGCCAGCAGTGGGTCCTGGCAGCAATGGCTGCCTGGTCTGTGTGAAGAGAAGCTGAGGGAATTGGTTGTGCCCATCGATCCTGCACTCATTGGAGCACATCTGGACGCTGCATCCAGTTTTGGACTCCTCAGTGCAAGATCCAACAATTTGGATCAAATTCAGGTGACGCCACTGAGATGGTGGGGCTGGAACACCTGCCTTGTGAGGGGAGCCTGGAGGAATTTGGGTTGTTCACCCTGGAGCCGGGGGGGACCTAACAGCACTTTCACAGGCTCTTCACAGTGGTGCTGGGCAGGACAGGAACAAACAGATATAAGCTGAAATGAGACATTCAGCCTGGATATAGAGGTTTTTCCGCATGAAGACAGTCAGGCACAGGCTGCCCAGAGAGGTGGTGCAGTCTTCACCCTTACTGTGATAAAGATGGACCAGAGAGCGCTTGACCTTCCTCCCAGCCTGAGCACTCCTGTGATGACACTAGGCGCATGCTGCCCCTTCCTTCAAGTGTCCAGAGCTCGGTTATTACGTTCACGGGTCAGATGGGGATATAAGCGACCTAATGGGTGTACCGAGATAAAGACACAAACACAGCCTTTGCACATAAACTGTTTCCTTACGAAAGCAGGCTGAGGAATGGTGTTACTGAGCTCAGGTGCCACATCCACTGGCTGTAGTAATTAAGGTTCAAAGTGAGTGGTGAGTCTCACACCATCACACTGCACGTGGCAGCCAGTCTTCACCAAGGTCTAATTCTGGCCAGAGTGATTTTCACGTGGATCTCATTGCCTTGTAAAACTACTCATCAACTACTACCCTTGGCCCCGTGTGGAGTATCGTCTCCTCAAGGTGCATGTCTCCTGTAAAGATTTGTAAAGATGTAGGTTTCCTGCTGAGGGAAAAGTACACATGTACCAGAGACTCACTCATCAAATGGCAGAAAACTAAAGGCAGCAGCACTGGCAACTGACTGGATCAAGAGCTGCCGAGGGCCATGAGCCAGCACCGTGGCAGGCACAGGGTGCCCATCGCTCAGCTGGGCACATCCTTCATGTGTGCAAGGCAGGACCAAGCTACCTTTGCCTAGAGCTGTGTGATGGACCAAAGGTGGATACCCCCTTGTAAACCATTGCTATTGGAGCTCCTGGAAGCACTGCCCAGCAACATCCTGGCAGCAATACTAAAATGCTGTATTTTGTGTTTTATTTATTTATTTATTTTTGGATAAATTGTGATGTTCTCAGTAAGTGAAAAAAATAAGCAGTACCAATGGATTTGTTCATTTGAATGCAGTTTATTGCAAACAAGTAACTTCAGGTATGAAAATCCTATAAATTATGAGCATTTATATAATATACTTTTGCCAAAGAAAAAGCTTGAAAGAGCGAAGGTATCAAAATCTGGCTCTGCTGAACTGAACGGAGCTGATTGCTACTCAAAGGATTTTTCTCCCTGTTTTCACCAAACTGGTTTCGACAATACCATCATTCAGTGTCAATATTTAATCACGGATCCTCAACAGGCTGCAGTCATGCACAACTGATTTATTACCAGAAACTGTTTTTTGGTTTGTTTACATTAAATCAAACTGCCTGGTTTGCTGTAGATACACAGCAAAGCAAACGAGAAAACTTTTTTTACACCAACAGGGTGAGAACTTAATCCAACTTCTATTAACAGGTAGAAAATACTTACAAATAAACATGTTCTAAACCATCCCCTTCAAGTCAAGCAAATCTGTATGACTGTTTATTTCCTTTGTAAACATTTATTTTATTATCCTTTAACTTACGGAGGCTGGTATTCCCAGTTTTCAGATTAACATATTTTGCAGAAATGTACAGCACAAATTCCTCGCTGGTACTCAGCTGGCTTTATTGGCTTACTCTACAAGATCCCAAACATATAGAACCATTTACAGAAAGAAACGTAATTTCTCCTTAGAATACCACATTTTACAAGATTACAGTTACAGGGTAGTTATTTCCTTCCACTATTGCATATGTCAGCATATGCTTACATTCTTCCAAGACAGACATGTTTTGGAGATCAATTCTGACCATAAATACATAGTTTATATTAGTCCTTTTATGTACAAGACAAATTATCTTAGTATAAAGTAATAATACTTATCTATCAGTATAGATTTGAATTAGACCCACTTCTTTAACGAAGTTTACAGTACAAAAGATAAGGATACCAGTTACCTACTATCTTTCCATCTTTTAGTTTCTTGTGGAGTATTTGGTGAGACAAGCACTGCTTGCTTTGATAAAATATATTATTTTAAAATATCAGTATATTGTCCTTCCAGTTACAAAAATATAAGAAATTTATTTCCTACAGAAATTTTATTGAATTAAAAAGTGTATCAAAAATATGGATCAACATTTTAGATCACACGTGAAATTATTAAAATAGAAACAAATGCATAATTATTTAAAAATACTATCTTCTGGCTTGCTATTTCATATAAAAACAGATCAAAGCTTAGTTAGAAACTTAATGGCCAGGGATGAGTTTTGGCTACTGAGTAATAACACAACATTCATTAATGTGGCCGAAGAAAAGCCGCAGGAAAACAATTGCGGCGCTTCATTTCAAAGGATAGAAAGTTCCATGGTGACAGTGGGAATGGTGGGAAAATGCCAGAAAGAGGTGGTAATTAAGCAAAGGGCAAAGAGCACTTTTCACCAGTTTCACCTGCTTTGTGGGATAAAAATACCAACCTGTGCAGCGGCGGCCCAGCCCAGCGCCCGCTGCGAGAGGTGCCCCACATGGGGCAGCCACAGGTTGCACCACTCAGCTTGTCTTACCACTGCTAGGACGACTTAGGATTCAACTACAAGGTTTGCATAGGAAATAGGATAAATCCTTTTACATTTTGCATGGTTTAAAGTGCTGGTTTATTAATCCAACTTAATCTGTTCCAAGTCAACGGCAGAAGCCTGGCAATTCATCTCAACCGTAGCCAAAGCTGTGTCGGTTGTGAATCTGCCCGCACGCACGTTTGAAAAGCAGATTTCCATGCTCATCTGTGTTAACATCCACGGCAATTTCACAGTTCTCCAACAGTGAAAATTCCTATTACACTAAGCAGTGCTACGGCCCTTGCTCAAGCGCGTTAGCAGCACTCCTGTAGCACACAAAGCTCATTGAGGAGAAAATTCCTGGCATGGAACCCACCTCATGCGACACGGCCACTGCCTGGCACAGCAAGTGCCACCAGGACATCGCTGCAATGCCTCCCAAGAATACAGAAGAAGAGCATTCCTACAAAATACGCTGTAGAAAGTGAGTTATTTTCATTTCGTGTGGGTGTTAGGTGGGATGGATCAGCATTATGATACTTGGTCTGGTAAATGAGAGTTGGAGAAACATTTATCGGCAATGTAACCTGTTGGTTTCCTATTACAACTTGTAAGAAGATGTAGCTAGAGCAAGATTTTATCTATTTTAGCACTGTTCTACCTAGCTGGCAGCAGCCTGAGCCACTGCTTGCTGACTCAGAGGAAAGCCATCTCTAGCCCTACACTGCCCAAAGCCCTACAGTTGTTTACCTACAGAAGGTAATATTTGGGGATGGATGTTTTTTCCCCCCTGCCAGGAAAAAACAACAATAGTGAAGCCACATATTTAATACAAAACTCAAAACATTCAGCTAACATGAACTACCAACCTCTTTGAAACTTAAGATTGCCCATCTATAGCAGCACAAGAAATGGCTCAAAGTATTTTACATGTTTTTGCCTGCCCCAAAACAACTGAGCTATCTTGCCATCTTCGTACCACAGGCTGTCACAGCTCTGATTCCTTATCTATCTCGTCTAGGTAATATTCATCGTCTGTGGTAGTATCAGAGTCCGAGTCTGAGTAAGAAGCTGGGTCTTCCTGATAGATGTCCGTCAGCTCTCGGGGGGATGAGGCAGCTGATGATATTTTGCTCCCAGCAGAACTCGAGCTGAAAAGCGTAGCCCTGTTTATGGAAGGGGTCTCCCCATCTCGGAGAGCACCAGGGTTGTTAAGAAGACAAGGTCTCCATAATCGCCCTTCTGTGAGGGACCTCTTGATGTTTTCCAGGAAGGCCAGCTGCTGTTCTTTGCCAAATATACCAAATTCAACGGAAGGATACATCAAATTCCTAGTGCTGTAGCATTTCTCATCGTCTGATGCCCAGTTCTCATTTTCATCACAAGACAACAGCTCTGAGGAAGATTTAAACCTCTTCCCATGTATGCTGTCCTTTGGCAGAATATTGCTTCCAGAGGCAAAGGTCTCATGGGAATCTTGAGCACAAATACCCTCAGAAAGGTGACGCTCTCGTTGATTTTTTGCTCGATTCTTGCACAACAGATAGCTCTGCAAGTTGGCGTTTTTTAAGCTATTGGACTGGGCGGTGTTTTGATGCTCGCCAAGCGCAGTCTGAGAAGTCAGATTTTGCTTTGGACATATGTCCGTCTGCAAGCAATTATTTACAAATGTGTTTGAGTTTTTGTCAGTTAAGAGTGGCAGGGGAGGACTGCAAGCACTGCTGCTAGCTCTTTTTTTCTCACCAACCACTGGGTCTGGTGTAGTAGCACTGAGTGAGGTGGGCTGGCTTCTGTTTTCTAACCCCAAATCAAGCGTTTGGGAATTCTTATTTCTTGTGGCTACCGCTTTATCTGGAAATAGGGTTGAAAGATTTGGCCTATTTTCTACTTTCATTGTAGTCTTTTTGGGACTGATGGCTTCCTTCTGGGTGTATAAGCTTGCAAAAGACTTCCAATTTAAGTTGTTAACTAGCAAAGAAGGATCATTCACATTTTCACTCTTACTATTCTCAGCTGTTTTCTGTATTTGTGTATTCCTGTCAGGGTCTGGACTCTGATTCTGATTTTCATTCTCAGACTGCAGAGATGACTGATGGCAATCTGCTGAAACCAGTGAGTCAGGGGACATGCTGGCCTCTAAAGACATGGCATTCCCATCATTCTGTGAAAAAATATTACTTATGTGTGGTTTGGGGGGTAAATTTTTACTTGAAAATTTTCGGCTGGTTTTGCAAACAGCTGCCAGTTTATTTTTAATGGAGGCTCTGTTTTTCCTTTTTTCTATATCTTTGACTTTGTCTCTTGTGCAGTCAGAGAGAAGCTTGCTCTCGTTTTCTGCACTCTGTGTTAATTTTTGGTCTTGTGCAGCCCTGACGGCTTTATCTTTACTGTTAATGTTCGCGCTACCCTCACTGGGCCTTTCTGATTCCTGCAAACCACTACAGTCTTTACCCATCTGAGTACTCTCTGAGTTTTGTTCTTTTTTAATTTTTGAGTTCTTTAACTCATCTTTATCTGTGCTGATCGTTTTGTCTAGCTGAAGTGATCGATCAGCACTGGAAGTTGTGCTTACCTCAAATGCTTTGTTCTGAGACTCTGACAGCATTTTGCTAGAAGAGTTTAAATCATTTGCATTACTTCTTGAGGTATCAGCTCTTAACTGCAGTCCACTGCATTTGTTATTATACAGAGGGGTGGTTTGGTGGAGGAAATTTATTCCCTGTTTGACTTTGGTACTGTCCCTTTCTGCGTCCTCCCTGGGAGGCAGTGGCCCATCAGCACGCTCCGTGTTACTGATCCTTCCACGAGAACTCTTCTCCCTCCTGTGGAGGAGTAAACTCTTCTGATTTTTATTTGTACTTACAGTAGCAGGCTGATAGCAGTTTGCAGAGCTTCCCTTCTGTACACCATTCTTATTTGTTGAAGTAGAATAAAAAGAGTTGTCTAAAAGTCTGTCTGGCTTGGGAGGGGTTGATAAAGTGGACGTTTGTGGTGCAGCTGTTGGAGAAATGTCCTCCTTTTCTTTCAGACGTGTTTTCGTACTTTGGTTGTTTGAAGTATCAGAAAGGGTCTTACCTGAGTTAGCCGCTATTGCAATGGGTTGTGGACCACTGAAAGAAATGTCTTTTGTCACCACATCAGGAAGGATGCTGCCTGTTACTGAAAGGTCTGCTGAACTACCCTTCCTGTTATTGACCGTACTCACTGACTTCGCAGTACATACCCTCTCAGAGCCAGGAGGGAAGTGCGAATTCTCTTCTTCACTGTTAACAGCAGTTTCTAAGTTCTGAGGCGTGACCAGAGCTGAAGATACTTGGTCAGAAGAATAGTAAGGCACCTCTGTTTCTAAAGTACTGGGGAAAAAAACATTTGCTAAACTCACGTGACCTTCATTCTTCTTGCTTCGTATTCTCGGTGTCTGAGAATTGTCATCAGAAAGAGGTAAATCTGCATCCTCTGCATTATCCCTGAAGAGGTTACAAAATGTTTTTGAATGCCTCCGTGGCAAAGTGTAATAAATTGAAACTAGCTCATGATACTTGACATGATCTTCATCAACACAAACTGTAAACGTGCTTGTAGTTTTATATTTCTGCAAACCGTTTCCCCCTTCCTTACAGTCCGAAAACACAGAGGATTCTCTTCTGCTTAGATGTCTACATCTATCACTCAGTTCAACTGACGTGCTGCCACTTACTGAATCATTAGGACTTCTGGTTAAAGGACTGGGGTAATCTCTATCTCTGTTACTTGTAGCAGCATTTAATGGTGCTGACGTTAAAAAGGAGCGCTTTGATTCTAAACAAGACACATCTCTTTGACTAGAACAAAAGGCATCAGCTCCACTTGGGATTTCAGACCTTAAGCAATCATACATACTTCTTCTATTTTCTCTAGGGAAAGAGATGGGTGTATCTGACATAATACTACCAGCAATGCTGGCTGATTTTCTAGGTAAAGTGTAATAAATAACAAGTGGATCAGAAGACTTAAAGCTGCTTCTGCTAGGGGAGCCAGTAATGCTGCAGCTACTGGTATGTCTCAGTAAGCTGTCTTGCTTGTGAAGATTTTCAGTTCCAAATGAATCATTCCTTATTTTCCCACTTTCTTTTTCAAGGCAAAAATAATTTAAACTATGTTCAGAGGTCTCAGGGTCTCCATGTGTATAAATACTTCCAGAACTTCTGTGTTGTGGAGAACTAGCATTGAATTGTCCACTATAGTCCTTAGTAACTAAAGTGCTTGTACTTTGTGGTGTTTGCTGTGAAATCTTCTTGGTAACACCAATTCTGCTCACTTGAGCTGTTTTTCCACCTCCTGCATGAGATTCAGTAACTGTGCAACTTGCTGAAGAGTTAGTTAGCGTTCCTAAACATTTAGAATTGTCTTTATGAGAAAGTGCTTGTGGAAAGCTTGGTGAGGAACTAGATGAACACTCAGGAGGCCAGGACGTGCCTCGACAGTTTGATAATTTTTCGGTGGATGGAGCAGAAGCAACATTCAGCAGTGAGGAAAATCCCTTTGGAGGAGCTTGGTTAACTGCTTCTGCACACCGGTTATCCTGCTTGATGCCTTCTCTTTGTCTCACATAATGCAGATTATGTTTCCGTTCCTTCTGACTTGGAAGAAAAGGTTCCCTTCTGCTCTCATCAGCTGGCAGAAGACAGGGATGCTGACTGAATACGCTGTTGAGTGGGCGATCATTTTCCTTCATTTGTACATTTCTTTTATCGCCGTTTGATGCATCCATTTTTGCAGTATCTGTTCTGGCACTGGCTTGGGTTTGTCTCTTTGATCTCAGTGAGTTAATGAGAGATGCATCACCCTGCAACATGGCAAATGCAGAGTTATTTGAGGGAAAACTCTGGGCGTTGATGTAGCTTGTATCTGCTTGTTGAGAAACAGACCGTAATGGCATGTCTTGAACATCCACTTCATCTGGCAGTTTCATACCTTCAACATTTTCTAGTTGTGTGAAGTCTGCCTTAGTGCTTCTTTGGGTAACAATGACTGAATTCCTTTTCAGTCCTATAGGTTTTGTTTGGTCCTTCAGATTAGGTAAGACTGATTCATCACTTCTGATAATAGCTGAAGAAACCGAAGAGTTACAACTTAGCCAAGGCTGACAGCCCTCAGTGAATTCTGAAAAAGTTCTGCTTGCACTTCTTGTTATTGTTTTGTAATTTGTATTTTCTGGAGAACACATGTGAAAATCATTCTGCAGGTGCTGTGAAGAAAACTTGGCATTCCTTGTATGAGTCCATTGCTGGTCATTTAAATTAGCCATAATCACTTCAAAGCTGGCATCAGGAGAAAGAAACACATCATCACTGTGGTATTGAGGAAAATCAGTCCAAGGATAACTCTCTCTCCTTCCGTAAGAATTTTTTTGGTTTGCATACAACTTGCTGTGAGAATTATCTCTATGGTATGACCTGGAGAGATTATTTTCTGATTGGTATAATGGATAATTTTCCCAGTTATCAAAGGACAATGGAGAAGTAGCTCTGTCAGGGCAACTAACTCTACTAAAGCAATTACTGCTTGAAATAGATCTTCTGTACTGGTGCTTTGAGTGGTAACATGTGTATTTCTTGTTTTCTTGCAAAGAGCTAGGATATCTACCGTGGTCTGTGGCATGAAACTCCATCAGTGATTGGGTTCTAAACATTTTTTCTTGAGCCGATGTTTGTCCAGGAGAGTCTGGTGCATTGTTCCATACGATAGAAGACAAAGGAATTCTCTTTGGGTTTTGTCGACCAAACCTTGGGACAAAACCATTGTTGCTCTCCCTTGCCAACGTATGTTGTAAACCAGATGCTGAGAGCTGTTCAGAAGACACCGATGACGGGCATCTCCGAAGGGAACACACAGAGTAACTCCTGCCAGCTGTATCCCTGTTCATGTAACTCTTGTGCCTAAATCCACTGTTCTGCGTTACGGAAGGAGGATATAAGCTACCTTCTGAAGACCGCCCAAAAGAGACAGTAGACAGCCTGCTGCTTAGCAGATGAGGATTGCCATCGACTGGATCACCGTATTTATAATCATCTTGAAAGGTTTGTTGCCAGTTCATATACGCACTGTGCAGTTTCCTTGGTCTAATGAAAATCTTGTGTTCATCTCTGGCTCTTATTGTTCTCAGTCCATCTGGGAAAAACGTGCTAGGCATGTCACTCCAGTCATTTCTGTGTTGCCCTCTACTAGCAGTCTGTCTCTTTGAAGTAGGGAAGGCACCTCTGTTGTATTGCACACTTGAAGCACTGCTGGTAGAAACCGGCCTGTCCAGCAGATCTTGGGATTGTTCCTGGGCCAGCTGGTCATCCAGATCACTTAGAACTGCACAGGGAAAAAAATAAAGATACTTGGTTTTGTTTTCTTAATAATCTTCTGACTATTTTTGTTAAAATTGTACTATGTTAATAATTAGGACGGGTTTTGAAAGAAATCTGTTTCTCAACATGCAAAACCTCTTCCAAACCACACATTCCTCATCTACAGGACCTTTCAGTGGCCACCCATTATGACTACAAGGAAAAAAAATGCTCTGCTCCATGACTGATCTCAGAAATGCTTTTTATGTAAATGTCGGTCTTTATGCTGTTTATAAGAAAAACAAAACGATTTGAAGTCTGAATTCTTCCTCACTAGCTTCCTCATGGGAGGAGGGAGAAGAGGGAGGGAAGGGCAAACTTCCCAAATATAACCTGTAAGCAAAAAATCCCTGAAAAGAATTCCCTATGCTTGTAAGCAAACATGGACCCTCGTGCGATCACAACATGCAGTTATGATCTAACTGTAAGGAAACACAAAAATCTGCAAATCATCAAACAAGCATATTCAGTAGTCTCACAAGTCCACTGTTTGTTTCATTTGGAAAATAAGTTCTTCAATAAATTGTTGTTTATTTTTCTAAAATGGACACTGAAAATGGCATCTTCTGGTTGAAAAAGGGTAAGAAAATAGTTAAGAACCTATGATTCATTCTAGCAACAAAGCTGTAGTTATAGACACTCTCAAGAACTGGAATTAAACACTGTGCAGCTCAGCTAACCAAGATATTCAGTCATAAGACTAAGTAACAGCAATGTATTTACAGCATTTTTATTGGCAAAAAAAAAAAATATGCATTTGCTAACTGTATTCTTTCTGTATTTTGAAAATAGCACACACAAGACAGAACCACAAATGGATCTGGCAGTTCTGTTACAGCATTTCCTAACTCAAGTTAAATAAAAAAAGACTGACTGATCAATCCAAACAAATCTGGGCTGATCATACCAGATCACTAAGAAAACATTGTTGGGTATGTATGGGTGGAATAAAAAGTGAGAACAGATTCTAAATTGTTCTGGTTTTCTAAGTTTCTCTTCAGCACAGAAGAGAGAAGAGTTTTGAGATAGTCACATTAGCACAAGAAAAAAGAGGAGTCGTTTCTGAGTCTTCTGTTTTGAGGACATCAGCCAATCTTTGGAGAGTTTTTCTGCCAGCGGGCAAATGTGCGCAGTTACAACTGATACCCAAAAGTGACGATGGGCATGTGGGTTTCTGAACCACCGTCCACCATGCAGTGCTCCCTGCTTCCAGCACTGCCAACTCACCCACTGCTTCCTGATCATGCTTTCAATCCCAGCTGTGACCTCTTGTAATTTTGGGTGGCAGCACACCCATCATCTGGGCCTGATCCTGCCTCGCTTCTCAGCAGTCAGAAAAAAAGAACCAGCAACATAAGACTGGTTCTGTGAGGGC
Source organism: Anas platyrhynchos (assembly GCF_047663525.1). NCBI lineage: Eukaryota > Metazoa > Chordata > Aves > Anseriformes > Anatidae > Anas > Anas platyrhynchos. Next base: position 190,070,797 of record NC_092587.1, on the reverse strand, counting down.
TCCCAGAAAGGTAACTGAAGGCCATAATGCCTCTCGCTTCTGTGGCTTGAGGCCTTACAATTCATAAAAGCAGGCCCAGTAATTCATTATCAAAATTATGCATGCAGGAAACTGCTATGAAATACTTCTCCCATAACTATGTGTCTAGATCTACAGAAAGAATACAGGCTCCTGCCAGAATAAAGCAGAGGGAGACGCACGCTTTTCAGATGTGATTCTTCTGGACTGGATCAGCAAGAGATAGACACGTGCTCTAAGAGGGACCAGTGACACATCTTAAAGTCTACATCAGAGCAGACAGACAAAGCCAGAAAAAAGTACCCACTGCACCAGAAATAAGCCATATCTTTGCAGCTTAAGCTTTTGCAGAAGAAACTATTCACCATAGTCACTTCTGACAGCAATAGTATTAGAACAAAGTAAGCACGTGCACTTACCACTGAAAAACTCCTTCTCTAGCTGTTCATTCCACTCCTGTGTGCTTTTTTCCATCATTTCATCTTGTTTTACATCAAAAGAATGACCAGCTGTATCAGTTGACATCAGGGAATTACACATTTCAGCCTGTTAAAAAGAGTAAGGCAATGTGATTTTAGATCTATGCATATAAGTAGATTTGCTCATCAGGTCCTCATGCTGTAGTACGTGTTGGACACATTGGTTATAATAACCTTACAGTAACAGGTGTAGTTTACTCATTTTTTTTCCATTTGCATCCTCACTGTACATTATCTCTTAAATTTTCCAAAGCATTTTTTCCTTGACTAGCACATTTTAAAATCTACACACAGAACTCCCAACAGAAACTGAATAATTGTCACAGTCAATTTTCATATTGCAGCATTTTCTCTTCCCACATCTGATCTATTAGATAGTTTCAATACTACAGCTAAGCCAGCACTTTGAGGGGCTGTGATGCCTTCAGCAGCAGGAAAAATGTTGTTTTATTCCCCATCAGTCTGTGTTTAGCTTACACGCCAACCTGGAGAGGTTCACACCCTCTGCTGCTTTATTTTGGCTGAGACCCTTCCCCATGTTTTTCATAAAAATTACCCAGCTATAGCAGTGTATTTGTATAATAGCCAGGATTCTGTGAATCCTAATGAGATCTCTGTCTCAGTCACATATTAATAAAGATTATCCCTTTGTTTTTGAAGTATGAGAGAAGGGTGGTGGCCAATTTACCTCCTCTATAGCTTTGATTATATACTGTACACCTTCTTAGTCCCCTCTGTGGTTATACCATACAATTGAAGGGGACAAAACACATGTTAGTAATACATGGCAATAAAGTAATTAAAATAACAAATATAATCCTTGGAGGAAATCTGTTTATTTCAACAGAGTACACATAAATTACATCAGATATAAATTTGTTTCTCATACTTGAACTGAGCTTATGCTTCTAACACAGAACATTCAACCAAAAGTTACTTTTCTACTGTCAAAATTCACATATACATGGGAATTCTGTGCATGGAAACATTGCAGGAGCACACTTTAGCTTACTGCCTGCCCATGTCACCTACCATTTTTCACTCTTGTACATATGAAGGAAAAAAAAAAGCAAATTAACTATTCAATGTGAGTTTTTATCTGTTTGTACTTTGGTTACAATTGCCAAAAGATGTGAAGAGTTTGGGCTATGACATTATTCATGCAGTAGTCTCATCATAGGAGAGAACTGAAAACTGATCAGAGCTAGATTCAGTATTACCTAGAAAAGTTTTTGACTTGTATAGTTAACAGGGCAAGCTCATTTCACTGCCTTCAACAGGTTCACAGCACATTTTACTCACTGTTTAAAACAAGAATTGCAAGAATATTATTAAAAAAGATATTATATCAACAGCCTAAATGAAGGGGATTAGTATTTGAAAAGAGCTGTGATTTACACATTGTTGCAAATAAAGTTGTTAAGATGCTTACCGTTGCCATTTCTTCCACTTTCGGAGCTGTGCTAGCAGAACTGTCATATCTGTGAGGAGAAGGGTTTAAATGTTGGCTTGGAAACGGAACATGAAATCATTTTATGCAGTAGTAAATAACCAGCAGTTTGTTTTTTAACAACTACCAAAAGGCATTTGAAAAAAAGTCTTCCCTATGATGAATCCCTTCTCCCCCCCACCAAAAAAAAAAAAAAAATTCCTGCTAACCAAAAAATGCAAAAATGCTGGAGAAATTTACCATTTGGTTGGGCCTTGTCAATTTGCAAATATTTTACCTGCACAGCCAAGTATGATCTCAACCTTCTGATATCTTAATGCTTACAACAGCCATAAAGTCATTGTTTAAATCCAGCATTACAATAGGATATTATAACTTCCTTTTCCAAAGAACAGTAATGTAGCAGGTACTATGAATAGCTGGAGTTAACCATGTATAAAAAATTGGTAACTGTTTTTTTATCTGAAACTCTACTGTTTTTCTCTGCCACATTTCCCTACATACACACAGAGCTATGCTGTGTCCCTGCAAAGGACGTGAGACAGACAGCAGACTGGTTTTGGTGTAAATTTGGAATTTGCTGCTACCCATCCAAAACAGCCTTTATTTATCATTTTTTAAGACGTACTAGAATAGAAAGCCTGTCTGTTTTCCTAAGCTACACAGGACTGCAAGGGTTTGGCTGGAGTGTTTGTGAGTAATGCAGCTGTCAGAGTGAGCCAAGAAGCACTGCACATCACAGGCACGCTGCTCTCCTGGGTCACTTGCAGACATATAAATATATAAAGAAACGAAAGGAACAAGAACAATATTCGACTTTGCTGAGTCCATTCTAGCCTACAAACCCTTATCTTACAGATAAGCAAACCCAGACCCTTCAAAAGCCCTGAAGGAAATCGTGCTCTGTCTGTGCTTATTGCCACTGCTTCCTCATCTCAGAAAGGCTTTTTCCCAGGAAGTTCTCAAGAGACAGAAAAGGGGGGGAAGAAGGTTCTGCTCATTCCTGTTTGTCTCTGAGTCTTTTTGAATGATCTTGTTCTTAGGCTCTTAAAACCTTCTTGTGCTCATGTAGACTATTTTATTGTGCTTCAGCAGCAAGTAGAAACCGGCTTGTTGGCAGGTTCTTTGTGGCCAAGCCTTTCCTCCTGAAGTGCTTTGTCATTTGTTTGCAATGTGCTTGCAGGCAGGGAAGAACAGTTGAAAGGTGCAATTTGTTTTTGCTTCTGTAATTGTGAACTTTAAAACCAAGATTCCTCTCTGCCATGGGGTCCAACTGAAACCAATGGAAACGAGCCTGGTGACCTCAGCGGGCTTCGGATCAGGTCAGGCTCTCTGAATCTGAATTTCCTAGTTTTTCTTGGTAGTACTGAACATGAACAGCCATTAATTCAGAGGGTTACCACTCCCTGTGAATAAGGTTTACAGAATCAGGACTCAGAGGTATATGCAACTCTTGTTTTATACTAAAATGATATTGAATATATTTTAATGCTTCTACCACGGATTAAGAATTAAACTCATGTTTCAGAATTTTTATGATGATTTCCTGCAAACCAAGTTCAATGAAAACCTGTGCTTTAGCGAGTTATCTCAATTTTCATTATATGCATAACAAAAATGCAAAAGCTTTGCTAGAAGCTCTCTTCTTCAGCTTTACTGTGCAAAGCTGCTCCCTACTGTTCTCCCTGCTCGGTGCTGTGCCTGGTGCAGAATTAATTGCTCCACGCAATGAAGCCTACACGAAGCAGACTCTTCAGTGAGAAATATCTTCTGATAGTCTAGACAAAAATTAAATTTTCATTTGCACCTCTGGCATTATTCTAAATTCCTCCACGTCTTTGTTGTCACTGTTCTTTGAGAAAAAACTGGTCATTGTATCCTGATTTATTTTCCTCCCTGCCAACTTACACAGACAAGGTTATTTTAATCTTTTCCCCATACCAATCTCTCCACCTCCTTACCTGCCTCATTTTTTTTTCACTCTTTCAAGTTTTTCAGCGTTCCAAAAATTAAAGTTTTATTTCGTTCCAGAGACACATTGTTACATTTTAGGAAAAAGTAATTTTAGGAAGTTTCTCTTTTGGTTAAGGTTTTTAAGCAATGTTTACATTAGTGCACAGACACACAGGCACACACACATGTAAACATTATCTATTACCCGTAATAAGCCAAGGAGTTAAACTTTCTCAAGCTCAAAAACATTTGCCATCAGAAAAACCACTATTTACTTCAGAAAAGCAAGAGGTTATTCGTTAAACATTTTCACTTACATATACATATGTATCTAGTTTGCGACAAGAGAGTGTAAGATTAAAAGTATGTATGACTCTACTACTATCACAACTGATAACGATAATGTAAGACCACGACCTGAAATCTGCTGCAAATTGCTATTTTCACTGCGGCACCTGTCTTCCCCAGGCCACATCCAAGTTGTCTAATGTCAGATTGCAATCCGTTTTCTTCTATACTATCCTTATCAGTATTACCTTAGAAGCCAGCTAAGCAGCAGACACGTAACACCAACATGCTGAAAACACGATTAAACAGCATTTCTCTTCCAGAATGAATAAAGCTTACATATCAGAAAAGAGTAATAACAAATTCAGGAACATCGATCATTTCTGAAACACATATCATCAAACATTTGGTTACCTTCAAACTCCAGTTACAAACCTTTTATTAGCATCTCCTGTATCTCCACATATGCATATTCTGTTTTGCAGCATCCATAATTTATTCTCACAGCAGAACACCACCACAGCTGAGGAAAATGTCTTTCCAGCACAAAAAGGACCCTCTAAACAGCCATTGATGCCTAGCTAGTTAAAAGCTTCTGCCAGATAGACGTACTTACAGGATTTACACTGCTGCCTCCTACTGCACTTCACTAACTCTCCAGAATAACTCTACCTGGTGAGAGGCAGATTATTTCAGTGCTTTGTCTATGCATCAAGCAAACCACATGCCACGGCAACACCTAGAAGAGGGTGGGGGAAGTTTTCGACAGAGAGGCGTGACTAGAAAATGTGGCAATCAGCTCAGTTACACGTCAGGACGGACTTGTTTATTTTTCAAGCTGTGCGCTGTAAAAAACCAAAGGCATAGGAATCGAAGATAGGATAGATTTTCTGTAGAAAAGCAAGGTAAATACCTGTTAAAAGGGCTGATTAAATGAGCATGTATGAATTGTTCTCTGTTTGTTTTTTAAGTAAAAAATTGCTCCAATGCTTAGGCTCTAGAGCAAAGCCTACACCTTTTTCAGCTGCCTTGCAGCACGCCAGTACGAAGAACCCTGGAGATCTGACTCTCCGGTACCAAGGTGCCTCTTGGCAAGGGACTTGCTGACCTGGTGCCCTGCGTGCCCACAGCCTTGCGCCATGTCCCAGCATACGGGGCATTACCCTGTCACGGGACAAAGGACGAAGGAGGGAGCAGATCGCACAGACAGGTGTCAGTGTTAGAACTCTGCAAATGGTGGTTTGCTTGTTTGTTTTCCCTGTGCTGCATTGCTATGTAGAAGAACTGTTACCAGCAAACAGCCACGAAGGTAAACTTGCTGCCTCTCCTCACATCTCTTGCTTTGATACAAACACTCTGCAATTGCAAGCTGCTGTGCCACAAAACCTCGTTATCCCACTAATCACCATTTCTTCAGAGGCTTGTGCTCCCTCTCTTTGTTCACCTGAGCTTTTCCTTGTCTCAGTGCCACTCAGTGACACCCAGGAGCCCCAGGCAGGGACCAGAAAACCAGCCCAATGCCCTCAAACAGCATGAAAATCAGCATTTTGTGCCACACTGGACAAAATTAGGAGATAACAGTCAGCCTGTCAGGCCTGAGTGCAGCCCCTCTACCCTCGCAGCAGTAGCTTTATCCCTGTGGATGGTGAGAAAGATGCTCTTCCAACACCACAGCTCCCGTGCTGCGGATGAGCCCATCCTTGGTACCGCTCCAGTAGGAACCAAAGCCCTGACACAGCACCCAAGACAAAAGCATCGGGAGCCGCCCGGTTTGGCTGGCTACAGCTGAGCTCCGGGCCCAGCTCTAAGCTGCCTCTGGGCTAGAAACAGTGGGAACTGCTGCAGTAGAGCTGCCTGCGGCCCATGTTCCCTGCCACGGCCTGGGAAACCGATGCTTCCCTGTTATATCACTGCTACAGGGCACCACATCCCCATGCACCTTACATCTTCTCCTCCTGCAGAGGAATTAAGCAGAATGCAGCCACTGCTAAGTCTACGGGCTGTAATACACCTAAAACCTCTATGCAAAACCTGAATAGAACAGATTCAGCCAAGAGACTGTAGCTATTACTTGCCACTTAATCCTTACTCTTCTGACACACAACAGATAATCTCTCATTACGTTACCAAGTAAAATGGCAACCTTCCTGGTAAGGTGAAAGGCAAGAGACAGAAAAATTAATTTTAAATTAAATTAATTCTTCTAAACAGAACAATTTACACACTTTTTAAAGTTAGAAATAACATGTTCTTATCATAGCTTACCGTGGTTGCTTCTGAGTCTGGTTTTTCCTTGATTTTCTAAAGGAGAAAAGCCAAGCAAAAGGTGATCTGAATCCCAGAAAGGAAGCGGAAGTGTTCTTTTGTGCTTGAGGATTTGTGTGGGATGACATTTTAAATTCTTTGTGATCTAAAAATATTATAAAAAATTGATTTGCTTCACGTTCTTATTAAAAGCAGTATTAAAGTGTACATTAAACATTACGCTTTCACAATTCACTTTCGCTTACCTTTTATACCAGTAAAATCCAATTTTTTACATTTTTGGACAGAGTATGTGACATGCTGCTTTCTAATGCCTAACTAGAAGGCTAAGAGAAAGATGAACAGGTCTAAAGTTTCAAAAAGTACTCTTGTTTTTAGGTGGCACATGTGAGATAAAGGAGGCTCCTTTTCAGAAAGTAATCAGCACTCAACAATTTGAAAACCAGAAACATTTTAAAATGAACATTTGAAAACTGAGGCAACCACAATCATTAGTCACTTTCTTCCTGCTTTTACAAGAAATATAAATATTAGAACCTTGAATGTACAATGGTTTAAAGGACTGCGGGTGTGACTACCTAACAGGAATTCAGTACTGTGTATCATGCAATTCCTTGTGATGGGATTTCTTGGGCCACTCCAAGGCACTAGTGTAAATCTTCTGCTGCAAACTGCCCATCAGAACTGCTGTTTTAAGTGCCATATATCATGAATGATTTCTCTCGGAAGCATATGATTTGATTTCTTCAACTGTAGCAAGCCATTGGGAATAAACCCAGGCTGCCTGTAGAAGAAGCTGGCAATCCCTGGGAATTGCTCACAGGTTAGGGAAAGGAACTGCAGGGTTTGCTACTAAAATATTCCACAGGAAACTACAGGACATAAGGAAACAAAGACTCACTCAGGATTCACTGCATTTTTTTTTTTTCCTATTTAAAACATCATGTCTGAGACAACACAACACCCTGAAAATGGCTTATCCAATGACCACTGGAGAAAGCAAAAACAGAAACGGAAGCAAAATGTCGCCGATAAAAACAGCGTGAGGCAGTATTTTGGATTAAGTCCAACATAAAATGAATATGTCACATGACTTAAATCCCACGTGTAATTGTTTTCACTTCAGTGACAATCACGTATTATGAAATGCTGCATCCTTTACCCCTTTCAGAGCTTAACTTCTTGGTGTCATTGTTTGACTTGACAATGAAGGTGACATCAGGAGAGTCCTATCAGCGCTCTGCCACAGCCAGGATGGTCTAGGGATGTAGGCAGAGCAAGACCCGTGGGTAGAAGTAGTACCTTTTGTTAAACCAACTCATACAGTTGGAAATACCAGAGCAGCCTTTGAGGCACACAACCCCTTCTTCAGATCTGAAATAAAAAGAGCAGCTTTCAAAGTTAAATACCATTGAACAATCACACAGAGCTGAGTTAGCTAATGCACCAATTAGACCACCTCTGAAAGAGAAAAACAGTAGATAGCTGTGGACTAGCAGGGATGCTGGGGTGTAAACAGGCAGGAAAGAGAGAGGTTCTGTGGAGGGCTCTAATTTCACAAAATTTTGTAGTCTTTCACTTTTCTTTTGAAATACAGTTCTTTTCAAGTGGTTCTTCTACTTGCTACGAGGCTCAGATAGAAGACCTCAGTGAAAAATGTGCAGAAACGTGAATGGCATAAAAGCATACATCATGCATGAAAACTACCTGGAGGGAAGATGAAAAAGGCAACACGGCAACATAGATGCTGTGTTTGGTAGAGTTACCATGGTTTTTGTGCATGTTCATTTTGGATGGGCAACACCACCTTTGAAATGAGATCTCTAGCCATTGCTTCTCAGGCAGCCCAGCTTTTCGGGCTGTGTCCCCTGCCCTGATAATCAGCACTAGTGTGCCTTTTACCCAGTGCTACCAGGAAAAGTTGTTTGCCAATACAGTCTCTCACCCAAACCCAGACTACCTACCTATTCCAAATGTCATGTAGGTGCTTTTAGTTTCTTTAAGAAAACCAGGTTAAGGCTGAAACAGATTTTGTACAAAATCAACTGGGAAACCACCACTGTAATAAAAGCAATTATGGAATGAGAATATTGTGGATTTTCTATTGTGACTCACAGTTCTACTTTTAACAGAATCTGCTTAAAGACACATGCTCATTTTGAAAACGTAGTTTTGGCAAAACTTTGACATGAGAAAAAACTCAATGCCATGTCAGAAACTCCTTACCCACTAAATTCTGAAATGCTCTAAGACGTTGGTTTGATGACCATTATCATATAGGTAAGGAACTGGGAAAATGCAACTTACTGGTCTTTTTGCTGTTCCTTAGCTGATGCTCTAATGGTGGCTTTAGCATTGTATTGACATCAGTGTTATTCTGAAATTTTTTTCTTTGTATTTCTTCAAACCATTCTCCAGTCACCCCTTGCAGACCTGTTTCAGACTTCTTTCTCTCCAGAAGTTTTCTAGAAAGGAAAAAAAAAACAATACAATTTATTTTTAAGCCATTTGAGATACTACAGGTATATTATTAGGTACTCTTGTTTAAGTATTTAAAGTATATTTCTACATATAGTATGTCTGAAAAGAAAATGCAGTGGGACGTGATACATTCAGAGCAATCACATGAAAGACTTGTGAGAGCAGAGCTCTCCAGCTTAACAATGAGATTGTGTGACTAGCTTAACTGGACTACTCATATGCTTGCATTATTCTCTGCCTCAAAGCACATCCTTCTTCCTTGCAAAATGAGGTAATAATTCATAAGCATTATAAAACTAATTGAAAGTAAGATTAGGTTCAGGCAATAATCGAATTAAAATAAATAATACTGTAACAAAGCAATTCTTAAAATATTTATCCACTCATTTAAGCAGTAACAGTAATGAGATTATTCCGACTTTCACAAGGAAGCTCACCGGGGCCCACCACATGCTTTCTCTGTAAAGAGACAAAATAAATACTGCGTTCAGCTAATAGGTATACACGCAACATGTCCAACGAGTTTATCACATTTTCCTCTTTCCTTGCTGCATAGTGATCCTGCCTGTGTTTAATATGTATGTAAGCAGCTAACAATGATTATGGATGATCTACCAAGCAGACGAGAGGACTGAACAAGGTACACACATGTGGCATCAAATGAAGAAGCTGCTTAGCAGCAGGTTCAGTTTTCATACCAAGAGGTCACAGGATTGTACTGTTTATGTGGACATAAAAGAATAATGTACACTTGCAAAGAAGTCCGGATAGCGCAACTTACTTGTGTTCAAATTACATCACACAAGTGCCTGAAGTACAAATTTAAATGTGGGAGATCCACACCCCAGCCTGCTCTGGTGGCAACACAGCAAGACTTGGTGCACAGCCTGAAGATGTAATACCCATGTTTTACCGAGGCGCTCATGTAAATCTTCCGTCTTAAGCTGTGGTAAAACCCATGTCCAGGAACAGAGACATATGTTTATTCTTTCAGTGAACGTACATTTATCAGCTAGCAACTTGAATAAAAACTCCCTTTCTGTCATTGAAACAACATTACTTCACAAAACAAACTTGAAATTAATCGTCTAGCCTGGAAATGGCTGTACGTCCATCTGGAATCAATACAGACTGTGTTGTCCACACTAGCACCTACTGTTCATCCGGCAGCCTCTGAAGAATAGGAGGGCAGGAAAGCCACATTTTTGCTAAATGAGTATTTCTCTTGAAGAAGATCAACAGACTCATGCAGGAGCACTTGACATTTCAAATAAACTTCTTACAAAGGCAAAAATGTTATCACCACAGATACTGCCGTGCTGTGGGAATGGTTAAGCACAACGAACGCCATCTGCAGCACGGAGAGCAGCCTCGCAGTAACACAGACCAGCAGGAGGAGATGAACAAAGCGCTCTCGGGCGCCAACTCCATGACCTCACTGAGGCGGCCTTAGCAAAGGGGACCCGGGGCCTGAGGAGCAGCCAGGCCTGTGGGGCGGCTGCAGCCAGGGCCATCGCCGCAGAAGGCTTGGACGTGGAGACCAGCTCCTACGACCCAACCCGCCTCCTGCGGTCCTTTAACACAACCCGAATTAACTGTTTTCCTTGCCAACCTAAGCAGGAATGAAATAATTTAGGGCAGACAGCTTGTATGTCTGTACAGCTGTGGGATTTGGCTGGTTGGAGGACGCCAGCCCGGCGCGGGCCAGATGGGTGCGATGGCGTTTAGCAGGGTGACACCTCACGGTAACAGCCAAAAACACACCCGTGTTCCCTGCACAACCTTCCAGGATTGCTCTCCCAGGTGAGTTCTCCAACGTACTCACTGTGGGGAATTCCTACATCATTTATATACAAGTATCTATTTGCTTTAAATGTGTGCCCTGTGGATAGAAGAAAAAAAATTGTAAAAAACACTTACTCTAGCGTCTACCATATAGGCATTGCATGAACGTGCCTGAGACGGAAAAATATATTAAAAAAATTGCTCAAACCCTGACATTAACATTTAAACATTGTAAATCTTTACCAGTACATATACATTATCTCTACTCATTATGTGTGCATGTGCTGCTTTTAATTGTGCTGCCATCCCCAGCTCATGAACTAAATCCTTTGAATTGCTTGTGTGTATTTGTACTTACACGCAGATGCACACCCCCATGTGGAACCCTATATATGTACAGTTATGTGAGTATGGAATAATATTTATATATTTGTAACTGCAGTATCATACAACCATTAAATATTTCTCATTTGCAGTGGCTCCCGGCCAAACCACCTCATTTCACTACATACCTGCTCTGTCACGTCTGCATGCCCCCTCACGGTACCAATGAAGGATGGCTGTGAACTACAAGGGAAGCCCGTCTCGAGAAACAATTACACCAGAAGATGGTATCTGCAGTCAGCGTTGCAACGAACTTGCCTTTGAGGCAGTGCTATTGTTACTTGGATTGCAAATTATAGATTGAGACACTGCTCCGTAGGAGTGTCAAAACACCTAAATACCCTCTAAACCAAATACATTAATCCTACTTCCCTGTCTGCTCCATCCATCCTTCTTCCTCCTTCCTTTTCCTGGACACTCTGAGCCACTTCCCCCCCTGGGAGGGGGCAGCCCCACTGTGCCAGGCACAACCACCATCAGCTTCTGCAGGATTAAAGGCAGCTCCGCTCCTGGCACACACGGAGCCCGTGCCACAAACCAGGGCAGGCAGCGATCCAGCATGGCTTCGCAGACTGTACCTCTTCAACTTTTCCCATCAATTATCCTACACATCTAAACTAGTGAATCACTTGGGAGCAATTCCTTTGCGGTGTTTTTCCAAACATCTCTTCCTTCTTGGCATAAGCACGTCCCAGTATTTCTTGCACAGACTCCTCCAGGGAAAAGCTAACCTATATGGTTGTATGCATTAGGCTTTCATGTGGGTTATCACAAATATTGTCAAAAGATCTGCAGCCTCCCCGTCACTTCCTGCTAGGATAATAAGGAGCTTTAATTGCTGCCGTAAGAGGAAAAGTATTTTCTCTATCATCTCCTTATTGAACACAGAGCAGAAGACAAATGCAGAAGGCAAACTGGGTTGCCAAATAGAAGATCTGTTCGCAGGGACCAGGGAACTCAATCCCACTTTTGTCAAAGCAGAAGCTGCTGGTTTCAGTAGAAGCAAGATTTGGCACTAAACAGCTCTTAGCACACACCTCACGAGAGAACTGAGCACGAGGAATTGCGCCAGGCTGGCCGGGAAGCAGAGCGGGGTTTGCTCATCAGATCAAAGCCCTCAGTGTCTGGGAAGGCAAAGCTGAAAGGACTGCACATAAAACCTGTGCCGAAAGCATTAGGTAACAGCTACATCAGGGCAATTAATCTGCAAAAACAGCCACCTAAAAGAAGCTTGTGTCTTTACTTTGTTTATATTCCTCACTTTGTCAGCAAGAAAAGGCTAAGATGCTGAAAAACAGTGCCTGGAGAACCAGTTCTTTCCCAGCATTTTGCTTCAACTTTCCCACCTTCCCACTGCTCCATGCATTATGCCACACAGACGAACTGTGCATCTTTATCATTTGCACGGCCAGTTCATTTTCTGGAAAACTATGTCTGTTATCACAGCAATGGATAACATTCTATAAAGCATATGCAAGAACATTTTCTTATATTTCACTTTGACAAAAACATCATTTAAAGGCCTTCTTTCAGGTTGCCATCTTATTTAAAAAATAGAGAAAGAAGTATTTCTGACAACATCAGACCACCACAGCTGAAATAAATAAATATATAAACTATTATCCACCATATCACATCTAATAGCAAAAAAAAACCCACTATATTCTGTTTTCTACAGTGCCAGTGAAGCTTCTGTATCCGGTTAATCCTCTCAGGAAGAGAAACAAACATGGAGAGCTCAGATGCTTTTTCCTAGCAAGTCAGACAGTCGGCTCATTTTCCAAGGCATTATTCATTCTCTGTAGCTGGTATTTTTTTACTCACGTTAAAGCAATCTTTTGTTTATTTTTCTTTCTTGCTGTTTTCTATTTGGTTAATGTCAATAAAGCAAGTCATCTTCATTATTATATGTAAAACAGTATACACAAGTACGTGAATCAGAGGGGTAAACTGACTCCAATGTTTTGGTTGCGCACACTACAAGGCAGTGGGAAAAGTCCAAGCTGAAAAGCCACTTGTTTTTCATTTGGCCTTTGTATTTGTAGAATTAAGCCTTCCCTGGAAAACCAAGGTCTCCTCTCATTTGATTAACAAAATGTTGCATTGGCAATAACGCTGGAATCTAACCTGCTGGGTCAATGCAAATCAATCAGATTGCATTTTCTCTTCTTCCCAAATACTTGTTTTCTTACTAAGTCTTCATATTTTTTATTAACATTACTGCTGCTATTTTTTTAAATTATGTATTGATTTTGTTCAGCCCGTTAACACACTAAGTTGCCTTCAGAAAACGTATTAGTCTGAGTATCTGACCAATAAAACCAAAAATAAATAAGGGCAAAGGTTCATGCCACAACAAGGAAGAGCAGAGTGCGTTGGTTTGGCATCTCTTTCTAACCATGCCCCAAATTCCAACAAATCTAATGGCTTGACTTTCACCGTGTTCAACAGGCTGCTGGGGAGTCACCTAGTGGTGACACTGCTGGATGGAGCGGAGTAACTGGAAGTACCAGGAAAGGTTCACCTTCAGGACAGGGGAAATCAGCCTGACATTGAAGTATATGGGATATGTTTTCAGTCCCACTTTGCCCGATGCATCAAGTTGACAGCTCAGAATTATCCCTAAATGTTGAGGCTCTGAAAATGTGCAAAACCAGAAGTAAGTGAGGAGAAAGTGAAAAGGGAAATAAGCTCTCTAGCTTTTCTTCCCGAACTGTACATTTTAGGAGGCAGAAGCCCTGTAGACACAAGTAAGGTTACTTAAGCAGGTAGCTGCAAACAGCTCACGTCATTTTGTCCCCACAACGCTTTACTGACAACAGATACCAGAGCCACACTAAGTCTTGCTATGAGTGTCATAGATACAGACCAGGAATATGTGCATTAAAGGCAGAAAGCCTTTTCTGCCCTTACTGAAGTCCCACCCTGTCTGCTCATAGGAAAGTCCTTCCATTTCTACCTCTCTTTTTAATTAAAAGGTAGGAAAAACAAACAAACAAACAAACACACAAAATGTGACCCAGGAATCTTCTATAATTCACTGTTATATTTGTAAAAGTCTTGTGGCACTTCTCAAAGCTTCAGAACTCTCAACAAAGGAATAATCGGCAGCATCCCATATCATTTAAGTGCCAGCATATCCATGAGACATAACAAATTAAGAGCAGCACTTTTTTCAGTGGTTTTATTCCTTATATTAAAGCCCATCACCTGCTCTAAGAAAGCCGAAAGTAGTGGCAAAGTGTACATTGATTAATCTCAGTCTCTGTGGGTTGAGTGTATCAGCATGCATGGAATGTTATAATTGGACTCCCATCGTAACTCACGATGTCTTTTGTGTCTGCATTCTTTAACTTGAGCACCCTAAGTACACTGGCTAAAAGTTACCTCTTTTTTTTTCTGCAAAGCATTAACTTCTAACATGACACTACACACAATGAACACACTGCAGACTTTTGTTCTAGCTGCTGTTTTCCTTCAGTGAGTCCAATCCTCCATTTCTGCTTGAAGCTTTTGTTCCCTGGGCAAGAGCACAGTGACACCTTCCTCTGGAGCATAAAATTACAAAATGTTGTAAGGAGTTGCCAGTGGCAGTCACAGGGGCAAGGACAGGCATTCTTGTGCTGACCACATACCTTCCCTCTGCTCTAGCACATCAGAAACAGTTCTCAGCTAAAGCTCAGAAATCTGGAGCTCAATGACTGTCTTCATAATACTCACTTTTTAAAGCACAGAGCACTGTGAACATAGATCATGGGAACTGATCATCCATCTCAAGCTTTAGCAGAGGCTCAGAACATTGCTTTTAATATATATATTTTTTTTTAAAGCAGCTGTGCTGGGTTTACAGTGAAAATCATTTTAGCCCTATTGGAAGAAACAGAAGAGGCTGTAAGCATACAACTTTTCACTGAGTTTATAAATATTTAGAATATGAAAGCTTTTAGTCCTTTGGTCAACAAGAGTGAATGAGGTCAAAAGCCACTGGTAATGTCACGGCTGTCAGCAAGTCTCCAGGTTGGGCTGATTCTCTGCTATTTTCACTACATGGAGTGCGAAGTAGGTGGAAGCTCTAATGCAAGAATGTTTCACAGATGATTTACAATCTTTCTGTAAATGACCTGTCAAAATCAGATGGGCATGGTAAAGGGTGTCACTTTATTATGGTGTCACTTTATTACGGTGTCAATACTCACAAGCTACCTGCCAATATTATGTGGTAATAACAAAACAAATTCATGATGCAATGGGAAGGAAGGCTACCTATCATTCCTTAGTGTGTCACATAGCTTCTGAACTGTAGTAATTAATATCTCTAATGAGATGACTTTATTAATAGGAATTTCCATAAGCATTAATAGACACTAATCAGTGCAATGGATATAATCCTCCATGCAGTTTCTGTTTCATTTGTAGGGAAAGATGTAGTCTCAATCCAAAACACTGTGTGACAGGAATAAGTTTTGGGTTCCTAAATTTCTGTCCCAGAAGCCTTGCACAGAAATATGGATGTATACCGGGTATCCCCCATATGCAGTGAATTTTAGGTCTTTGAACATTTTGACTACATTAATGAATGCAGTCAGCATGCACAGCCAGACGAGCGGGGCTGGTCCGGAATGGATGTCTGGAAATCTGAGACAAATCTGCTCCAATACAGTGCTGGGGTAGGAAG
Organism: Anas platyrhynchos; assembly: GCF_047663525.1. NCBI lineage: Eukaryota > Metazoa > Chordata > Aves > Anseriformes > Anatidae > Anas > Anas platyrhynchos. Next base: position 190,055,019 of record NC_092587.1, on the reverse strand, counting down.
GGCAGATTGGTTGCAAGGCTGGGAATCAGGTCTTCTGGTACATCTGGAGGTAATGATTAACAGCAGACCTATTTACTCTTCCAGGGTTGAACTGCTAGCTGATTGTGGGACCTTTTACAAACACTGATAGCGTAGAGACAGCCATCTATGCAAGTAATCTGCAGGTCAGCCATAAATTTAACTGCCTTACAAAGACACAATGTAGATGCTGTTTCTCATATTGGTGGCATGACTTTATGTATGCAAAATATTTCCTAGTTAACAATATAGGAGAAAATAAATAAACAAAGCAAATAAACAAAGCAAAAGAAACAGGAATAGATGAAAATGCTGAATAATGGAAGTTGGTTTCAAGTAAAGACGAAAGTCCCATCGCTGCAAGCAGACTTGTGTATGATGGCCAATGGACTGGGACAGACCTCTAGAATTTAGAGACTCCAGATAGCCTTAGACATCCGATGGCACAGGGCTAAGCTTGAAGCCTAAGGCTCTCAAAATACACCTTAGAAACCTCAGGTAATTGTGCAGAGTCTCACACACATCTGAAGCAAGATTCTGGTCAACAGATGTAATACAGAAGGTCAGGGTGTTGTACACTGTTTATGTGTTACTGTAACACAACAAAAGCCTTATGTTGCTTTAAGTTAAGGAAAGCAGTCATAAGAAGGAACAGAGACTCTGGAAGTTGACACAGTGGACATTTTTCATTTGGAAATAAACATATATTACACCTATATATATATACATATATATATAGTATACTTATACAGCCCCTGCTGTAGTGGCTCTGAATTTATTACATCTCAGGAGATAGCAATATTATAAAAACATAAGTAGTATTATGCTATAAACCATATATACATATATATAATTTTAATAGACATATATATGCATATAAAAATGTATTTTAAGTTCATTCAAGTCCACAACACAGGAAGGAACAGAACACAGAGCCCACCAGCCATGCTGCTGCAGCTCTGCCAGACTGCAGCTCTCTGCACTCAGGCCCCTTTACCTAGAAATCCAAAGATACAGCAAGCAGAAATATTGCAATGGGTTGATTATTCCAACCACAAATTAAACTGAGTGTAATTTAGATGCAATAAAGTACAAATATATTGCAGTTTTTCATCATTTACTCTTAGCTTTTATTTTGTGATTTTGATGTGTTTGGTCAGTTAGTATGATACCAATACACATACCTGGTTATTTCTGAGGTAAGACTCATCAAAAGAGTATAGTTCCAGGTAGGAATTTTAAATGCAGGCATTTAAGTAGAGCTATTACATTTAACAGTGTTAATATAACAGTCTAGTGACAAAGGATCAGAAACACATTTTATGTGAACATTTAAATGAACAAATCCTCAGCAAAAGTTCCTGATTTTCCCCTGCTTTATATACAACATTTCTTACTGGAAATCCGTATTGTGAGAAGTGCAAGTGCTGCATGTCTAGATGGACCCACAACAGACTTCACGTTATGTAGCTCAGGAACCAAAACTATCAAGCTACGGCTCCTCAGGCTTCACCACAGAAAACACAATCCCACCAAAACCCCTGCTTAGGTGTGACTCCCACACGTGCTGCAGTCTTTCACAAGACTACAGACACAACCTGAAAACACCAGCGCAGCACAGCTGTGCCAATACCAGGGGAAATATCCATCCACAACAAACACGTATCAGCCCTATTCCTCTGCAACAGTTTTCATTTCCTGGCACTACCAATTTAATATTCCTGAAATATGCGCAAGGACCTCAAACTGTTGGGACACAGTATGTAGAAGCTGTCAGCACCTGCAAATTTTGAGTTCCTTCCAAAACTACTCTCTGCAGACCAATATTCATCTCCTTCTTTATGGCCGTGACAGGCAGCACAGGTTACATTTCACTGGCGCTACCTTCTGCAGCTCCGGTGACTTGAATTGCGGAGGAGAGAGAGGGTGCTGAGGACACAAACATTACTGCTAGAAAGCTCAAACCTGGGAAGTGCACGGACTTCCTACAAGGTGTGTTAATCCTTCACCAGGCCACAACTCCACTGAAAAAAAAAAAATTAACAAATCACTGACGAGATCAGACTGTTTGGCACTAGTGTGCACTGCTGTAACTGACCTGATCCACTTGTTATCATAGCCTGGTTTAATTTATCTACGTAGGCAAAACCAAAATAATTTTACTTTCTTAATTAAGCTTGGACTTAGAAAATATCTACCCACAAGCTTAAAGGTAACCCTGGATTTAAATCTCATTCATTTCAGCAAGTACCTTCTTTTTTGCACCCCTAGGGCCATCAGCAAGTAGTCTAAATAATCATTATCAATTTAATTGTCATTTTTGCAACTTTTTGTCACATAAAAATGCATACTCTAGTTTGAACTCTGGCATAAAAGTGGAAAAGCCCTGAGTGTGTCCTTGCCACTCCTGCAGGTTTGACAGCCCGGGCACTGGGCCAGCTTGGGAAGAGCAGCGCTGGTAGCCTTGGAGAAAGCTCTTGTGAAGCAAGCTAGAGGCGTCAGCAAAGACTGTGTCTCTCCTTCCCCTGGGAGCTGCTTTTAAGCAGAAGCTGTCACTCTGTACCATGCCCGAGCCACGGCCCAGATGTGTCACTGCTGTCTGTGCATGGCCACGGCCCTGCTGCTCTGGGTCCAGACCCCTGGCTGATGTCCCCACCTGGCCTCAGCTCCATCACCCCTGGCCTGCCTGGCATCACGGGGGCGTGGCTGACCCCAGTCAGCATCACCGGACCTCATCCTGACCCTGCTGCAACTTCACAGCCTGGTCTAAGTGCTCCTGTGTCACGACAGCCCTATCTGACAATGGGGCTGAGGTGCGAAGGGCGCCGGTGGTGAGGCCCTGCCCTGATGGCCCTGTGAGGGGACCCACGGCTCCTGCTGCCCCAGCTCCCTGGGAGTAGTGCCGGAACAGCGTTAGGAAGGCAGACACAGACAAGTGCTGGACCAGACAGGCTCCTCCGAACTCAACACACCATTAAAAGCCTTCCTGGGACCACATGCCACCACACGTGCTGTAGAAAACCCTGGCCCTCAAACACAAAGAAGCACACAGCTGTCATAACGCTGAAATCTGTCCTAACACTGAAAGAAATTCACTATGAACAGACAAGACTAGAGATCTGTCAGCAATGCTATGTGGAGCCTGCTCTGTAAACGTAAAACATATTAACAGACATCAGGTTACCTAGAACAGATCGACGCGGCTACAACCGAAACAGAAAATGGCAGCTGCTCCCCTGCAGCCTGTAATCCACCTGCCCTTCCTCAGCTCACGTGAAGTCATTGCCCTCTATTTCAAGCCCCTCTGTGAAGGGCTTATTATTCAAAAATAGCTGTGAGGAACAACTGTGGTGGTATCTTGATAAGCAAATTAACCATTTGCTTCCAGTTATGGTCAACAACCTGCGCTCAAACAAGGGGAGTCCAAAGGTGGGACTATTTATGACATGTAATTGTTTACCAAACCGAGAAGAGACTTTTAAATCACAGTCCTTCCTGCCATTTTACTTCTCTTTGTACTTACTTAGCATATTAGCACTTCAGGGCTTCAAGGACCTGCTTTCCTAAGTCTTTACAAACCACTAACCATGCCAGTGGCACAGTATCAGGAATAAATAATAATAGCATCTCCTTCATAAACAAGGCACAATAAGGCAATCGTGCCCTGAAATGTACCGGGTGGAGTATCTCTTATGAAAGAATTCCTTTATTAATGCTTTGTTCACAGAGGGTGCGCCAATGAAACCGCAATGTACCCAAGTGCTGGTGTCCTGGTGTCTTGCTCCTCACCCATGCTGGTTACGAGTGCTTTGATTCTAAAAATTTGTTCTCATTATAAGGAGCATGGCCCCTAATCTAAATCTCTAACATACAAGAAGTTATTCTTAGTCTTCATGAGGCTGCAAGAGTCAACAGGTCTACCTCTGTGCATAAGCCAAAATTACTTTGGGGGTTAAAGAATGAACTCCCAGACCTCTCAAAATGTAAACAAGTCAAAATAATGGAAGCACCAAAACAGGGCTGAGTATGGCTGCAATGTGACGTTATAAGTACAGAAAAAAAAAAGTGGAAAAATACATTACCTATGCAGTGTTTTGTCATCTATAGTCAGATCTATGAGAGTAAATGTCAGCCAACAGAATACAATGAAGAATTAGTTGCAACAAAGGATGAACTCAGTAAATGATCTACTGCGAGGCAGTGAGAACAGTTGTGCTCCTGTAAAAAAATAACTACGTCCACATGATTTGTTGTGGAGACGGCCTAGAGTAAAGTAAGGAGGGGATTCACGTGATTTATATGATGTTAATGGGTCACCAAGAGAGGAGTGGTGAGTAGTGCTGAGTGTGTCTCCCAATTAATTTACTTTACTTTCATCTTTAAATGGGAGTATAAAATGAAAACAAGCCTTCCCTTTGCTGCAAATGCAAAAGCATAAACCAATCTGAAAACAAGCAAAAAAAAAGAAAAAGGAATGAGCGCTCTCTTCTCCCCAAAGTTCCATTTCCTTTTTTTTTTTCTTCCTTTTTTTGTCCTTCAATTCCCATTCATAAACAGTGGCTGACACCCAAGATACTTTCTAGGGCTGGTAATATTTTTTTTCCATTCTTCCTACTAAGAAACAAGCAAAGAACATTCCTCACACAATGCAGGCATATTTTTTTCTAGAAACACGATCTAACTAATAAACTGCTGACTGGGGAAGTCGGTTCAATTCCCTGCTCACTTACTCATGCTCTGTTACTTTCAGTGTTATTTTCCCATTTTTTTTTGGTAATAGTACTTTCCTTTTTCTCAGGGATTAATAAATTAAAATGGCAGAAGGCCACTGTATGTAGTTATAGTAGGAGCCATCACACAAAACTGATGAATCTCCTAAAAGTTAGCAATTAAAGAACTCGGAGCTCTTCTGCCCGCCTGAATCCACTCTCTATTTACCCTCTCTTGTACCGTAACTCCCAACCATTCATTTTTTCAATCTCTTGCAAATGTACTAGCTAGCTCTCCCCATGCCACAGCCACAGCCCCCCTACCTGCTGCCTCTTTTAAGTAGCTGGCTTCATGTCTCCGTGCTCCTCTTGTCTTGGTTGCTCTTCTCTTGACTTCCTGCCCTCTTTCAGCACGGGAGAAGCATCTCCACACCAAGCTCGAGCCTCTGCAGTCGGAGGGATCACCAGGAGCCCCACAGCTGACTGAAAGGACACCTGCTTTGGCACTGCCTGCCTCTCCACACGCTGCAGAGGGAGGAGCTGCCCTGGAGATAAAAGGCAACAGCTCCACCTCTGAATACTACAGCTTCATGCCCTACTGCTGCTGAGCCTTCCTGTTCGGACTGCCAGTCCTTCTCCGACCTGCCAGGCTCCAAAAGGTTGTCCTGAAGAGACTGGAAGTAGGCTCCCTGGTTACCCTACCCGTTGGCTTCTTGGAGAAAGGACAGAAAGGAGAAGCACCTACAGGTTTGTTAAGCCTCTGGGAACCGGGGCTTCGCATGTAAATATCAGCTGTCAAATGTTTTTTAATTTCTGTCCCCAGCAGCTGTAGAAGAAAGCCTGAGAACCTGATCAGGGTGTACCCTGAAGCCTTGAAACCAGAAATCAAATAAGATCTGGAATGGTTTATGTCATGATTTTTAGGACTAATTCATTGTGTGTTGAAAGCAGACATGTGTTATCATTACCTGTACCTACAGCAAGCATTGTATCCTTATGGAAATTGAATTGTTTGGGACCCATCTGAACATGACACTGTCCTCTGAACAAGCTGGATGCCTCCCTATCTTCCCCTAGGCATCTAACCATGATTGGAATATCTGGGAGAAGGAACCTGCTTCCAGAGGCAAAGTCATCAATTTCACTAATCCAGTTAATTAGAATAGTAATTTGTGACTGAGTTAGGCTTCTGTTTTTAGTACTATTACTACAGAATCACAGAATGGCCAAGCTTGGAAGGGACCTCTGAAGATCATCTAGGCCGACCTCCCTGCCAAGCAGGATCACCCAGAGCACATTGCACAGGATGCATCCAGGTGAGTTTTGAATATCTCCAGAGAAAGAGACTCCACGACCTCTCTGGGCAACGTCCTCCAGTGCTCTGTTACCCTCATGGTAAAGAAGTGCCCCCTCATGTTCAGCCAGAACTTCCTGTAGAATTTTTTTAGACCATATACTCAATTTTTTTTTCCTCCCACACTGATACTTACAGATTTTCTCCAAGTGGGTATTATGTGTGAGACTGGATTTGATGAACAACAAAGGATACTGAAGCTGGGTGTTACCCAAGTCCAAAACTAATGTGCATTTTTTTTGAATTATGAAATATGTACTTACTAATTATTGTCTGTATTATTTTGAGTGTATATGGCAGTGTACAGTCATGTGAGTTGCACCAAAGCTGACTGTTGCAGCTTCTCTGAACCTGTTTCGTGGGAGAAGGAGCTTGGGTACGTTTGTTTGCTGTTCAAAGGCAATTGAAGGCTTGAATTCAAAGGCATTGCTCAGCATGGCCACGGGAGGGCACTAGAAAGAAGAAAATGGGCAAAAAACCAACGGCATCAGCTCTGCTTGCCCTCAGTAACAAGAACAAATGAAGGGGTCCAACAGGTCACAGGCCATTTCTGTATAAAAGGAAAAGCAAAACTGAGAGGTCCTGCCGGCGCCAAGGTGTGAAGCCTGCCAAGCACCAAGGAGCAGAGAAAGGGCTGGAGGTACCCAAAGGATGAGCTGGGGATGCACCAAGTGGAATGGGGGCAGAGACCACGAAGTGCAGCTCTGGCTGAGCCCACAGCTAGACAAATGCGCACAAGTGACTGGAAAGACCGTGTTCATGCTCCATACAAAGGCTACAAAAGAGAAAGAGAGGACAGGGCTGAATAAAGAGACTGGCTTTTTCCAAAGCACTTCCCCACTATATATCTCGTTTCACAGAGACTTGGGCTATCTTGATAAAAAGAGATCCAATGGCCCTATCAAACTTTCAGTGTAGGTAAGCATCAAGAAAAAAATCTATATATATTTTTATAAAAAAATATTTTTATATTTTTACAAAATATATTTTTATATTAAAAATATATACATATATATAAATATATATCTCCACCTGGAAATCTCAGTTATTTAGCTGAAAACTCAATGCACCTGAGGAGGAATTGGTAGGTACTTTACAGTGCACTGCAATACATTTGAATGCATGTGAAAATCAACTTCCCTGAACCACAGCTGTAATTTGCTTGACGAGATAAACCATTCCAGATGTCAGCCTCCATCTTTTGAACCTCAAACTTATTTCTAATGTTTGTCTTCCAAAATTAAAAATGTTTTTGCTTACATAGCATCAAATGTAGCCTGTATAAAGACAAAAGCCTATTCCTGATTTATTTATTTATTGTTTCCACAGTGAGTTGTATCTGAGAATGGAACTCAATTTTTCACTGATCTTCTCAGAGTTCTGGAGACATCTGTGTGCTCACTCACCAGACACCAAACAGCACGCATAAGTGGTCATTGGAACTTGACCTGCGGTCTGCAACCAAACTCTTCATTCTCTCCATCAGTCCAGACCAGCTTGGTCTACACAGGGACACGCTATACTGAAAGTAAAGATAGCCATTGAACTAACTTGGCCAGTGGGCCCGCTGGTTATCATTAACTTGCTCCCTGGCTCAGGTCAGCTCTAACCATGCCCAAGAGAAGCTGGGGGCACAACTCCCTTCAGTGACTTCATGCACAGAAGCAGTATTGATGAAACTGCTCCTTTCATCGCACATCATCTCCTGTACACCTCACTGGATTCGTGGCATAAATCAGCTATCTGCAAAATCACACTTAGAAAGCATCACAGGAGTGGGCTACAACAGCACACAGGCATTATTTTAAAAAGCTTTGAATTGCAAAAAATACATACCAAGTTAATTATCAAAATAGTAATAAGAATGCCTGCCCTCTTGGCTCCCAGTCATAGAGTCATATGGGACCAAGAGGAGCAAATGTAATTTTATTCCAAGCCTCTGAAGCTCACTGTGGTCATATAAGAACAGCAGGATTTGGCCCTCCAGGGTCATCACTGTTATTACTTAGATTACAGTAGCACAGAGCAACACCACAGAGCTGCCACCCGTCTGCTCATGATGGGGCTCCCCTGGCCTTAAGAGCTTACAGTCTAAATAAGACCAGGTAGACAAGTGGAGTGAGAAAGAAAGCACTTTTATTAGGCTCAAGAGATTAAGAAACTTGCCCAAGGACACATACAAAGCCTTTGACAGATCCAGGAGTTTAACCTAGATTTCAGCATGGCTCCTTGATGATGAACACCTATCTTCTCCCAACTTCTGAGTATCTCTTCAGCTGGGATTTAAAGTATACTCTGTGTCCGTAAAGCATCACCAGAGATGCTCTCTTATAGCATAAGATTATTCTGACAGCCTTTGCATGAAGAGAGATCACTTTTTTTGCCAACTAAGTCGGAAGAACACAGATGGATGAACAAAGTCAGTGGCAGGTGAAAGCCTTTAATTCGAGGGCAGACTATTGCTTCACCAGCTAAACTAAAAAAACACACAGCACAAAAATCCACTTGACAGAAACGTTACTCATTAACATTCCTTCTATATCTACCACGAATGATTTCTTCAGAGTGCCCACGTGAATCCGACAGGACACTGCCTCCCCTTGCAAGCTCCCCACAGGGTACCTCAAGGAAATGATGACCTCTAATGGTAAATAACTCATTTTCCAACACATTTTTTTGGCCGCAGGTCCCTCAGCCGAGGGCTGGGCTCCCCCCGCACTCAGCCCCAGCTCCCCCTGCCCAGCCACCGCCGTTCAACCCACACCTTCCTACCTGTAGTAGCGACGGAGTAAAAGCCCAAACTGGCCTCATCCCCTGCCATAAAGCCCCGGGGAGCAGCAGAGGTTGCTCAGAGCCGCCCCTACAAGCCCAGCCCGGCCCCACAGGGACCTACTCCCGCTGCCCCCTCCCCGGGCAGCGCAGCCCCGTCCCCGCCTGCTGTACCTGACCCTGTCCTTCTCCGCCCGCCGGAGCTCCGAGTCCCTCTGCAGCACCTGGAAAATCGTCCTGGCTTCGTCCTCGCTTAAAAAACTGAGGTCGGGCCCCCGGCAAGCCGCGCTCATGGCTCCGCTCACCCCCGGCAGGGGGGCAGCGCCGGCCCCCTGGCAGCGCGGCGCCACAGCGGCATGGCCGAGCCAGGGCACCACAGCGCCCGGCCGCCGCCCGCCGCCACCGCCGCCGCTTCCCTCCGGAGGCCGCCCCCGGTTCCCTCTGGAGGCGGAGCGGGGCGGGGAGAGGCGGAGAGGCAGCCCCAGAGCCTCCCCCGGCCCTATAAAGCCCACTCCGCGAGGCAGCGGTGGGGCGCCGCGCGTACGGCCGGGGGGTTGTGGTGTTTGCTCTCCTTGGGGAGAAGTGGTGGAGATGCACAGCCCTCTTTCCTAGCTGCTGGAGCACAAGAGATTTGCCCTTCCTTCAGTCTGCTCTCCCAGAGACCCAACCAGCATCGCTCATGGCTCAACTCTGGTCCCTTTTGGGGCTGTCTGGAGCTGGATCTGCCCTGACCTGGGGCAGCTGCTGGGCTCTGCTCACAAAGCCCACCCCCGCAGCCCCCTCTACCAAACCCTTGCCACCTAAACCCATTATATTAGTACTGAAATGCCCTTTGAAATACGTTGGTCAAAGAAGGACTTTATTTGGGATCGAACCGCAGATGTGATCACAAAAGCAGACACAATTCTTTCTATGGAAAATTGAGGTGGTGGATAGGGCACGGTATGAGCAGGAGCAGGGCCGAGCTGCATGCAGACACCTTCCCACCCCGCAGCAGGCTGACGTGGGGCCGCCGAAGAATGCTTCCCCACTAGGAAGTCGTGTTGGGCAAGTGGAAATAAGGACCTCAGAGCACAGCGGGAATAACAGGTTCCAGGAGGCTCCTGATTTTGGTGTAGCTTCTGGCATCACTCGTCTGGCCCAAAGAGGAGTTTACCGATTCCTGGTAACGAAACAACAAAAACAAGGCTATGAGACAACTGATGAAGAACGTAATGAGAGCGTGAAGGATTATGCTGCTGAGAAGATGTTGGGAGGAGGTGTCTCCAACAGAAAAAAGACACAGAGGATTTTTAGTAGGGTACAGGACACGCTTCTGGGTAAAGTCCAAACCTGTTATTTCAAAAGATGCAAGAGCCACCCCAGTCATCACTGCTGCATTAGCAGCTTACAGATCTTCTCTCTTTGGGCAAACATCCCGTCCTCCCTGTTCTGTTGTGTTGAGCACAGTGGAGTGACTGTTTCATTACATACTCAGCCATCATACCTGCAATCTGGCATTTTCTTTTCTGCTTTCAGAAGTTCCCTATAGGCTGGAAAGAAACTACAGAAACGGAATATCAGGTTGCAGACTTTCCGTCATGTATCCTTCATGGCTATGTTCCAGCAGAAGAAGCTGAGTGCACGCCATTCTCCTGGGAGTCTCCCAGGCAAAGGATTAGACATCACTCTCCCTTTCTACCTAGCACCTACAGGGTATGGGAAGCAATTGCTCACGGTGCTTCTCCATCACACTGGCAGGGCTGAGAAGGACCATGATGACTTTTCTCTAGATCCACTGCAATGCACTCGATTCAAATCTGGCAGTTTGAAAATAACAGATTTAAGCTAATTGTCTGAAAAGATGTCTGTTACTAGTGTGAGCATTTTTTCAGGGCCACAAGTCAGGGCCTCATCTATACCCTCTGCTGCCTTAGAAGTCATGTTTTATGTATATATATATATTTATTATTTTTATTTTTTACTTGTTATGAAAACCTCTAAAAATACATAAATACATACATAGAGTCCATACAAAGTACATGGGTGTTCATATGGGTTTACTAAGAAATTAAACACTACTTCATAAAGAAAGAGTCCACATCCCCCACACGTAGTTTGCTTACTTTGTAATTGTATATATCCTACAATAATTTTAAGAATTAAATTCATATTTTTAGGTTTCTGCAAATCTTTTTCTTCTTTTCTAGCAATCTGACTTTTTTTTTCTTTTTAATCACCAAGTCGTATGTTAGAATACAATATTTTCAGTGCAGAGGGGAACAGGGAGAAGACCCTCATTTTGTATATAAGCAATGTGTAGCCTTTCAGGTAATAATGAGAAAGAAATAAATTTTTCATTCTCTACTAAGTGACAGGATTATTTAGTAGGGTGTTGAGTAGGTACACTAGGGCCTCCAGAAAGATTCTGCCACACATCACTGTAGTTATTACTTCATGCACTCTAAATCCAGAATTTTTAGAGATTTGAGTATAAACTTGGGCATCTGGTAAAAAGACCCTCATTTTACACAGCTTCTTTAGCATGCTATATCACCACTACAAAACATGTATTGGATCATGACTAGAAATGGGTCCTGTCTATGGAGTCATTTGTCACATTCTTATTTTGTGGAGAACAACCACCTTTCCATATCTCTTCATTACTCCTTCTCAGTTTAAAGATTATGCCTTTTTCATATACAGATCATGATGGCAAGAAAATACCACCTGCATTCCAGTATTTAGAGTCTCTAGCACCTCATGTGCTTTAATTTCTGTTGCATAAACTCAAGACAGGATACAGGCTCTAAAACTTTTTCCATGATTTTAGCTAAGAGCTGTTCCAGGAAGCTACAGAAGTGTTTTCTTGTAAATATGCAGCATTTCTTCTGTTTAGCAACCTGAAACAGAGGGCCAAAATAACATATGAGATGCTGCAGACATGAGACATGTCTATTAGTAATGTTAATTGCCAATGCCACTAAAGAGGATGCTGACACATACCTTAATTACAGGGCAAATTCTTCAAAAACTGCACTTTACAAATACTGTTGTACTAATGGGTGGTGTTAACTCCACTTACTCTCAGTGGAAGATTTCAAAGCGTAGAACTGCAGAAAGCCAGAGGGTCTGTTTCTGTAAGCTGATCTGTAGCTGGAGAATAGAGGGGAATGTGCAGCAGGGTTGGTTGCATCTTATAGCAATTGGCCTTGAGCCTTGGAAGAACTGTAAGATCTTGTCTAATCCTGTTGGACTAATTACTGTGTAAATTGTCACGCAGATTAGTGAAGGCTAGTTTAATTAACTCCTTGAGCTAAGTGAAAAAGCCTTCATGGCCATGCAAAGAATAAATATGAAGCGTCCGTCATTTAAAATGTATTAAATCTGCTCATTGTGTTCGAAATAAAAATTTCCAACACTAACCTAGGTCAAAAATAGTTTGATCAAAAGTGCTCTCAAAAACAAAAGCCGTGCCTCTCACTGTGTTTAATAAGCCCATCATTTATATCTCAGTTTACTGTAATAGTGGTGATTGAGCTATTGCATTAAGTTAACTAATTGTCCTGCTGAGTTTCACGGGACACAGTGGGTTGCAGTGTGTGGTTCCCACTGCCACATGTAGACATTTCCACTCAACAGTGTCCTGCAGGATCCTTAACTGGGCCCTCAGCTACCACTTCAAAATATCTTAAGACTTTCATTTAGGCATTTTAACTGTGAAGTGCTGCACTTTGAAGAATGCCTGGATGTCAACATCCAAATGCTGCTCATGTTATTATAGCTGTTTGTGCACTACACAACCTCTTGTGAGGCAAGCCGGGAGCCAGGACTGGGCTGAGCAGGTTGCAGAGCGTAGGCCATTTTGTCCACCCTGAAACCGCCACAGGCACCGCAGGGAAAGTCAATCTTCGAGGTACACCCCACTCACAAGTCAAATCTTGCAGCCTGCATGGCTGCAGACTGCTCCGTTTCACAATTTCCTCAAGCATTTCCTCTCTCGGAGCCTCTCATTCACCTTCTTTGCTTTTCCTCCCAGTCACTTGAGTATATGGGCCTCTCCTTCTCCCAGTTTTAGACTCTGGACTGCTGACATGTTGGCTTTCTGCACCATTCACCTACTCACTGCTTTTGTTTCCTCTCATCTTAATAATATATATTAGCACTGCATGCCGGCAAGGAGAATTGGTCATGAGATGTCTGCCAAACAGAGTCTTATGAACTTAACAGACTTAAGACATGGAGTCTTATCCTTGCACTTTTTGACACTGCTTTCCTTGTATTTGGTGCTGCTTTGGACAACAAGGCCTTGACATCCCTTCTATGTGCTTTTTGCTCGTGCATGGATGTCTGTCCTTCCTCCCTCACTTCTAGGATTCAGATAATGACTAGTTCCTCTGTGAGTACCCTTCAGGACTGCACTTTCTCTGGGCTGGAGGCAAAATTGTGAACAGGATCCCTCATGGGACAAGACAGGTTGGGATTTTAGGGGGTTGCTATAGGGGACTGTGGCCTGGAGAGGTATATGAAGAAGGAAGAAGGTGCTTACCTGTACGTCTCTGTACAGAAGTATAATGGCACTGCTTGAAGGAATGTGTTTTGTTGAAATGATACAGGATTTCTGCTTCATCAGGGGGTACTCACATGTCTGGTGTCCTGACTGACAGAGACATAGGTTGGCTAGTACCATATGTAACATCTATTCTCTTGGCAGAAACTATGTAACCTTCTCTTCCTCCTTAAATAATATGCACATAAGCATAATCACCAGAGGCCAGTACCTGGGACACAGCACAATTAAGCATTTAATATATTAAGGTTATATGCCAGTGCATGCAACCTATTAAGACAGGCTTGAGTAAAGGTAAGAGGAATCAGGTGTGACTAAGCAATAAAGAAGGGCTGCTATTAGAATCAAGAAAGCAACCTTCAGAATGCTAAAGTCATATCCAAGTGAAGAAACTAGAAAAGTTCAAAAATCCTGGCTGATAACATATGAAAATAAAATTAAGCAGACCAAAAAAAAAAAAAAAAAAAAAAAAAAAAAGAGGAGGAACAACTTTAAACCAGCACCAAATCAAGATGTGGTGTCTGAGCTTTAGACACATCAAGAAGCTCATCAGAAAATCTGTAGGGCCTGATCAATGATCAGGGTATAAAAGGAATACTACAGAGAGCAGAAGACCTTTTCAGAGAAGAAATTGATGTTCATGGTGGAAGAAACTAGGGAATCCCACATGCCAGAATCCTTTCCCAGGAGAGAATCTGACTGAAGCCAAAGTGACTGTGAAATTGATTATGTGATGAATTAGCAATGCAAACATTAAGAGATCACCAGTACCAGAAGTTATTTCATTCAATGGTTCCAACTAGAGTCACTGTAGTCTGTAACTGTAGTCCTTGATACCTGAGGACTGGAGTGGGACAAATAAATACCAGCTGTAAAATAGTTTTCTGAGAGAATTGAGGGAACTACAGGATTATGCATCAGACATCTGGGTAAATTTGTGGAAACTGTAATAAAGGACAGAATGAGTAGTTACCTGGGTTAACACAAGTTACCTCAGAAGAGTTAATGTGGTTTCTAAAAAAGGGAAATCCTACTTTGCAGTCTTCTTTGAGATTTTAGAAGGACGTCAGCAAATATTTGGATAAAGACAGAAAAGTTTATGCCATCTGCTTGAACTTTTGAAGACTTTTACAGGACTGTGAACAAGAGTTTCCAAGGACATTTAGTATTCATGAAATTAAAGACAAGATCATTTTATGAGTGAATAACTGGTTAAGAGTTAGGAAACAGATGGTAAGAAGATGATTAGTTATTACACTTAGGAAGGTCACCATTGGAGTTTCCCAGAGCTCTGTGAGGGGATTTGTGTTGTCCATTACATTTTGAAGTGATCTGCAGAAGTGAGCAGTGAGATAAGGAAGTTTGCTGGTGATACGAAGATACTCAGGACAGAAAGGACAAACACAGACTGTGAGGGACCACAAGAGGCCTTTGTAAGACCAAGTGACTAAGAAATGAAAGGGTAGGTAAAATTTAACTTATTGAAATATTGGTGTGTGTGGAAAAAAATCCCAGCTTCACATATAAGCAAGCTTTCACACGTAAGCAATGGACTCTGAGCTATTACCATTCAGAAGTGAAGTCTTTATGCCATGCATAACTTGTGAAAGTATCAAAAAGCAAAGCAAATATTAAATTTATTAGGACAGAAAAATAAATCCATGTTTCACCTACAACTTGTATATGAATATGGAATTCTACATGGAGTGTAGCATATATTATATATTCATATAAATAGAAATATAATAATATAAAATAGAAATATATTCACATGTAAATATTTTGTGAATATATACCGTGAATATATAATGATTACATATTCATATATATTCTTTATATAGAGAATGTATTATATACTCATGCAGGTTGTATATGAATATGTAAAACTATATATTAAATATAGAATTAGAATACAGAATTCTAAAAATTCTGCATTTCTATATGGAATGCAAAGAGTAAAAAGTGATTGACTCTGGCATTTATTCAAACACAAGAATGAGAGGCCATCAAATGGAGCTAACAGGAGCTGATTTCAATCCAAGCAAAAGGAGAACTTGTGCAAGTCCTTGCCAAAGGATTTTATGGATACAAAAGTTTATATGGCTTCAAAAGGAGATGGCAGAAGTACTTAATGGACAGATTCATTCAAGATTATTTAATAGAAAAGGCACTCAGGAAAATGCGTGAGCTGAGAATAGGCACATTTTGAGAGAGCCTCATATACCCCTGAGGTAGATGGAGTGGTGGTCTGAACCAAGATGAGCATTTGCATATTCTAATGGACATAGCCAGAAAAACATATATGTGAAATCTGGGAAGGTGGGCTCATGTTGGGTACCATCACCTCTGGATGGGCTGTGGACCAACCGTGGCATTCCATAGCAATAATGCCTTGGTGTTAGTGATTTGTTCCTGGGATCTCCTTTTCCACATAGCCAGATCCATAGCTGTGGTCAAGAGCATGTGTTTTATGCGGCTGCAGAGGACTCCTCATCTTATAAACAAATTCCTGAGGTTTTCTTTTCCTGTCTGCCTTCTGTTCAGCTGTTCTGCAAATGTGGTCTTGACCAGCTGCCATGAGATCTTCACTAACAGCTTGAATGATGAGATGGAATGCAGCTTCACTTCAGTAGCTTCACTAAATTGAGGGGAGTGGAAGGTGTGCTGGATGGCAAGGCAGTTATTCAGAGGGACAGTCAATAGCCTCAACAAACTAGAGAGAGAGCCTGACAGAAACTTCTCAAAGGTCAAAACAGCAAGAAAAAAAAACAAAAACAAAAACAAAAAAGGCAAGTTAAAAAGTTAAACACAAGTAAAGCCTTTTATTTGCTCATGAAAAATCCTATGCAACAGTGCAAATTGGGAACTGGCAGGTTAGAAAGCAGTCTTTCAGGGATCTGGGGGTCATGGTGAACAAGCTAAATGTGAGCTAGCAATGTGCCCTTGCACAAAAAAAGGCTAACTGTATATGGGGCTGCATTACTAAGTGTAGACAGCATGCTAGGGGAATTGGTTATTCCCTCTCCATGACACTCAAGAGACTGCACCTGGAATGCTGTGTCTGGTTTTGGCCTCCCAATTACAGGAAACATTAGCAAACTGGAGCAAGTCCAGTGGAGGAGCACAGAGCTGAGGAGGAGGTTGCAGCATGTGACACCTGAGTAGAGGCTGAGAGAAATGGGTTTGTTCAGCCTGAAGAAAAGGGTAAGTGGATCTAATTGCTGGGTATATCCTTCTAGTGGGTGATTACAGAGAGAACAGAGCCAGGATCTTCTTGGAGGTCCAGCACAAAAGGAAAGGGGAAAATGGATGTAAATAGCATTAAAAACAAATCTTACTATTAAGAAAATCCAACCAACCAAACATGGTTGATAAAACTCTGGAACAGGTTATCCAAGGAGACTGTAAATGGGCAAAACTTGAAGTCTCTGTCTGTCTAACATTGAAGTTAGCCTAGCTTTGACCACGAGATTCAAACTGATGACTTCTCAACGTCTATCTAAATTATTCTATGGTTCTGTGATTCTAAGTTTTTTATAGCATATATGTCACAGTTAGGTCTTCAAAACAGAGATTTGCAGAGACACATAAAGCTTCTGTGTACTGACTGAAAGATATAAATGCAACCCATTGTGAGGAATTTTGTTTCATGTTATAGATAAGTTCATCTTTTACTATGGAATAATAATCAGATCATCAGAGACATTATCAGCAACTTTGATTGGTTTCCTTAGAATCTCACAATATCAAGTACTTGGTGAAGAAACTTTATGGATCTTACAAAAATCATCATTTAATTTTAATTTAATAAAGAGAGTAAAAATAAGTAAAATGTAATAAAAATCTCACCATCTAAAATAAAGTTACTTAACCAAAAAACTTTTATTCAAATCCTCTTTTTAGAAGACAAGATGCACTAACTGGTATAGTGAAATCAAAATGCCTCTGAGAGTATACCAGGGAAAATTAATATAAATTGTTGAGTGAAAATGCCTTGCATTTCAGCTAAGAAGCAGATTGTTTATAGCTTAATTATATCACAGATAGTTCTCTGTTCTTCATTAGTGCATAACTCCAAGAGTGCTTTTATTGTGGGAGGACTGCTAACGTAAAGCAGAATTCTCTGCTTTGGGATCAGGAAAGCCGAGGCACAGATGGAACAGAACTTGGCAAGGGATGCAAAGAATAACAAGAAGGGATTCTGTAGGTACTTTGGCCAGAAAAGAAAGTCCTCATAGAGCGTACCTCCTCTGATAAACGAGAAGGAAGAACTGGTTACAACAGACATGGAGAAGGCTGAGGTACTCAACAAATTCTTTGCCTTAGCCTTTGCTGCCAGTCATGCTTCCCACATCTCTCAAGTCCCTGAAACTCAAGGAAGGGACTAGGGGAGCAAAGTCCCTCCCACTGTAAGCAAATAGCAGGTTTGAGACCACCAGATGAAAACAAACGTGTACAAGTCTGTGGGGCCCGATGCCATGCACCCCAGGGCCCTGAGGGAATTGTGATGGGGTTGCCAAGCCTCTCTCTATCGTGTTTGAAAAGAAGCTGTGGATGCCTCATGCTGGAGGCATTCAAGGCCAGATTGGATGGGGCTTTGAGCAACCTGGTCTAGTGGGTGGCATCCCTGCCCCTGGCAGGGCGTTTTAATTAGATGCTCTCTAAGGTCCCTTCCAACCCAAGCCATTCTATGATTCTGTGATTCTTTGTATAGGGAAATTATATCAGAATCTAGTTCTTATTCTACTGGCATAAATAGATACTTAAATGCCCTTAACAGTGGAAGTTGGAGGTGTAGCCCATTCACATCCTTAAGTATCAGTGGCTATTGATGTTGGTCGTCTACAAATACAGTGTCAGAAGAATAAACATTCTATAAAAAAATATTTTTTTTCCCTTGGCAAGCAAGTTCCACCTGCAAGATCAGGTAAAAGACATATTTAGGCTTCAGCTAAACTCACTAACTAGTCCTCTTCTACATACATTGACAAGAGGTCTAAATGGCTTCAGCTGCCAGAGGAAATACTCATTTTACCAAGTGTAAACACTTGTAATATAGACAGGTCTCTTTAAGTGAGTTTGCCTAATTACCTTTACTTTCAATGAAGAAAACCAAATACTTCTAGCACACAATTTATCTCATTCTGAAGTAGACATCTAAAATGGGTCAGATGAATCATGCCTTAAAAGAGGCTGTTTCTCTGCATTGAATATAAAGTGAGTCTGGCATGGCTGGCTGAGAAGTGTACACTGCAAATGTCTGAAGTTAGGTGAGAGGAATCCCATCCCACCTGTTTGTACACATAATAAAAGAAGAATACCAATATAGTATAAAAATGAAAAATGAACAAACTGTCCCCAGGCTTTAAAACAAGTTGTTTTAATCTTGAGCAATTCAGCTCTTAATTTAGGGTTAGATTCAACTCCCATTGAAGTCAATAGCTGTATGTTTTGAGAGGAATTTAATGAGGCTTGTCACTTAGCTTTGTTTACTCTCTCATCAAGGATATTTAACTAAATTCATTTAGAAAAGGCTATCCAGTGCTTAATGGGAAAGCATATTTTATAAATGTGCTTATACTTTGAATAGGATTGTTTTGAAACAGGGTTTTTTTTCCTTCCAAGTTTTATATTAAATATGTAAGCAGTATCGATAAATCCTTCGTGATATATGCACTTAATAATTCTAATCCAAATAACACCAGGAAGTACAGATGTTTGTTTTCCTTCCCCAGGATGATTTGCCCTTTAATTAATATGTGTTATACATTAAAAAAGCCCAGTGGGATGTTGCTGCCTTATTTAAGTGATGGCTTTGGAACTTTGCGCTGTCAGTTTTGCAGAGATCCTCAGTGATGGACCCCAGATGATAAAAGGTAGGCAGTACAACGGAGGTTTGGTTGGAAAGTCTGATGAAAGCATTAGGGACCTAGTATAGGTGATGAAAATGAATCTCTATCTAAATGAAGATTTACTGTGTAGCTCAGGTGTAATCCAGTCCTGATCTCAGTGTGAGGAACTGAAGAACAAGGGGGCATGGACTTGCATGACTGTGACCGTGGCATGGAACTCCAGAGCCTTTGTTAGCTCTAATGGGAGGGGAAGCCAAGTGATTTGTGCTGTTTTCTCCTTGCTGGATTCATCTTAAACATCAGTCTGGCTTCACAGTTAACTGCTTTGCCTGAGCACCTAGCAAAGAGGTCTTGAAAAAGGGGAGAGGGAATTCTGTCAAAGGCAGGAGTGCTGAGAACTGGGGATAACAGGTTGCGCAGCCACCCCGTTTGACAACCCCAGTGCAAAAGCAAAAGAGGTCAGCTTGGAAGGATTGTTCTAAACACATTAAGAATCAAAGTAGCAACTCTACATATTAATAACAGGATTAAATTAAAGTAAAAGAACTGGATCAGTATGGGAGTGGCTGAAAGTGAGGGACTCACCAGTGCACCTGGACGTAAAAGATGACAATTTATCTAGGTGGAGAAATACAAGCAGCTACAGCAGCTTGGAAAGAAACCGACGACCCCATTCTTGTGGAAAAGGAATTTTGCTGAACAAGCAGTGCCGTAGATTAGCTCTGTTTGCCGTGCCATTGCTAGCTTTCATCCACCCAACGTCCTGCCTGCTGTAAGCATGTGAGGGAGGACTGTGTGCTCTGCAGAGTTCTTTAATGATGGGTGCTGAAGATAATGGCCACCAGGGTAACTTCAACACCTTTGGTGCTCTGCTTCCTGGCAAATCTGTGCTGGAATTGTTCTAATTGTGTCAACCTATATTTAGGAAAATTTGGTACAGGCTTGCTAAAACTCTGGGTCCTGAAGGAATGCAGAATTAAGAAGTCATTCCTGTTCTAATTAAATTAGTTACATTAGTAGTTTTCCTGCAAATTATCATTTTGTTAATTAACCTTGCAGAATTTGTATTTCATACTGAAAGAAAGGTGAAGTTTGTGCACATTAAAAATGGCAATGATATATAATCCATTTTATTTTATTTTATTTTGTGAGAAATAATGAAAAAAAAACCAGAGAAATGTTATCAATAATCTACAGGGAAGGTGTGAGAGGTTGCATATGTATTAATTCATATAACTGCAACATTTTGGGGTAACTTTTTACATGGTGATATGCTATTTATATATGATCTCATTTTCTTTTAACATCAGCCATAAATTCTGTATTATACGGGTGTATTTCATCAGAAGAAAGAATTACACACTGTTTTTGTAATGCTGTAAGCACAGGAGGAGTTTCAATTTCTTCACTACTAGCACAAAAATGCTAGTAAAAGCACTTGGATGGCACAAGAGTTTTCAAAATAACTTCTTCAGTTTTAGCTTCATTTTATTTACCAGCTCACAGGAACTGTGTAAGTCTCTTTCTTAAAAGCAAATGAAAAACCAAGAAGCAAAAGCCTTAGTAATGCTTGTGCTTTAAAGGCAAAGGGATTTATGTGGGATTAGTGTGTTCATAGAACAGTTGTGTTCATCTTCTGTGCTGGATTTGGTGGTGAAAATGTTGCCACGTGATCAGAATGACAGCAGGCATTACCAAATTCATAGAATTGCACCATGATGTTTTTGAGCCACATGCAGCATGGGTATTCAGTCTGTTATCACAGGCTGATCTGCAAGGACTTGTCCACCCTGCAGGTCCTTTGATGTCAGTCCTATTGCGTTAAAGGGGTTCTTACATGACACTGGAATACCTAACACCTGTTTTCGAGATGAGTTGCTGCTCAGGAAATAGGAAATGGCATTGGTAGGATTGACAACTTTAATCTGGTTGAAGTGTACCTAAGTGTTTCAGCACTTTGAAAAGAATTACCTGGGTGACACACTGTTACTCAGCGCTGGCAGAAGATGCCTGTACCCGTATGACTCCCAGCAGGACAAATAATTAATCTGGAGGGAGTCAGGAGCTGCCTAGCACCCTTAGCTCCTCTCCCAGTGAGCTCTGATGATGACAGTTACTTTTTGTATGATCTTTAAAAAAAAACACAAAACCAACAAAACATTGTTAGCAGCTGGACATGCTGTCCTGGGAATGAGTAAAGGAAGAATAATAAGGAAAAAACAGTCATGTATTTCTAAGGAAGAGCTTACTCAGAGCAGCAAGGCTTTTCCCTCTCTCCTTAATGTCCTTGGCACTGTGAGGCACAGCCAGGAGATGCTCAAAGAGGAGCCAACAATAATTATGTGCCTTTGCAATTAACCCTTGTCATAGATTATCATTGTTAAGGTCAGAGTAGCAAAAATACTTTTTCCTTCAGACACATCCTCATTCAAGATCAGGAGCATGATGTTTGTACCCATTTTCAGTCTGCCCTGGTAGCAAATAACAGATTTGTATTAATTCAATTAATTTGTATTAATTAATTGAAAATGCTCTGTCAGTCAAGCCCAAGGCATTTCAAGTGCTGTGGTGGGTTGGCCCCAGGCAGCAGCTAAATGCCCACCCAGCTGCTTGCTTACTCCCCCCACAAGAAGGATGGGGGGAGACTCAGAAGGTCAAGAACAGGGAACTTATGGGTTGAGATAAGGACAGTTTAATAGGTAAAGCAAAGCTGCATGTGCAAGCAAAGCGACATAAGGAGTTCATTCAGTGCTTCCCGTCAGCAGGCAGATGTCCAGCTGCTTTCAGAGAAGTAGGGCCTCAGCACGTGTAATGGTTACTTGGGAATATTAATGACAAAACCACATAACTCCCCCCTCTCCTTTGTCTTAGCTTTTATTGCTGGACACATCATATCATAAGGGATATCCCTTTGGTTAGGCTGTACACAGCTGTCCTGGCTCTGTGCACCCTCAGCCTCCTTGCTGGGGGGGAGAGCAGCTCTAGGTGGCCCTGCTTGAGCAGGGGTTGGACCAGATAATCTCCAGACATCCCATCCTGCGATGCTGTGATTCTGTGAACTCCATCCCGGACAGACAAGTGCTGATTTTGTTCTGCTGCTGCTGAAGCAAAAGTCATCCCAGGAGAAGGGGAACAGCGGTGCTGGAAGAGCTGCCTGGAGAGGAGCCTGTTGTCTCTGGGGAGTGTCTGAGGATGCTATATCACCACATCAACCTACAGATCAATTAAAAGTACGTAACGTTACATGTCTGATTGATGCCTATCTGGGAGACAAGCATTGTTACAGCCAGCATTCTCTCCTTCTCTCAGGTGGAATAAATTACTGTTCTGTCTGTGCACATGCCTTGTCTGCATTCCCAGTGCAAGCCACCACAGAGACCCCAGGCAGTGGAATCAGCCCTGGCTGCATGCGTGGAGGAAGGCAGCCGGAAAGCACAAGGCTCGGCTCCCCAGGTGGGGCAGAGGCAGAGGAGCTGGGGCCAGCGCCAGGGCCAGGAGTGGCTCCGCTGCTGCAGGGGTGTAGCGAGGGGTGCGGCCCCAGGCACCGCTCCAGAGGTGAGGTAGGCACGAAGACACGAGGTCCAGGGTGGGGTGAGAGCAGCCTGTGTGCTGGCAAAGTGCCCCGCTCCTGGCTCTGTGCCTGGCGAGTGATAAAAAGGAAAACAGGAAAGGACCTGCCAAATGACCTTCTTACCTGGGAAACCCAATTTTTGCTCCAGCATGGGCTATACCGTGCTGGTGCTCTAGATGCAAGGGGAGAGGGGTAAACAAGACAGGCTCTGAGGAAGGCAAATGCTCAATGGACAGACTGAGTGAAAAATAAGGAAACGTTTGGCTGAGGTGAGAGCCTGAAGAGAAAGAAAAAATGCCAGACTGAAACCTGCAGAATCCAGACCTGACAATTTCCAGCATCAATGACAAGGAGGCAGCAAGGAGGAACTGGTGAAAAAGATGGTGAGGCAGCTGTGGGGAGTCTAATACATCACTTGCACAGAGAGGCAATGCCTGTTGTGGCATAGTTGACCCAGCAACATATTTGGAATAATTTGCAGCTGGCAGAATGCTTCTGACTAGGTCACTGCCTTGTGTCATCAAGGTAAAGTATCGCTGACCTAGTTGTAGGAGGCACCAGCTCCACCTTAGTGATGGTCAAACCAGAGTGACTCCAAGAATGGGGAAGAAGAAGGATGCTGATTTGGCTGCATGAGAATCAGACTGCGTGACCATGTCTGAAAGCAACTGGGAGGTTAGAAAGCGCATAGAAAAGTGCTGGTAGCGTGGCTTGAAGGGGGATCCAAAGGAAGAAGTATTTCTTAGTCACTGGCTTACAGCCTTCTTCAAAACTTCTATTAGATTTTTAATTCATATTATTTAATGACATAGTTCTCTGTTACCACTGTGATAGAATGATACAGTTCTCATTTAACAGAAAATAGCAAACATCACATTTGTGTTCATTCCTCTATTCCACTTCAGGAATAAAACAAACAGTAAAATTTGCCACCTGTAATTCTATATGGACCAGAAATTCTCAGACCTATCTGGAAATAGAGCTTGGCTTCTGGACGTGGACATTACCTTCCTGCTGGTGCATTGTTACTCTTAGGAGACAGGACTTTGGTCAGATGATGAGCAAACCAGGATATGCAGTGAGATAATGGGTATTTTTTCTTCCAGTGAAAATGATCTCAACCAAATAGCCCTGCATACTGCCTAGCTGCTTGGCTTCAGGGTAAACACAGTTTATATGTACCAAGGTATTTGCAAACTGGTTAAGTAACCTTGTTAAATGGGGATCCACTTAACCATACACCTAATACAAACAATTTGTTGGTAACTTCATGAAATAAGATCTTGCTTCAGTGCAAAGTGACTATAAATTGGAGGCATTGTTAATGAAAATGCTAGCATATTACGTTCATTAGGTGCTAATGTAAGCAATTGTTCAAAGTACAAGGCAGTGGAGCCATTGAAGATTTTTCTTATCTTCTGTCTGTTTTTCAGTACGCAAAATATTACTGTTATTTTCCACCTACTCCTCCTAAATCACCTTCCTGATAAAAAGATAAATCCAGTACTTCAGGTGTAGTTACATATGTCTTTGCTGTATTGTAACATTTCTAGATGATCTGAATCTCTTTAGTGAGTGATCCTTCAGTCGATTTTTTTCCCCACTATTGCCTGTTTTTGTCTCTCTGTGGGAAGAATTTATTGCTCTGGCACTGTTACATGTAGAAGCCTTTGCAGAAGATTAATGAAATCAGTTCATCTCACTTAACGTGGTATCAATGAAGGTATCCATTTAAACACTTGGGAATGATGTCACTTCAACAGCTGTAGAGCTGTAGATATGCAGATATAACAGTTTACATATCCTAGCATGTAGCTGTGCAATGCACATTATAAATAGCCTGATCAACAAGGCAATAAAATACAGTTGTAACTCACAAATTTGACTGTAACTTTATTGATCTGATTGGACGCTCTTGGAAGACCTAAATGAAAAAAATACTAAATAAGTACATACCTATTTTAAAAAAAGTATTTAAAAACAAATCAACACATGCCACTGTTTTTGAAGGATTTTTTTCCTAGGAAAACATAAGTTGGTTTTGTTCATTTTGGAATCTGGGAGAAGAGGGCAACCCTTGCCACCAGTTCTCATCTGCTCAGATATCTCCAAACCAGGTCTTGAGTCAGAAGAAAGGTCTCTAAAGGCATGTACCTATGTATGGTATGAATTGACAAGCACAACTTCTATGTCTGCACTCTGCACTGAAAAACTCAATCTTGAATTCCACATGAGAAACTAATTTGGTGCTGATATCTTGATAATTTTTGGTAGCAGCATTTTATCTTTACTCCATCCAGTAAAAAGTTGATTGAATACCAGAATGTCAACTGAGACCATTCAGATACTTCAGAAGTAACACACTGTGAAAGCTTCTTGCACATCTAAGCTGCTGAGCACAATGGAAACAGTGATAAATTTACAGTGAGGGCACCTAAAAATCCATAGATCATTGGAGGGGTTGCAAGAGTTTTCACACTGTGAGTGCAGCCTCTTCCTGGCAGCTGCTAGAAACACGGAAGTGTTGCTGTGAATCCCTGCTCCTCCACGCTCCCCTGCAGCGTGGTGTCAAGCTGTTGAATAATCAATGAATTTAGCATCCTACCGTTGTGTTGGCAAGTAGGGTTTGAGACCAGGGAGTGCATGGAACCATTTGCCTAAATTTCTCAGATAAATGCCTTGGAAAATAGAGATACAATTTGATAATTCATAATATGGCTAACTTGTAATTCCTTTTAAAGATACAATTATTTATGTTTATCACAGCATTTGTATAACCTTTTTTGTATTTCTTGAAAGAGCATGCTTTTTCAACAGCTTGTTTTTCACTACATTTTCTGAGCTTTGAATTGATACTCTTATCCTTCATGAATTACAGTTCATCTCCAAAGCCTTTATTTCACGAAGCACAACTTCCCAGTCCACACTGGCCAAGAACTGGCACAGAATCAATTCACCTTCACCAGGATTTTGGGGCGGCTAAAAATGCAGTTATCTATTCCAAGCTATAGCTTGGAATTTGTTGGAAGTTGTCTTGCCTGCCTCACAATGCTGAGGACCTGGCTTTTAAAAGATCCATGTGACACCAATCTGTCCTGGTTGCATTTGTTGCCCATTGAGCCCCTCCCTGGAGCCGCAGTAATTGGATTTGTTGCGGAAATGCATCCCCAAACAGGAAGTTTTGTTGTTAATATTACTGCAAGGAATGGGGTGGAGTGGTTTGAACGAAGATGCAAAATATCTGCTATCACCAGCGAGGATCAAACAGGTGGTGATGCACAGGTGGCTTTGGTTGTTACTGCTTTGAAAGGTGACAGTAGGGAAAGCAAAACAAAACACAAAGAGAAATGGTTGTCACTTAAAGCTATTGGTCTTGTGTTATATGGTCTTGTCAAAGCTATTGATCTGGGATTCCCCAGATCACCATGTTCACTTGTGCCTTACTATCTAAAACAATTCCACAGTAGAGAAAATAAATCTTTTTATTCTCTTCTATGACTCTTTGAGTATAAGTAGCAACTCAAATGCCTTTTCCTTTTTCTTAAATTTAGAATAAAAGGTCTCACTGTGTATCCTGGATTTTCTTTCTGTTCTTTAGTTCCTTTTCAAGCACATGTTTTTTCACTGAAGATGTGTCTCCCTTTTTTTTTTTTTTTTGTCATTTTTGTATATTTTGCCATATTATGCCACTATGTATTATGCCAATTTTTATGCCACAATAAACACAGTAAAGATAGATTTACAATGAAATGCAGTAACAATAATAAATGTGAGGAAGAACAGAAGTTTTTTGTCACCCCAAATTTGAATTCACATTTATTTTTCCCTGATCCTGTGGATACTATCCTAAGCACAGAGGCAATGCGTGACGATGCAACACTTTCCTGCCATGGTGTGCTTCTGCGAAATCTCTGAGTGGTTACCTGTGCTTCTTACAGATTCTTACAGATTTTTTCTTCATTTTTCATATACTGTGTTTGAAGTACCACAAACAGAGTGAAACCCAGGCCTTGTGGACAGCTACAGCACAACTCCAGTGAGGACTGGATTTCAAGTCTTAGCAATATTTGAATTGCTGTGTTTAAAGGGAAGCAAGTGTTCTGGGTTGTCTTCTAAGGGATGTTAAGTTACTTTATTTGCCCTTTCAGTGCAGTTTAGGTATTACTATTTCCTGATACTAGACAGCTACTGCGGGACAGGATGGCATGGAGAATCCAAACGGAAGGACAGTGATCACTGAGTGCAGTTTTGTCCTGAGCTGGATGAGGAAAGCCACAGCATGGCCATGTTCTCTTTGCACTTCACTGAATACACAGAAGTATAAATTCTTCACAGACTGTTTACAATCTGGGGTTGAAAGCTGAGTATTGTTGTTAAAGCCCTTCATGTAACCATCCAGCTGGACAACATTCACATATACAACATAGTGATATACAGTGATAGCACCGGGGTTTTCTGTTGCTTTTACTTTTAGTTTGTACCTTACAGGATAATTGCTAGCTTAAATATAGATAGTGAACGCCTAAGTAGCAACCTTATAATAGAAACAGTCTCTTCATAACTGAAATTTTATGGGTGGTGACTATCAACTCGGAGGTCAACATTGGTATTTACAAAGTTGGGACTTTTTTTATCTATGTACATAATTTCACCTTTATTTATATTGAATTTTAATTGCTGCATTGTTACGTGGTCAATTATTCTACAGCCTTCCCAGGAAACCCTTCATGACACTAGATAACGTGATGTCGGGAGCAGCAAGGCTGTGCTGTAAGGGAAGGGGAGAGACCACGAGGCAGGCAGGAGCAGTGTCCTCACTGGCAAGGCACAGTCACTAGCACCTGAGCAAGGCAAACAGGTCCCAGGGTGGTAACCCAGCTCAGCCTCCTTCCAATGACTGATGGACAGACATGTCTGTGGTGGCACAAGGTCAAGCCAGAGAGTCAACTCAGCATGTCAGGATCCAGGTCCAGGTCAGCAAGGCGCCAGGCCAAGTCAGCGAGGCGCCAAGCCTACAGATTGCCATTAGTAATCTCCCTTTACTCTTCAAAATATCTACCTACACAAGAGGCAATTGTAAGTATAGCTAAAATACTGTTCAGGCGTATTTGATCCCTGTTTTACAGCTAACAATATTGTATTGCTGTTCTCTTTGTGAGCAAAACAGGAGACTGCCAAGTAACATCAGCACTGATGAGTGCAGACAGTTGGGTGGTGCATGGTTATCCATGTCCCCTCTGGAAGACATGAATCTGAGGTTTGTGGTGAGATGTTTATGCCACCAAACTCTGCTGAGAGGCAGAGCCAGATAGTTTAGACTGACCAGCTGCTTTTGAATTTGGTAGGAACCAATGCTCTGTAGAGCTGTGTAGAGATTTTTTTTTTTTAAGTTTAGTTTAGTTTAGTTTGTTTTATAAGTTGTTAAACCTGTACAACTTAAATCTGAAATAGAGATCCTACTTTGATTAAAGAGTACTGAACTCAATAAAAAGATTTGTTTAGGCTTTAACTCTGCCCATGAACCAACCTCATTTACTGAAACAACTGCTTTCTTGAATGGTCTTGTTGATGCTAAAATGATTTATAGGATTGCTAAATGAAATGAAACTGGAACGCTAATCTGCTGAGACGCTTGGTGAAGCTTTTAAGGTCCATCCCTCATTCCTGAAGGTGTTAAAGCTAGGCAGGATGGGGCTTTGGGCAACCTGATCTAGTACAAGGTGTCCCTGCCCGTGGCGGGAGGGCTGGACTAGATGATCTTTAAGGTCCCTTTCAGTTCAAACCATTCTGTGATTCTATGATCCCGTGCTTTCACATGCCTCTGACTTTGTGTCCTTACATTTGGAGAACATTAAATTCTTTGGGGAGGGGTGACAGACCATCAGTTCCAGCTTATAGGCACTTAAATGTCATGTCTGCATGTCATGCTCCCGTTATAGTCAGTGGAGATCCAGTCAATACAGATAATGGACTGGAGTGGGATACAGATGACTAAATGAGATGGCTCTTTCCGAATTAGTCAAATGGCTCTACAGTTTCCAGTGGGCTTACACATAAGCATCTAGTGCCCTAGGGTAGATGAGCGTCTGCACGAGGCTGCCAGATGTGACACAGGGCAGACGGGAGATCTGTGCCCTTCGGGAAAAGCCACTGGGGCTCAGGCAGGATGCCTAGCTCAGATGGCAACAGACAGACACGTGTGAGCCCCCCTATTTAGATACCTAAATTTACATGCATACAGCATGGAGCTGAATGCTGCCCCTGGGATCAGATTGTCAAAAAATGTTAAGTCATTGTGTCGGTTTGTCTAACAAAAGTATACAGAGTATCCCATAAAAAATAAAAAATAAAATAAAATAAAAATTGATTTTCTTAACAATGCTTCTGTTTTCATTTTTTTTTTTTCCTGTTTTCTTAAAGCCAGCAGTAGTACAGAAATTTTGTAGTTGTTAGCTTCAGAAATCAAACTACTCATGCACATGGTTCTCTACACCAACCATCACGGAACTGATCTAATACTTCAGAAGGGAACAGTAGAGAAATCTGCACAGCTTCATCACCACGTTGCTCCCCGTAAAACCCTTTCTGTGTGTTAATGAGTGTGTAAATAAGGACATCAAGCACAGCAGCCACAGAATTTGGGCTGATGTGGAATAGTATCACCCCTCTGAAGCTTGGGGTGGCAGAATTTTATGCCTGCTGAGAGTGAGCCTTGCTGCTGTTCCCCCTCTATTTTTGAGAACACAGCCATCACTCTGGTTTTTGGAGATCACAAAATATGACTTTGCATTTACATATGGGATGAACTTGGTTTGACAACTTTACAGTTCACACTGCTGGTTTTCATATTGGCCCACACTAGGTTCCTACCAGAAGACAAGTACAGGGATTGTTAGCAGGAGTGGTTGAGGTGTATGGAGAGGCACTGGTCTGACCTCACCTCTATCAGTGTAAACAGGTCCTGCTGAGGTAGTTTAGCTTCAGTTTCCTTTTGCTTTCCCACATTGTCTTTCTGTGATTTACTCCCAGCCTACATCTCCTCTCTAAAACTAGTCTAATGACCCATTACTATCAAATATAGCTCTAATGAGCATAAACATTTAAACCAAATTTAATTGCTACAGCCAGAAATATGCAGATAAATAGGACTGGTTGGGCGGATTACACTTCACAGCCACACAAAGAGGTGTTTTTAAGTCATTATAAACAGGAGAGAAATATGCACTTCAGAGTTGAGCAATACGCCTAGTGAATAAACTACAGAATCAAAATAATAAATTATGACTCTTTCTCCAAACGTAAGAATAATCAAGCATACACACACAAGGATAATAAGGCGTAAGTGCCTGCTGCATTAGTACAGCGCCATTTCTTTGCATATCTGACAAGAGCTAAGTATATTTTACCATGTTAATGGGCTGGGAAAAACAATACATTAACTGTCTCCTTGAATGACTCTAACATACAAATAGCCCAAGAACTGTGCTAAGTGCAAGTCCTTTTTTTTTTTTTTTTTTTTTTTTTTTTTTTTTTAATCCATAAAGTTCTTTACTAATTAGAGGACAGCATGTAAGTGTGTCATTTTTGTATTAAGCCCCATAGTGTACACTGTTCTGTTTCAGAAATGGTGTTCTTCCAAAATGTGCGACTGTCTGAAAGATTAAGTAATCTTTCGTAATTCGATTTGTCACCTCTGAGTCAGGAAATCAGCTCAGTTTGCGAAAGAACTGTCAAAGATGCTCAAAATTCAGCAGGTATTTACAGAGTTCCCTGGACTGGAATGGCAGCCCATGTCATTGGACTGCATACAGACCCTGACCAGCATGTAAAGGCAGGCCTGATTATTTCATGTTTTTTTTACACACCTATCTGTTATGATCACAATTTATTAGTCATTTTTATTTCTACAGTTCTGTTACGGCCCCTAGTGGCTTAGATATACATAAACATGATGCCGGTCCTTGTGCCAAAAGCTCAGAGAAGTGCCAAGAGCTAAGGGGCAAACTGCAGGAAGCGGTGAAGTGATAGGGCTTGCAGAGACACTGGGTGTGCGTGACGTTTCTGCGAGGGAAAACGTGTCTCGGCAACCTGCGTCACATGCTGCCTGCAAGATTCATCATGCTGATAATTTTCAATAAAAATCCCTTTGTTAGCTTTAAGGGAAAATGTTTTGATTTTGGATCTGTAGGTTTTAAAATCAGTTCCATGTCTTTTTTAAAAAGTCATCTACATATGGTAACATTTTGAAGCAGCAGATGGTTTTATTAGAAGACTGAAAGTGTGACATAATAAGTCATTTTATTTTATTTTATTTTATTTTATTTTATTTTATTTTATTTTATTTTATTTTATTTTATTTTATTTTATTTTTCCATTTTATAAATGGTCACACTGTTTTCCAACAGTCTGAGAAAAGCTTTTTTCCTTGACTATATAAACCTTCTCTTTGTCCAGGGCTTTCATCATAACTTTCCTAACATTCAGGTAGGCTTTCACTGGAGAAATGTTCATTTGGATGGCCCTGCAGACTAAATCATGAGTAATAGTATCACCAACAGACCCCTAGAAAACAAAAAGTCCTTCATCTTTCCTAGAAGAGATATATGTACGATATCCTATCAAATAGCTCTTTAGCTTTTTTTTTTTTTTTTTTTTTTTTTTTTTTTTTTTCCTGAAACACTCTCTAATAACATCCAACACTTCCATCAACACTTCAGTTTGGTTGGCATTTCTGCAGACTTTACAAGCCTGCTTTATTTCTGATTTTGAAAAAATGGCTAATTCCTCCCCAGCAAGGTTTTTGACATACATTGGATATTTTTGAAACACTGTGGCACAAAGTTTTATGTTGTTAACTTTAACCTGCCTTTTGGAGGGTGGCTTTCATTTAAACATTTAGTAAATTGGTTGCTGTCATTCCGATCTGTGTAATTGGTTGGTGTTTAGTCAAAATCCCAGTAATCAAGAGAAGAGCAACACAATTTCCCTCTCCTCCCCCACTTTTCCCAGTCTATTTCATCCCAGGTTTTAAGGGGTGTATAATCAGTATCCCCTAAAAGAATCCCAATTTGGCAACTTGTTGAAGGACATTTTTAAGAACCTAGGGACATTTCTGCAGTAGTGGCTCATAAATTGTCCATAGCCAAGGAGAATGAGTGAAGGATTCGTTGAAGACAAACATATTCTTTCCATGAAGACATGATTTGTCCTCTAGTAAGATCAGGCTCAAACAAGAAGCAGCCACTTTTGAATATAATTTTATATATGATAGCTTTTTTTTTTGATTTTTTTTTTTTTTTTTTCCAGAATGCAAAATTATTTACCAACATAGAAGGAAAAGACTTAATTCTAAAATTTTCTATGGTAGAAACATTTTAATCCACACACCTGTGAGAAATCTAGAATTAACTCTGTGTTGGTTGTTTATGTATATCTATCTGTGTTGCCAAAGATGCAGTCAGGAGTTTGTTCTGAGCTTTTAAGCTGGATCATGCAATCATGTTTAGAGTAATGGCTTAACTGCTTTTTTTTTCCAGACCAGAATACGTTTTGGTGTGTGCACATAAGGCCAAATTCCTGCAATTGTATATAGTTGGTAAAAGATTTTTCATTTTATCACTTCCACAGGAAGAGGCCATAATGTTGTATGCAAAATTGTATTTATTTTGTTGGGAAACAGCAGCCCATTACTAAGAGGAAAGGACAGACACTCAGTTACACCACACAATAACTTTGGCCATAACTGACACCATTTACCATTTACCCAATCACAATTTACCCATTTACTCAGACCGGGAATTACTTTTAAATGTTTCTAATGTGTTTTTGAAAATCCAGTTTAAAAGCTGTGTTTTTAAAAATCCAGGTGATAGAACTTTTATTAGAGATATACCCCATATAGGAAAAGTCAATTCTGTGGATTTCTTTCTTTTTTTACTTTTTTTTTTTTTTTTTTTCTCTCTGTTTTGCTGTTGTTGTTCTCCATTACAGACACTTTCTGTGCTTCCTTCCTGGAGCTGATTAACCTGGGTCTGCATAAGAGTGCTCAAATCTGTTTTACACTGACAGCATTGATTTTCTCAGTTTGCAGTGCTCAGAGTAATACTTTTGCCAGAGGCTGAGCTGAAGCGGGGTCCTAGCCTATGGGTAGGGGTCAGGGAGGCCCCAGGGGAGACTGGCCAGACATCAAGACATCAAGATCCGATAGTACCCTAAAGGCCCTGACACCCACCTCTTCTCTGAACAGTTCTGGTGACCATACCTACTAATGCCTGTTTAAAGTGATTTTTCTTTTTTTCAAGTAGGAGTACCACTTTTCTATCTTATAATGTACAGCCTTTAGCCAGATAATTTTTTAAATAAATTCTTATAGAAATATTACTTTTATTAACACCAACATTCATAAACATGTCTGCCATTTTCATATATATATTGTTTTCAAAACAGTCTGGAGTTACATCTTAGTACTGAAAATATTACACTGCAGATCCATCTTTTTGTTGTGGGAGTTGTCAGGTTTCCATCTCGTTCAAAGACACTGGAGCACAATCTTCAGATGCAAACTCTTACCTGCTTTATTTCAAACCTCCTGAAGCACAGCAAGTAAGCCTCAGAAGAAAAGGAGTGGAGTGTCCATAGTATCTCATATACAGATATTGTCCTAGTACTTGGCTGTTTCATTGAGAAAGTCTTTATAGTGGTATTTTGTGGACATATTGTGCTTCTGGGAGCAATTTCTCTGGTTTCCTAATTACTTCTTCAGAAAAGTGATAAAGATTATTTGGAAAATTTAAAAGAAAACCACGCACTGCAAGAAATAATATAGGTGAGAATAATAGAATTGACAGAACTTGGGTGTAAGGCCATCTGTACTAAGGCCATGCCATGGAGAAGGCCCCACAATACAGATCTGGAGCAACAGTAGCATAATACAACTCAATTTGGCCCTGAGGTTTTGTGTAGAGAGCATATAAGGATGCCAAAGGTCACGCACCATTGTCACCATTCAAGTTGGACCTGGAAGAAGTGATGAGGGCTTGACTGTCAGGGCACAGTGAAGGTGACTGCTCCCTTAGGGCTGGGAGCAAAGCATGGTAATGTGGCCAGCAAGGCAAGAGACACTGTCTATTCCACTGACCTCAACTGAAGGAGCAGGACAAGCCCGTGGGTGGCAACCAGGGGCAACCAAGAATCCAGCTCAGCAGACAAGTCTGTGGTGATGGGGCAGGTCCAAGGTCAAGCTGGGAAATCAATTGCTGGGTTAGGGCCATGATTATGGCCTGGTGGCAAAAGCCAGGGTCAGACATAGCCCTTTGATGACCAAGCAGGTCCATAGTGCCCAAGTAGGTCCAAGGTCAAGCCAGGAAGTTGGTCCCAAAGTCCCCATCAATGGACTCTGTGGCTACAAATGGGCATGGCTGTGGCTGAGCTGGAGACCAGCGCTCCTATGACATAATTCAGGCAGGGATTGAAGCCCCAGGGTGGAGCCAAAACAGGGCTCCTGGGCCTGAGGCCAGGGTGTGTGGGGAGGCCCCAGGTGAAGCTGACCAGGGCCATTAAAGCCTATGAGTGCCCTCAGGGCTCTGACCTTGAGACACAGTGGCCCTTATCACCACAGATAACCTTGGCCAGACACATGTGTATTTCTGCTTTAGAGCATAAAAGAATGAATATGAAAACGGGAGTATGAAAGAGAGAGTGAAATGTGTGTGCAGATGTTAGTGTAACCAGTGGTTACCATTTTTTTACATGAAAAAAATGTCTTTTAAAATATGATCTTGCATGGAGCCTTGCTACATTTATTGCTATATCCATACTCCCTTCTTTTGCTCCCCCAAATTGCATGTAAACAACAATGCTTGAGTCACTTATTTGTCTGCTTTTACAGGCATTTTTTTTCTCTGCCTCTTTCCCTCTTTCTTACTCAGAAATATCTCTGATTTTGCCAGTTTTAGGGATAATATTATACAAAACAACTGCAGAAGTCTTGTACCTTATAAATACATCAAATTTCATAGGGTAACATTTTTTCCTGCATAGAAGGCAAACTTCTACAATCATTCTCTGAGGGGCAAGTCCTTTGGTTTGGGTACAGAGCAGAGAAACCAGACTAAACAGAAAGGTAACTCATGGGGGCCTTTTTGGACCCCAAAACTCCCACAAAAGGGCTGGTGAGGCTCTCCAGAATTTTACCTTCTCTTGTGGGTTACAGAACAGGCGGCTTTTGGCTTTCCATTCTTCCTTTTCTGATATCTGGACTCTTGGCTAAAGAAAAAATAAAATATTAAAAAAACACTAAAAGAAAAAAAAACACAGGCATAGTTAGAAGTGTTCATATAGCAGCATACAGCCTTGTTTCAGAAATACAACTGCTCGATACAATTTTCCGTATAACTTTTTTTTCACTGAGGATTTATGTCTGTAGTGAATCAGACCACTCCCGCTGTTCTGCTATTAGAGAAATGAGCCTGTAGGCAAAACATAGGCCACAGTGAGCAAAGATGGCATGTTCAAACACAACACTTACGTGTACATTTACTTATAAATATGTTAAACTTTACTGCTGCTACAGCAGAAAAATTTATAGAGGAGGGTTTTTGTTTGTTTGCTTTGCTATTATGGGCAGACAAATAGAAAAATTTGGAGTGACACTTAAGTTCTGCAACAGTCTGACTATGTTTGACTGGGACCTTGCTTTATATGTCAAGGTCCAGAGCTGTAATCATGGGAAAGATGTGCCAGGCCCCAGCAGAATATCCTTCAGGGTGGAACAGCACCTCCTACAAACATTTGTTTCACCAAGTGCAAACATACTTGTTTTAAGAATAAAAACTTCAGTATCATTCCTTATTAATCTTAACAGCAAATAAACCCCTAGAGAAAACCACATTCAAAGCTGTATCTGGGAGGAGAGAACCCATCAGGGCATTTTTAATGGAGATTTGTCCATCCGTTCCTGAAATTAGAAATTTAATGTATTTTAAAGGGAAAACGAACATTTTTATAATCACAGGTTTCCATGGTCTTTGGGAGGAGGGAAAACACCCTTAGCGATACACTCAACATTTTTATGGCAAAAGTGGAGGTAATTAACAGACACTCCCTTTTCCCTTGGCTTTCTGGAATTCCAAACCCTCATCAGAGACCTAATTATTTTGGGAGTCTTTCACTGTTCCCCTAATTGAAGTGTTTACTTCCTTCTTATGACAGTGCGTTGTAATTTTCTCTTCCTGATGTGGCCTGATGACTCTGTAGCCTGTTTTTGTTTTTAATCCTATGTGCTGATGTGGTGCTAAAACTTGACTCAGCACATTGGTTGTGACTGCAGAACAACCAGATATGATGCAGACTTTCCCTCTAGGAAGATATTAATACTCTGCACACATAAAGATAATGTACATTTGCAGGTTGATTAAATCTAGTTAATTTTATAGGTCTGTGTGTTGTAAAGAGCCCCTCTCTACTCAGTGTAAAACTCAATTGCATTTTTGTAGTTTTCCCTGTGATGCTCTGCCAGCCATTTGCATGATTTAAGGCTTTTAGCTATGGTCAGTGAGAGTAACTGCAACTATATTGTGAAGGGTTAAAAGAGGATCTTAAATCCACCGTCTTAACCACAAGGCCTACCATATGTTGGCCCCTTGACCAACTGCTTTTTGATTTTTCCTAATTTAAGATTTTTCTCAGCAGTGACTAAACCATTAACAGGCTTCACCACAGAATTCTTCCTCTTGTTCCCTCCAGAACAGGGTATTGCAGAGGACATTTACGATGGCACTAAGCACGTACTGCTTTCTATTAAATTAAAAACGAAACCAAAAACATTCTGCTTTTAATAGTCTCCATTACAGAGCATTGCCCCACTAACAGGACGGTTTGGTTATATTACACTGAGGTGCATTTCATTGGTTACACAGCACGAAGTGCGCTTTTTCGGCTGTACTCCACGAGGCCAATTCTTATTATAATAAATATTTTATTTTATTTATTTTTATTTATTTATTTTATTAACCCTTTGCAACCCCTCCGCGGAAGCAGCTGCAGCACTACAAGCTGTTCACACCCACCGCCCAGCTGGGACGCTGCCTTGCCCTAACCCCACGCCCGCGATGTGCCCGCGGCCGGGCCCTGGTCTGGCCCGCAGCTACGGGGCAAGTCCCAGCGCCCCCCACTGCGCCCCTGGCGGCCGAGCCTGGCCGCGTTAGGCGGGGCCTGGCCGTGCACAGCCCCGGCGGCGCAGCCGTTGACGCGCTCCGGCGGCGACGGGCTCCGAGCCGGCAGCTGTGCGCGGCCCACGCGGGGCGGTGGGGAGCATGGGGCGGGTTGGTGGTAGGGATGGTGGCGGGGGGTCGGCGGCGGTGGACCCGGTGCGCAGCTTTGAGCGCTGGAAGAAGAAGTACACCCGGCGCACGAAGCGGCTGCGGCTGCAGCGCAAGGAGAGGGAGCGGCCCGAGTGGCAGGTGGAGAGGGAGGGCATCAGCCGCCTGGTGCAGCAATACCCGCAGGTACGGCACGGGGGGCTCTGTCCCGACCGAGGGAAGGGATGCGAGGGGAAATGGGGGCTCCTGCGAGGAGGAGGAGGATGTAGGAGCACGCCCGTGGCTAGGGAGTGGGAGCTTTATGTGGCTGATGGTGTCAGGGCAGTGTGTGATAGGGCTCTGTGCAGGCAGAAGGGCTCTTCACTTCCATGAGGTGCCTCCATGCCTCCCCCCCAGGCAGAGGAGAGGGTGGTAATGCAGCCCCATGGGGTGTTTGGGGGCAGCGAGTGGGCCAGAGCACAGTGAGGAGGAGGAGGAGGCCGAAGCAGATGGTGGGGATGGTTGTGAAGAGTGGCACGTGTCCCTTCTGACCAGGCAGCACGGATGCCTGGCCATTGGGGACGGGACACTTCTGTCTCCATAGAAGATGCTGAACAGGCAAATATCACCTTTTCACTTTAGTTATCATCAGGTCAGGAAGCTCATAACTGAATATTTGTGCCAAAGTTGGCAGTGTTGGCAAAGTTGGCATCTGGGAGATGGCCATCTTTTAAGCCATGTAGCGGAAAATACTGTAATTATGGATAACGACTCAGGGCAGCAATATGTGCTAAGCACACGTCCTGCCAACATTTGCTGAATTTGCAGCTGCCATCGGGGAGGAATGTGGCAGTTGTACTTGGCTATGTAGCACTCAGCGTTGCTGGTGGTAGACACTTTTTGATGGATTTTGACTGAGCAGAAGGTAATGAGGGTAGGTATGGGAGGAACATGTCTGTCACCACGCAGAAGTTGAGATGGCTCTTTGTTAAGATCTTTGATTAAGATCCGGCTTCACATTGTCATTTGTTTTTACTGTTTTAAAAACAAATGGTATACTTCAAATTACTGTCTTGAATCACAGATTATTTCACAGGGGAAAAAATGGGCTTATTGCTTGTGCTCGTGTTGTTTTCATGATAAAAACTAAAGGTGGTACCTATATAAATGATTAATATATCTCGTGGATAAATTTTGAGTCTTGACTTGTTTCAGCAATATTTTTGTACTGATTGTAGAAGATTTAGGTGCTGAATAGTACTTGCACTGCTAGAAGCTTGTATTATTTCTGAGGGGGATGACCACTGTCAGGTATGTGCCCTTCGCTGAGGAACGAAAAGCCTCCTGCACTCAGTCATGGTACCGTGGCACCTCCGCTTAGGCCGGCTGGCTCTGCATGGTCTCTGGAAGGTGTGTGTGTGCAAGGGGAAAACTGGGTTAAAGCAGCTCAACACAGGCCAGGTACAGAGTTTGCAGACTCTGCCCAGGCCCCTGAGTGGTGGGCTTGCTGTTTATATACCTAGCTGTGGTATTTCTACAATAGATTGCTTTTTTCATTTCTGTGTACAGGAGTGGATATGTGTAGTGTGAAGTTAACTTTGCTTATTTTCAGGCCCTAATTGTTTCTACATACGACAGTATTTTTCCTTTACTTGGTAATGCCGTACACAAGTTAGGCTTCTCCATTGCTTTTAGGGTACTATGGCAATACTTAGCTATTTTGTCTTCGCAATCTCTTGTTTTGGAGGTGCATCACTGGTTGTTTAATACTCCAAGTAGGTAATTGCTATTGGCCTTATAAAGTAGCTTAGTTCAGTTGATAGTTTTCCCCCTTTCCTCTATTTTCTTTAATGTAGTAGATTGATATATGCAAAAAACTTAAGTAGTACAGTGCTCTTGTGTGCTGAAATTATATGCATACAGCGTGGGAGTCTCAAGAGGTAAGAACAGGATGACCAGAATCCTCAACTGGAGGAGATGCTGCCTTTTGGAGTGGATTACAGCCTCTTCATCTGTCAGACTGAACAGTAAAATGTGACCTCCATTCATCTGTCATTTGCTTGTAGTTAAGCTTAATTCATTTGATAAAGATGATAATGAAAAACTGTAATTGTTTAGAAGG
This sequence comes from Anas platyrhynchos, assembly GCF_047663525.1. NCBI lineage: Eukaryota > Metazoa > Chordata > Aves > Anseriformes > Anatidae > Anas > Anas platyrhynchos. Next base: position 190,015,778 of record NC_092587.1, on the reverse strand, counting down.
AGGTAGCAAGCAATGCTTGAATTAAAAGATTTCTCTTAAGCCTCAGAGATAAAGTGGCTGAAGTCTTTCGATAACTGATCTGCTCTGGGAAGCTGACATCTCTTTTTCTTGATGCTGCTTTAGCCTCTTTGTTTCACCACGTACATACAATGTCTGTTCTCCATGTACAGTTTGCTACATTTAAGTTGTATGCATGCATTAAATCCCCGTGTATCCCCATCTATTAAATTACTTCTTAGGGAGAAGAAGTGCTCTGCTATGTCATACCACTGCTTTACAGGAATGCGTCCATGGCAGGTAGCAGGGTATGGGTGTGCTGCTCACAGATGTATGTAGGCAAAAGAAAGGTTTGGAAGGAATGCATACAGTCAGTCAGTCAATAAAACTGTGTTCTTTAATAGTTTTTCTACCATTCTGTTCCACAGTGAGGTCAGCATTCCTTTCTCACCCACATAAATTTTAGGGTTTTATGTCTTGTGGTGGATAGATCTGTGATACTCAGACTTTTAGGCTGAGTGGGCTCGTTTTTTTTTTTTTTTTTTTTTTAAGTAGTCTGTTCTGCTACTCCTAGACTTAAATATTTTTTTGTGTAACATTTAAATGCTGTCATTTCCCCCTGAAATACATTTTATACATCTGGTACTTGGGTTTAATTTCTAGTCATTTTACATAGATTTTTTTATAATGGCCTTGTAGACATGTCTTTCAAGTAATTATACAATATTTGAGTTAGTTTGCCATACAAACTAACTGATTATGTGAACACACATGGATGCCAGGCTCTGTCACCAGTGTGCATATCTGCCTGTGCATCCATCTACTTTTGGGACATGGGTAATCATTCTGTGTCACTCCTTGGAGCTGTGAAGGACAGAGGCAAGGAATGGGTGGTGGGAGGTTGTCTTGGGGTGCATTTATAGAGGTTAAAGAAGAGGGGCTGGTAGCGGTCAGGCATTTATCCATCAGAATGAAGACAGGGTAAGCATACGTATTAGGATTGTTCTTGGGACTCCTGGCCAAAACTCTTCTGGGTTTTTGCTGTTCTCTCACTCCAGAAGTCTTTTCTTGATGAACATACAGTGGATGACTGCTTAGCGTCCTGTCTTCAGACTTCATGACTCCTTTTCTGGTCCCTGACAAGGTTTTTCAATTGATCTTCTGCATTTCTTCCCTATTTCTACCTCTTTAGCATCAATCCCTTTTACTCCTGCCACCCTGACTTTATTTGAAAATAAGCCAGTATCTTTGGAGTTTTAGGGTACTTCAGCTGATCCTTCTTTGAAGGGCAGAGAAGTAACATGGGAAGCTTTGGTGATACGACCTTTCCTAATGTTCTTGTGCTCTCTCTTTTAATATTTTTCTTACTTTTTCTCCTTCTTGGAAGTCTTTGAAAGAACTTGACTTATGCATGCTTTGACTTTTTAATTGATTTTTCGGAGTTTAAGGTAGAAAAGCAAAATAGTATTAGTCTCTGTTGTGATTAATATATCTGTTCTTTTTAACTCTAAATGACCCAGTAATAAATTGTCCGCTGAAATACTTGTAGCAGTTCTAATTATTTAAATAGTTTCACATTGTTATGGTAGTCTGTTCTGTGTCAAAACCTATTAAAATTATCCCTTTATTTGCACATGGTAGACTGCTTTAATTCTTCTTAGTGAAATACTAAAATAGTGTTAGTAAAACAGTCTTTTCTTCTGTAGGTGTACTCCTTTCCAATGTGAACAATCTCTTGGTTGAAATTAAATTGAACCTTTGTACATCAGGGAGTTGTTATTGCTTTACATGCTAAAGGATAAGACTGAGAATTAGCACAATATGCAGTATTGCATGCCATACAATATCTGCACAATTATCAACTGAAGTTGGGAAATATTGATTTGAAATATGATTTGTGACAGTCAGACCTTTTAAAATAATGATTTCAGATAGCAGTTCTTTCCTGGTCCCAGAAATGTACTAGCTTAAAGTCTGTGCTTCTCGGGGCACAAGTTAAATAATTCACCTTGAAGATTTCTGAATAAAGTTTGGTAAAAGTTTAATTGCTCTGCTAGAACACAGTGAAAGGTTGAAATCTAGCTTGCAAGAGCTTTGTCTTGGAATGTATCAAAAAGGGGTTTTAATAAGGGTGTTACTGCCTTTTAATGTACAAGTTTGGTCTTGAGATAAATTACTTCCTTGTTACTAGAGAGCTCTCGGCTGCAGAGAGCAGCGTTGTGATCTGGGTGCTTTAAACAGGCATAGATCCTCAGAGAAATACAGTTTGCAGTTTTCTGTAATGGGCAGGGCTGGCAGAAAGCTTGGTATTTCAAACCTGATTTGACAGCTCAGAAACTCTTCATTTGAGGCTTTCTCGAAGTGCTGTCACAAATTGTCATAAATGTCTGAGGACCACGTTGGTTGGCTCCTTTGTTGGGAGGTTTCTACTCCAGAGCCCATTAGAGGTAAGTGGTACCCGTTAGGAATGAACGGGTTGAGGAAGCTCTGAGGTTGTCATCTGGAAATCTCACTTCGTGGCTGCTAGTCAGTATGCATTCAGAGCTGTCTTCTACCTTTCTGTTAGTCTGCTCAGGCTTTATAGATAGAGGGGTCTCTTTATTTTGTACTTTTGGTTGTTCTTGTCTCTCTCTGGCTTCTGTGCTGTCTTACTGCTATTGATTGTTAACTTTGCCAGCAGAAGCTGTCTGCATCTTTTGATGGTATGCTATTGACTAGAGAAGACTTGAAAGTACTACATTTTTCTTAAGATCTCTACTTGACATCTCAACGTTTTTGTAAATCGTTCAGCCAACTTGTGGAATCAAACGCATACTCCTGGTGTGTGTGAGTAGAGAATTAACACCTCACAATGTGCTCTAGAGGTGGATGTACACAGAGAAGTAAATCAGTAGGTGTCAGCACACTGAGCTACTTCTTCAGTATGTTTTGTACCCTGCAGGACAGCCGAAGAAAATCAAGTCAACCAGTCAGGCAGGTGTAAGGCTGCTGCAGTGCTGGGTCCTGAGGTGCAGCCTGCAGTGAGTGCGAGCGTGTATTCCTGTGGGTGTGTGTGTGTATACACACGTGGTCAGCCACCGATGAGCAGAGAGGGCAGTGCTTCTACCACAACCCTTGTAAGAGACACCTGAATGACATGGAGAGCAGTCAGTGTTCCTCTCCTGCTGGTCAGGATTAACATTTATTTGTGAAATAGATACTCACACATGGAAAATGAGTAGTGGCTGGCATTAGCTGCTCACTCTGTCCAAGATCTGGCCTCAGCCCCTGGCTTCCCCTCTGAAGTTCGTGGTCCTGCTCCAGTTGTGGCACTTGGCTCTCTTGCTGCTGCTGACTGCTCTGGCTTGACGTCTGCTGGTGGTCTCTCATGTGGGCTCAGAACAAAGCATGTACCCATACAGGGAATGGTTAGAAGGAAAGTAAGAGTAATTATTGGTAAATAATAATTATTACATAATAATGTGTGGTAAGACCCTAGGAGAGGCTGTGCTAATCCAGGTGCAGGGCTCAGTAAGGTGAGCATACTGACCAGCCCCTTTTATCTCCAGTTCCCTCGATTTCCTCACACTTGTTCTTCCCCAATCCACCTTGATCCCTCCCTTTCTTTGTCTTTGATCCTTCCCTTAAGCAGCCTATAATGCCATTGATATTCCCACAGTGGGCTTGAAAACACATCATAAGAGGTTGTACAGAGTCCCTATTTTTACCGAAATCTTAATGCTAGTGCTGTAGAGTCAAAATGGAAAAATGTGGTGTGGGGATGTGTCTTTTACCTGAAGCAGCATATTGCACCTCTCCTTGTTGACCTTCATGGATTCCTGTCAGCCCAATTCTCCGGCCTGCCCAGGTCCCTCCGGATGGCAGCACGCCACATGGTGTACCAGGTGCTCCTCCCAGCTTTGTCTCATCTGCAAACCTGCTGAGGGAGTGCTCTGTCCCCTCAGACAGATCATTAATGAAGGTATTAAACAGGACTGGACCTGGTATTAGCTCCTGGGGTACTCTACTAGTTGATGGCCTCCAAGTTCAGCCAGTTTTCAGTCCGCGGCACTGACCGTTCATCCAGCTCATATTGCAGCTTCGCTGTGAGAAGACAGTATTGAAAGTTGTCCTGAAGTTTGGGTAGGCAATATCCACTGCTCTCCCCTCATCTACTAGGCCAATCATTTCACACACAAGGTTAGCATGACTTCCCATTTCTAAATCCATGCTGGGAGCACTGGGTACGCGACAGCAGTAAAGAGATGAAAAACTTTGTAAACCCATCGTTATAGCATCATTGACAACAGATTTAAGCCTTTTTTTAATAAGAAAACTTTTTTGTTTGGCTTAGAGTTGTTTTTTCCATCTACATTAAATTAGTCATCTGTATATACAGTTAGAAAGTTGAGCTTTAAAGAACTTAAATAAGGATCATACTAAAATAAAATTAATATAGTAGTGTAATCGTTTTTATGAATAATGTGAAAAAATGTTCTTAGAATCACTAAGGGATTTTTGTGATGCAAGTGTACAAGCTGCTTGATTTAAGGGGAGAAATATAATAGTATATAATAGAATATAAATTCCTTTTGCTTTAGGTTTATCTTGCTTACAGTTTAGACAGAGATGACTTGTCAGTAAGAGTTATATGGGGAGGGCAGTGGTGGGTGCTGTGTTGGTGCCATCAGCTGTGACTGATACTGTACTGTTGGCCAGGTACAGACCAGGCTGGAAACATTTACCTGGGATGTCTGATCTCATACAGCTGCTGGAAGAGACTTCATCTTCTGTTTCGCAGAGATATGGGAGCTCTTGGAGTTCCTTTTCATGGCATGTGGCTGTCATTACTCCATTTGCTGTTGCCTGCAAAAACAAATTGCTCCTCTGGATTTTTCCTAGGAAAATTAACAGTGACTTAAAGGTTATTTAATTTCTCTATTACGTTTGATTTTAGCACTGATTAAACTTAATTTGTTTCAGATAAATGCAGATGAAATTCAAAGATTTTCAGATTTTCCATTGTCAAAGAAAACTCTAAAAGGTGAGTATAAATAAATTTTAATTTGGAAAGTAATAACATTAGAAATGAGCGTATTATTTATTTGCATATAAATAATCTTTTGTCTTAAACTAAGTTTTAAATGAGTATCGCCATGTATGGCGTTGTCTAAATGGAAAAATACAGCTCTGGGCAAAGAAAAATAAAGATATATATATTTTTTTCCCTTTCCCTTCCCACACCCCAAATGCTAGGACTGCAGGAAGCTCAGTACCGCATGGTAACAGAGATACAGAGGCAAACCATAGGTTTGGCTTTACAAGGTAAAGACGTACTTGGAGCTGCAAAGACTGGATCAGGCAAAACCTTGGCTTTTATTATCCCGGTAAGTAACTTACATCATTTGCCCTTAAGCTTGGGAAGTTACCTGGGAATTAGGGGATGCTAAGCAGTTTAGGTTAATAGATACTGAGAGAAAGGGGATAATTCAAGTGGTCTAGATGTTCCTAGATAGCCAAGACAGTCACATTTAAGAAAGCTACTTGAAATTCTGGAGAAGTGTATTATTGTCCCTAGGAGTATTCTGGTGCTTAGAAATCTCATTTTGATCCTTACATCAGTAGTCCCTGTGTGATTTAGGAAGTGCTTTGTTTTTCTCTCAGGAATGTGTTTTTTTCTTGTGCCAACTAGTTGTCTGATTCTTTTAAAATTTGAAAGCTGAATCTATAGAAACCATAGAAATTTCAGCATTCTTCTTTTTTTAGATGTGTGATTTTAAAATTAAAAGAATGAAATAATATGAACAGTTGGACCTTTTATAGCAAACCCAAACCTAGAGGTAATAGGCTTCCTTTTCTTGGTTGTCTATTTTGAACACCTTAGAAATTGCTTCCAGGCCCAAGCAAGAAAACAGGATGAAAACTCCCATTGTGAATAACATGTTTGACTGTTTTCCTCTAAACATTATGCTCTACGTTTAATTGCTTTAGATTGAAAATATAATTGAGAATCTTGTTTGTTAAAAGTGCACATGTAAATGGATACAAAACCCATCATGTTATGATTGGATAAAGGGAAAAAGAAATGTAGTTTTGATTATGGAGTTCTTTTTTTTGGTTTAAACATTACTTATGTTTTTGCAAACATAAATTTCATTGGAGCCTGTTCTGTCAGTAACTGTGGTAACAGTCATATGTGTTTTGAATACCCACTCTAGTTGAGAAGACTTATGCTTTATGCTGATTGTTTTTGTTAGTAAAGAATAGGAAAAAATGTAGGTGGTAGGTGTCTTCAAAAGATAGTCTTGTGGATTTGAGAAACAAAACAGAAGTGAGATTGCAGAATTAGTTGATCTAGGAGCAGAAGTTTTTTTTTTTTTTTTTTTTTTTTACAAACCTTATTTAAAAACTGTTTTAGGGAAAACAACTGGTAAGGGAGGAGCTGGGCAGATGAAGAGTGAAATATTAAGGGCTATTTAGCACCCTCATAAACTTTTTTTCCAAAAATGCCTCAGTTATTTATACCTATTAAGTCTTTGTATTAATATTAGCTAAGGCTGTATTTCTGTAGTATAAATTCATAAGAGGAGGAATAATCTTGGACTGAGTTGTATGATAATGTTAGGTGGAATGCTCCTATATAGCATGTGTGTGGTACTCCTGAAGGTCTAAAATCAAAGCTGCGCTAATTGACTTTTTTCTAGTTGGTCAATCTGTTTCTGGTTCCCTTAGAACCAGGGAAATTTCTTGTCTGTTTGTACGTCTGATGTCCATTAATCAAACTGTGTGAAATGCATACTCACCTGTCGACATTATTTGAATTAGTGTTACATCATCTGTTCTATGACACTTTTTCTTATGTATTTTCCTTCAGAGATTTATATAATGAGAATGTGGTAACTTTTTTTTCAGGCTTTGGAACTCCTCTACCGCCTTCAGTGGACTTCAGCAGATGGATTGGGAGTTTTGATAATATCGCCTACCCGGGAACTGGCATTTCAAATTTTTAAGGTTCTGCGTAAAGTGGGAAAGAATCACGAGTTCTCAGCTGGCCTAATCATTGGAGGAAAGGTGTGTTCTCTGCTGGAGCCTGCTATATGGGAGCATGGATGAGGGCTGTAATAAATCACAGAACCATCTTTCACATCATATGTGAATATTTAGGAAGGAAACTCTGAAAAGGGAAAGTCAGAGAAGATACTAGTTAATGGGAACCCATCAGCAACCCACTCATTCTTCTGTCTGTGTACTCTCTGTCTTTTAGAGCTTTTGCGTATTTACCATCTTTCCAGGTGATGTGACTGGATGGAACTTCCTTCCACCTCTTCCTGTCCCATTAAACTGGATTGATCTGAAATATATTTGCTCAAGCCACAAGTGTGAGCATGCTGATAAGATGTGGTATATGTGTAGAAAGAGGAAGGGCTCAATTCTTTCAAAAAGCTATCAATAGGTTAAGGAGGGCTGAGATCTCTAGCATTGGGCTTCTAATGTGAACAGGTAGAGCTCATCTGCTTTAACTTATTTCAGGATCTGAAAGAAGAGTCTGAGAGAATCCACCACATAAATATGCTGATTTGCACTCCAGGACGGCTTCTACAGCACATGGATGAAACTTCGTATTTCTATGCATCTGATCTGCAAATGTTGAGTAAGTTTTTAAGTACTTGAAAGTACTTAGAAATATTTTTTAGTAGTTCATAACTGTGGAACAGTTCCTTGGTTAAAAAATTTATCCTAGTCTGTAGATGACTATCCTACTATGTAGATGAAAGGGCGTTTAAGTTTGCATATGGATAAATTAAAGTAGAAAACAACAAAACCCGTCTTGTCTACTTTCTCTCAAAACAATTACTGAGCATGCCTTCTTTAAGATGATAAAGACAAGTAGGCGAGTTAAGTAAGGAACCAAAAACCACAAGTGGTATGCCATATTATCCTTTAGGTATGTATTAGCTAAAAGCTGGCCTTTTCTGCCTATAGCTCTCTTGTTTTTCCTGATATGATAATTAACTGTATGGAATATTCATTACAGTGTATGTATTTCATGCCAGTTCTAGAAGACATTTCTTTTTGAATTTTAAGCCAGATTACTTCTCCCTTCATTGCTTCTTTTTATCCTTCCAACCTGAATACAAATCTCAGTTTAATGGAAGGGTTTGCCTTCCTCTAAGAACTGTGCATAATTTTTAGCATAGCTTGAGGAACTTAAAAGCAATTAACAAGCTAATGAAGCTGATAAAGTGCAAAATTAAGCTTTCTATACTGAGTACAATTCATGGCAGTTAGACAAGAACTGCATCAAATATATGCCCTTTTCTGAAGGTTTTGTCTCTGTGCTACTCTGTTCATTCCCTGTGTTTGAATGGCAAATTGAGCTTAGGCACAGGAGAGTCTGTTTTGATCTGTCAAGGGTGGTACAGCACTGTTTTATATTCCGTGCTTTTGTTTCTGCAATAGGACAGGGAGTTCGTAATTTTAATTTTGTCTGCAAACTGCTGAACAGATTACTTGTAAATGCGGATCTTCCAGTGGTTCAGCACGTGAAGTGGAGGGCTGGAGTGTATAAATGTTATTTCAGGGTCTGAAAGAAGAGTCTGAGAGAATCCATATGGGAAATGCTATGACTTTATTGCAGTTTTTAAAAACGTTTTTGGAATACAAGTATATATAAACTAAATCCTGTCATGTATGGTAATTAATCTCTGCAGTGTAAGTAGGCATGGATTTAAAGTCTTTAACAGAGTAAAGGTAAAACTAGTTTTTCTCAAATCTTTCTCAATTCAGTTCTTGATGAAGCTGACAGAATTCTAGATATGGGGTTTGCTGATACAATGAACGCAATCATAGAAAATCTGCCTAAGAAACGCCAGACCTTGCTTTTTTCTGCAACACAAACCAAATCAGTGAAGGATCTTGCGCGGCTGAGTCTGAAAGATCCAGAATATGTCTGGGTTCATGAGAAAGCCAAATTCAGGTATGTTGGGATATTTGGGGGTGGGAATGGAGGAGGAGAAACAGGGGGTGGTTAAACAGATGGTGATCATACTTAACTGCTTATCTGACTGTCAGTTTCCTGGATCAGAAGTCGTGTCTTTTTCCTTCCGTCAGTGTTGGATGCTGTTGTGTGCTATCCTGAAAACAAGGTATTTCTAAAGAAGATGGTACTAGTTCTGATTGTTTCATTACAGGAAACTGAACCATCTCTTTGCTTGTGGCTCCTCAGGCAGTTTCTCTGGCTGGGAGTTTTTTTTCCTTGGGAATAAGCTCCAGGGTGGGCTACAGCCTGTATGGAGTAGTGTCATGGCCATAGCAGGAGTCACTTCTGAATTGTTACTTTTTGTTCTTTGGCTTACTTTCCTTCTGCATGTGCATACTTACTGTGCAGGACCACCAGATTTATTGCACAAATACAGTTCATCCATGTGTTGTTGATGAATCTGGCATTTCAAGGCAATGCTACTCTACTGGGAATGTGCAGAATGACAGTCTTGTTTGTGTATGTGATATTAGGTGTGTAAACAAAAACATTTGGCATTTGTCTGTGTTGCAGCAAGACTTGTGACTTCCAGATATGCTGGGTTTATTCTGCATGTTCAGGATTCCAGCCCTATGCACATGAAGTAAATTTGTCATGCTGTACAGTTTGGGTCAGAATGGGAGACCCATCCCAGACATGATGAATGTGTCACTAAATGATAAAACATGCATGTTGGTTTTGAGCACATAGGTTCTGAAAGGAAAAAAAAAAAGTGAAGAATGCAATTTTAAATCTTGCATTTATTGAAACTGTATGACATCTCATTGCCAAATGGCTTATAAACATGCATGACTTTTTTCTCCTGTTTTATGGAGTATGTAAATATTTCCTTATGTAAGATGAAGGTGGAGAAAGGTGAAGCACACTGATAAAAATGTCTCACCCAAGAACAAACGAAAAATCATCCACAAAACAAACAGCAGAATGAGGTTGAATCCTGAGGCAGTGTTTTAACTATTTGGCTAGATTCTGTTTATTGTACTGTAAATGTCTTTGAAAGTACTATTTTTTTTTTAATTGGTATCCTAATTAAATATGACTCCTAGAAAAAAATGTGAATATTCATCAGAAGAGGACATACAAGCTTAATATGTGGGCTTCAGTTTGAGGACTGTTTCACAACCCCCTTTTTTTTTTTTGTGAAGCCTATTTTCAAGTGCTTTTTAGTTTATGTTTAGGGGACAGTAGAGTTAGGTAATAAATTAAAAAAAAATGTTTTTATTTGTTTTAGAATTTACATCCTTAGTATACAGTATACTGTTGTGTTACGGAAACAGTTTTCCTCTGAAAGACTTACAAGGCAAAAAGTACTGTGGCATAATTCAAACTGAATAGCAGAATAAAATCTGGAGCAGTTTCTTGTAATTTCATTCTCCTAAGTGGCACCTCTAATAAAATAAAATGATTTTAAATACCCTTGGTCTGTCTTGGGTGAAGCAGAGGGACTGTAAGATGAGCATTTAGATGTATTTCAAGGACAATAATGCCAAATAATTGTTTTTAAATTTTATTTAATGTTTTTTAATTTTACAAATAATGGCAAGGTGAGTTAAGATGACAATTCAGAGCTTTACAAAGTCACTTTGCATGTCAGGGTGTAATCAGTGAAAATACATCAATGCTTTTTTTGTGTGTGTGATTAGACTGTGCTTTGACATTGCCTTAAGCACAAATGATGCTTTAACAGAACTAATAGACAAAAATTGCATTTTAAGTCAAGGCAATTTGAATGTCGCTGCTTAGACATGGAAAGAGTTGGGCTTACTGCTAGTAAGAGTCTAAGGTAAATGAAATGAAGTCATGTCAAAAGTCACCCCCCACCCCTCCTCTCCCCCCTGATATTTAATAAGGAAATTGATTCATCTTTCAACAGTATATTTCTAGCGGAGCTGCTAAGACTTGTTCCTCAAAGTGGGAGAAATTTCCTGACTGACTTTTTTTTCCCGCTTTTTATGGATATTTGTCAGACACTCATTAAAAATAATGGACAGGCAGCTCTGTAGATAGTATATATTCATATTTTCTCTTTTCCCTTCCTTTTTTTTTTTTTGTCATTTTAATGTCATGGGAACTATTGTACCTAATTCTTTCTTTCTTTCTTTTTATATGTTAAGTACCCCAGCAACTCTGGATCAGAGCTACATTGTTTGTGAGCTTCAACAAAAAGTAAACATGTTATACTCTTTCCTGAGAAGTCATTTGAAAAAGAAGACCATTGTGTTTTTTGCAAGCTGTAAAGAGGTAGGTCTATCCCTCTAATTTATTTTTTATTTATTTTTTTTACTTCCCTCTGTAGCACGTTAAAACTGTATTTAAACTGAGACATTCATGTTGGTTTGAAGGCACCAGAGGTGACATTCTGGGCCAGTTTGTAACAGGAATTTGTGGAGGAGCTGAACATTGCCTACACTTACAGGTGTGTCATGCAGGCAGGGCCTGGCTGTCAGCAAGCTCAGAGCAGGAAGATCCTGGAGACCTCAGGGTATTCAGTGATTTCTGTGCTCTGCTGTTTTTTAAAAAACAAGCAAACCAACCCTCCCCTAAAAGTTGTCTCACTAAGGGCTATCAATTGCAGTTTTGTTGGGTGAGGCAGTTTGTTGGGTTACAGAATGCTTAATAGATGTGCTGCTTTCTTTAAAAGCTTTTAAAGCTGGCTATGAAAGAAATTATAACTGTGAAATGGTGCAGGAAAGGGTTTTTCTTATGTTTACATAGGAAGTAATCCTTCAGTTCTCTACTGGCCCAGTATTATTCTGTTGAAGTTATACATTTGTATGGCACAAATATTTATTCTAATAACTTCTGCATGTATCAAATATTTTACTGTGTATGTTCAATGCACAATTATGTGGTAAATATTACAGTTCATTCACTTGTGCATAAGGTTACAGCGTTTTTGTTCTGCAGTTGGCTACTGAGGACAGTGAGGTTGTGGGCTTATTTGTACACAAGTTCTCTGAGCTGCAGCTGTTACTGCAATATACATAGTTTCTGTAACTTCTTAAAAATTGTTAGAGATGTCTACTGTAAGCTACATCATGGTAGTGTATGTGATCATAAACACTGCATAGAAGAAGCTGTTGAAGCTTGAAATACACTGTTTAGACTGCTTTGAGTACAAAGCATTAGACATCGTACTCTTGCAGTGTTGTCTAAAAGCAGTGCTTCTGATGGACTTTTGATGCTTTGGTCCATTGTGTACAGCTTAACTAGTCATGTCCTAAATCATTCTTGTTGGTTTCTATTAGGAAATGCTGTCAAAAGGCAGCCTAGGCTTTTGTCTTTGTTCATTTCCTATTATAATACCTGGGTGCATGATAAAGTCTCAGAAATCCATGTCAGATCTTTGATGTGGAAAAAAGTATATTTTACTTAAAGTGCTAAGTCTATTTTGATTTACTGGATGTGACTTTTACTGTTCAGTGTTAAATCTTTTTTCTTTTTTCCTAACCTGTTGGATAGGTCCAGTATTTATTTAGAGTGTTCTGTAAGCTTCAACCTGGTCTTCCTGTACTAGCACTGCATGGCAAACAGCAACAGTTCAAGAGAATGGAAGTCTACACTTGTTTTGTTCGGAAGAAGGCAGCAGTACTTTTTGCTACAGATATTGCAGCTCGTGGCCTGGGTATGTACCTACAAAAGCTGTAATTATTCCAAAGTTATGATTTAATCCTATTAAGACTCTTTTTCAATGGCAGTATGTTCTGAAGACCAACCTGATATGTAAGAAATGAACCCGTAGTTTGCTTACGTGCTCATTAAGGTATTTCAGAAGAGAGATGATTGTTAATTAGTTCTGCTGTTTCTTTAATGGAGAGGCCAACTTCAGTTGTGCTTTTTTGTTCCAGAAGGACCTAAATTGTTACTAGCCTTGTAATATTTAATACTAAAATGGTCAGTGAAAGCTATCTTTTTTTCCCCAGTCTGTAGACAATCTAGTTTTCTCAGCCATGCTAAGTGACAAATAACCAGAATGAGAGAAAATGGAAATGGTGACGTATTGGCTTATGTTGCAAGAGGAAGGTGCTCAAAAAATGGAAGTGCAAATGGCTTATCATACCTTCTACTCTGCAGATGTCTTACTAGTGAGGAGCTAATGTGGTTGTGTGTTTAGGTTGAGTGTGTAGGTATTCCTATGCAGTATGGCATAGCTACAGACTTGCCAGGAAGTAACACTACCTTTCTACAATGCAAAGCATGCTGCTGCTGGTGGATAAAGGGCAGCAGTTGGAAAGTGCTCATAAATACTGTAATTCACATTGAATGTTGACTTATTTGGCAGGCTTGGTAAATCCCTCCCTGTCATTGAGAGGGTGTGTGATACTTCTGTACATGGATACCTGAAGTAGTGCTGTCTCACCACAGCTAACTTCAAACCCCAGCTGTGTAGAATATTGAAACTCTAGGTGACAAGTGGGTCAGATCTTGTTATTTAATTGTTAAATGACAAAACACCACTACGTTTGTGTTAAGACAAAGCATGTCTGTTCTTAGCAATTGTGAAATTAAGTTCCATTCAGTGAGCTGTCATAATTTAGAAAATGAAGACACCATTAATTTTAGCTTTCATTGATGAAGAGGATGGCTGTTCATGAAATGCTAATCAATGCAATTAATATTATTTTTATTTCAGATGTTACACTCTGTGTCTATAAATTGTCATAAATGATGATTCTTACAGAAATTAATGCTTCAAAATTATATGTTGCTCTTGATTAGGAGAATTGGGAGTCCAGTGAGCTTAAATTTTGATTTTTCTTTTTCTTCATGCAGATTTTCCAGCAGTAAACTGGGTCATTCAATTTGATTGTCCGGAGGATGCAAACACGTATATCCACAGAGTGGGAAGAACAGCCAGGTTCATATTCACTTCTCATTAATATTTTACTGTTTAAAATTGCATAGCTATCAGGACAGATAATTGGCTGCACACTTGCTTGAAAAAATCAAGCCACAAGGTAGAAAGAAAAGAAGGGTTGTTAACCAAAAGAACACTTCTGATTATTTGTGTAATGGTTTGACTTAATCTTTTCTTAGTGAGCATCCTTACTCCTTACAGCTGAGAGAAAAGGGCATGTCTAATTGTTTAGTCTGATCAGGGAAGATTAATAGTGAATAAGTCAAAGTTGTCTTTTGCACTTGGCAGGATTACTTCAATGGCTGAGTTGAGTGCATTTGTGGGTGGAAATGCTTGTTTTGCCACTGCCATGTATAGATAAATAACTGCTTCAGATTATGGATGCAGTTTCTTTGTGTCATTGCAGACTCATCAAAAGAATTGAAATATTTCTTCCTTATTTTAATTTGGGGAGGAAGGAATCAAACAATGTTAATTACTGGTCAAATTTTTAATTTTCTAAGTCTTTTGTAGAATTATATTCTTAGGCATCGCCTGAGCTAAAATATTGTGGCTAAGTCTTCATGAAGGAAGAGAGTTTACCTAGTTACAGTAATGAAAACCTGCTTCTTGGCCTTTTGAAGTAGATTTTTAAGACCAACACGATTAGTTATTGTGTAATTCAGTCAATTACAAACTTTATTATCTGAAGGATGAAATGCGAGACCTAGCATTATATCTTGTAAGTAATTTAATTTGTTTGTGGTAGGCTTTTATCATGTGTGTTGCGATGTAAGTTGAAATAAAACAACGATGGAAGTTTTTTAGAATATAATTTAGTACTCAGCACTACAGAAATTTGAAATCTGTGTTTCTGGATCAGATGGCATTAAATTTTGTACTTACACAACTTTTTCACAATCTAGAATTTTTATGGTAATTGCTAACATTTCTGCTCTGCTCCTTCTATGTACTTTATTTTCCTATTGACCTTATATTATAGAATGGAATAATACATTTTTAAATGCTCTTGCAAAAATGTTGAACAAAATTAATCAATGTTAGGTAATTAGGTAAAACATGTAACTACTTACATGTAGATTTGCATTTACCTATTCTTATGGGTCCCAGCTGAGGAAAAAACCTATAAGCTTAGTGTTTTGTGGGGTGGTGGGTTTTTGTTTTGTTTAAATCGTGCATGAATTCCATGCAAGGCTTGCAATTTTGTCTTTATTACATGTCTTTGTCTTTATTGCATAATGTCATAGTGGAAAGGTAAACAATATATCATGTTCATGTTTCACTTGAACATGAGCCAGACGTTTGCCCAAGTGGCCAAGAAGGCCAACCGCATCCTGGTTTGTATCAGGAGTAGTGTAACCAGCAGGAGCAGGGAGGTGATTGTCCCCCTGTACTTGACTCTGGTGAGGCTGCACCTTGAGTCCTGTGTTCAGCTTTGGGCCCCTTAGTACAAGAAGGACATCAAGGCCTTGGAGCATGTCCAGAGCAGGGCTACGGAGCTGGTGAAGGGCCTGGAGCACAAGGCCTGTGAGGAGTGATTGAGGGAACTGGGGGTGTTTGGTCTGGAGAAGAGGAGGCTCAGGGGAGACCTCATTGCTCTCTACAGCTACCTCAAATGAGGTTGTGGGGAGCTGGGGGTCAGCCTCTTCTTGCAGATAACCAGTGATAGGACTAGAGGGAATGGCCTCAAGTTGCACCAGGGGAGGTTCAGGTTGGCAATGAGGAGACATTTCTGATCAGAAGGAGCAGTCAGGCACTGGGACGGGTTGCCCAGGGAGGTGGTGGAGTCACCGTCCCTGGGGGTGTTCAAGGAAGTGTTGGACGTGGTGCCTGGGGACATGGTTTGGTGGGTGATGGTGGTAGGGGGATGGTTGGACCAGGTGATATTGGAGGTCTCTTCCAACCTTAATGATTCTGTGATTCTATGATTCTATACTTGGCACTGTTTAATGGGCAGTTTACACAAGGACAGAAGACTTGTTGAGATGTGAATGGGTAAGCAGCTATATCAAGCTCAATAACCACCCCATTTCCACAATACTTCTCATAAAATACCACTAATTAAGACGTTAGCCTTGCAGCCTTAAGGGTCTGTTTTCAGAGGCATCTCGTATACAAACTCCTGTGATGGCTTGGGACAGATTGGGGCAGGTTGTTGAGGCAGAGGCTTTGTCCCAGGGGCCACAAGCCATACCGGGTACCCGTCTCTTGCTTCACCAAGCTGTCATTCAGACTTGGGTTCACATCAATTTTTCAGTAGCCAGACCTTACTGAAATTCTGAGCATCTCTGAGTGAGTTATTAGAGATGGCAGAATTGAGACTAAGACTGAAGGCAAATTCCTTTTGTAGGGAAAGCTTCACAGGTATTTTCTCTCTCATAAACTCATACAAAGATCAGTGGAAGTCCTGCCCTACACAGGGCTTTCATTTTGGAGAACTGTTAGGCTCCCCATCCTTGAAGTAAAGCATTCCTGGAAAAAGATTTGTTTGCTGATCTTAACACCATGAAATAAGCCATTGAAAATAAAATACTAAATGTGTGTAATAGCTATAGGTAAATACAGTACACTAAGCAAGTATGCTTATACAGTTTTAGAAATGGATAATTGAGAATGTGCTTCTTGGTTAACTCTGACTGTTGAGTAGGAAACTTTACTTGTTTCCAGTATCTGCAGTTAGTATGAGAGAAGCTCATCTTTCTTCTAGAAACTTGATAAAAATGAACTGAACTGCAGTTTAGTAGTCCTCATTAATGAGGTTAGAGTTAATTGCAAATTTTCATGGGTTATGCGAGTGTATAATTGCGTGGAATTAAAGCTAAATTAAATATCTCTGCTAATTAGGAGACTGTGTTAAGCTGTAATTAAAACTGGGATGCCAAATACTGTTTACTTTTGAAATCAAATTATTTTGCGATACAAAAGCAAATATGAAAGTCATGAGATAAATTATTTTTGGGAGGGGGCTGAAAAACCTTTGACTAACACTTGTGGACGTGTTCCCACCTCTGTTTTGGCAGTTTTGCAAAACCTTATCTAAAATGAAAGTTGAAGATTGATTTTTTTAAATGGAGAAGACCACCGTGTTCCATAACTAGTATTTCACTTGCATCGCATCCTATGAAGAGCATAAATTGCAGCTTATGCATTTTTGATTTATGGTAAAGTAAGATCAAGAAAATCTGGGTGTTGTCCAGTAATGCTTTTAGTTTATAGTGGAATTGGCATATATAGATTCTCTTCTTTTTACCTTGAAAGGTGTGCCATTAAAATGGAGAAATAGCTTCCAATTACTCCAATATAAAGTATTTATTTAAAGTCTTAACTAGTTCAGTAACAGGGTTTCTGAAATGCTGACAATACCATGTCCATGCCCATAAATATTTTTGGCTAGATACATACAGTCATACAGTCTCTTAGTGAAGTCTGTAATTTAAAATACTACATCAAAGTGTTTCCCTGTGGGTTTTAGCTTAAAAAATTCTACGTAAATAAGTGATATTTGAACAGAGTTTTGCAAACGATCATTACTTCTGTCTTTTGATTTCTGTTGATGCCTTCTTTTCTGTAGTCCGTGAAGCCTGCAATTGAAAATATTCTTTGATCAGTTCTGTGAAACAACTTGCAGAGCCACTAGGGGACAGCAGAAGATAATAGTATCTGAAGCACCCTGATATCATTTTTTTTTTCCCCCCAAACTGATTTTCCAAACGTAATTTGTAAGTTGTGTGGCATGAAAGGAACGCGTACAGGGATGTTTTTCTTTCAGTTGTGATTGCGTTGATGAGTAGAAAAGACATTGAAATGTCTATTCTATCTTTCTATTCATGCGTAAATATCTTGTATTTTGGAAGTTCCCATATACTAGCATGTCTCAGTAATTAATTACATTCATTCCTAGAATTTCATTCTTCCCTCTGCTCTGTTTTTTCCTTCAGAGGGGACTAGAAAGACTATTTCTTGAGTAATTCTCTCAGTCAGGAGACAGTGAAGCATAAAGCAGAATAAAACTTTTGCTTTGCAGTTTTTCTCTTTTAAATCCAGAGGTTTACACAGGCTTTAGGTCTGACTCAGGCTCAGATTTCTGATACTGGTTGGTGTTTAATCCAAGTTAGGTGGTTAGGTTTGTTAGACGCTCAAACTGACTTAGGAAAATAGTGTTGTTTTTTTTTTTATGTTGGTTGCTAAATGTAATGTGTGTATGAATACAAGTATGCATATTTTGTCTAGCTGTATATATGCTTTTTTTCCTTTTGGTGAACTCTGTTCTGAAAATGGTATAGTAAAAGTCCTTCTTCCCAAAGCGAGGTACAACCAGGACAACCTACTATTTTGTACTGGCTGGCATGATGATTAGAGCCAAGAAGTGTGAATAAAGACTAAGAAGAGCTGTAGTCATGAAATGATCTTACTCTGTCATCAGATAAATTGCTTTGAAACATGCTTATTGGGCCTCTCCTTAAGTAATTGCACACCATAAGTGTGAAAATGAGATTAATATATCTTTAGAATAATATGTCCAAGTGACAGTAAATCATTTAAAAATGTGGGTGGCATAATGGAACTATATTTCAGTGGTGGAAACTTGTTTTTTTCCATTGGGAAATCCGAGAGAGACATGAATAAACAGCATAATCAAGATGGCATCTCCTTGTTTGATTTTTTTTTTTTCTTATTTGAGACTTAGTGAAGCACTTTTACTGATGTTTCTTTAAAAATAAATGCAGTATTTAGACCGTCTCATTTTATTGCAGTCAAATTATATTGCAGTCAAATCATTATCCTAGCTCAAGTTAAGTGAAAATAACTGGCACTGAAGGTCACAAGAAATTGTTGGCACCACATACTTACCTTGCAATTCATACTATTAAATTTTCTAGGTACATACCTGGCAGGGGCCTGTGATGCTGCAGCCATGTTTACCTGCCTTTGTATTGGCTATTAGAATTATTTTTACAGTGGAATGACAGGAATGTTTCAGTAAACTGCAGTTTTAATTGGCTAGGTTTATTACCTGCTGACATGAAACTATCCTGTGAGCTGTAATAAAAAAAAAAATAAGCAAGCACCTGTGTTTCAGCAGAGTGGGCGCAGCTGCCGTGGAAAACGGATTGCTTACAATCCAGGCTGGAGGACCAACAACCTCCCAAAGGCTTTTTCAGATCAATTTATGGTGAACCACTGCTTGTTCTTGTCCGTTGTTACTTCTGCCTGTCTGGCAAGCAATGACAAGTAACCGATATATGACTAAATGAGGGGGATTAAGGCCTTGTGGCATAAATACAACTGAGCAGCATGATTCTCAGAACTTGTTAATAGATATAAAAAGGCTACTGTTAAGACAAGAGAAGGAAAACGTTATGAAACGATCAGAGAAAGAAAAAAAGAAATGAACAAAACCCTAAGAAATCTCAAACTTCATAGCAATATTTACTGATACATTTTTTTTTTTTAGGATACCGAGCTAAGATCTATGCAACAAAGAGCTAAGAGAGGGCAAAGCACTAGAAATGAGCAAAAGAAGAAACAAAAAGTGAAGCCAGATTACTTTTTATTGATGTGTATTTGTGTTAAATGCTCTGTGGAACTTCAGATTTTTTTTCAACCCATGGGATAAAAAAATGCCCTTTTGACTGAAGCTAGAAACCATCAGTGAGCACGGGCTGTCTATGGGGTTTGCTCAGCTATATATGGCAAGTAAACTTTCTGGTCTGTTGTGGTTTTTGTTGGGCTGTGTAGGACGCTGTAGATGATAAAGACCAGTTTCAGATAGCGGTGCACACGGATCTCTTTTTAAAGCTTGCTTTGCAGAGTATTCTTTATCAAATAAGAGACCGTTGATCATGTAGATAGGGCAGAAATTCTGATATTCATCCATTTGTTTTCTCTGCTCTTTTGTCTCTTGAGAAAAGTGGAATAACAAATTACCACGATAGGGAAGAAACCCAGCAGTGTAGAAGGTATGATAAACAGTAGATAAAATCCTTCTTGCTCCTGGGCTTTGGAGAAGTAATGTTTTATTGTTCTGAAGCTTAGATTTCACCAATCCTCTTTGTGGCAGAAGGCCTGGAAGGTAGTATAAAAAGTTTTGCCTAAATTGAGCCCAACATGAGAGACTTAAAGCTGTTACTTTAAGAAATATGTTTTAAAGTGGTAGTTTATATAATCAGATTTAATAGTTGAATTTAAAAACAAAAGTATGAGTTACGTTATTTCTGTGGAAGGCCTTAGGGATAAATATGGATATTAGCGCCTCTTTGTTGAAGAGTAGTGTGTGGGTGAACAGATTTATTCGTATGACTATCAGATTGAAATAGGTCTTCTCAGAATAAAGCTCTCCATTTTGACATTTTTTGGATTTTTTAAGATGTCTTATGTTGTTGCTTTACATAAAAAGAGTTCAGTGCAGACAAACGTGTGCATCAGTGAAATGCTTTTTCCTTCACTCCTGTAGCTATTTTGTCAAAGAACTGAAAATAATGTAAAAATTACATGGTAGAAATAATAGAACTTGACTCCACTGTTTTTCTAGTCCTTATTATGTTAAGTATGATCAAGTTTTTAGCTAACTTAATGAAAATGTAGATTGGGAAGTCACTGTTTGTAACCTAGCTTCTGAAAACTAGATGTATGTTCGCATACGCAGATAGCCATTTTCTCTTTTTGAATACTTCTTACAAAATATGAAGAAATATGCTATGCCTGTTTTTTTCCCCAGCCACAAATCTCAAATGCAGTTGTATGTAGATAGAGAAATATATAGACTTCTGTTGGAAAAGAGGATCTATTCTTTCTGTTTTTACAGGACATTTATAAATCTTTGCTGTCAACATTTAACCTTAATGTTTTGTGGTTAAAACGACTGGCATGACTTCCCATGTTAAGATATTAATGAAACAGTTATTTTACATTTAAATTTCATGTAATCCTTATACTGCTACATCATACTTGGTTTTGTTTTCTATTTTTAAGCTCTGTAACTGATAGAAATCTGACTGGGAAACACAGGGAATGATGACTTAGGGTGCACTCATTTCAAATAATATATTGTGTAATGCACGTGGTCTATTTTGGAAATACACTGTGTGTGTGTGTGTTTCTTGGGTATTTCAGAAGTCTTTTTGACTTTCTAGGAGAAGGTCTCTGGACACTGCAGTTGTTATCTACAAATCTTTAAAGGTGCTGGCCTCATTGCTCTCATAAATTCTACCGTTAATCTTCTTGGGTTTTGAGTTTGACCAAAATGTGTTTTTGGAACAAAATTATTTAGTAAATGAGATTAAAACTGATACTTGGAATTAACGTCTGTGTAGGACTAGAGTTTGAACATCGGATTATTACCAGGCTGTTCAGCCCTACATAAATACTAATAAGGTGTTGTCTGATTATAAAGCCCAGCTAGAGAATCTTTCTGAAGTCAGTCAAATTTAAAATTTCAATCCTGTTAATCTGATTTCATATATTAAGCTTCTTATCTAAGGACCCAACCGTAAGCTCAGAAACTATTTATAAAGTTTCTTGGATTTCAGTCCATATGTACTAGTTTCTTTCCCCAGATGTCACACGAATACAATAGAAATGTTACTGAAATACAGACTGAGTACAATAATTTAGTTTATTAGATACGGATCATAACCACAATTTTCTTAATGATATGAGATGCGCTTCACTCGGGTCCTTATGGTGTAATATGCAGCACAATTTTAATCGTTAAACTTATCTTTCTGTTTTTTTCTCCTTCATTAATTTTATGAATATTTACCTACTTGCAGGCACATAGTTAAGCCTTCATCCAAAGGCTGGATGAGAAGGAAACAGGATCCATTATTTAGGACTCTGTGGTACTGGCTAATTATAAGTAGAGAAAAATGGTTAAAAATGTCAAGAGCACTGTTTCTTCAGTAAAGGATCAAAGAGTTGTAGAATAACTCTCATTTACTTTATTAAAAAAAAAAAAAGGTTAAAATCAAGAGGATAGATTCTGTCATGGTGAATAAACTACTTAAATTTCAGCTAAAAATCACCTCAAGCTGCTGGCTAGTATCAAGTAGGAAGGAACTGATAGCACGGCAACCACGACAACAGGATGAGACTCAAATGCTTTTCGTGGAGGCCCAGTAGCTGATCAGTTATTGCTAGCCTTAAACTATCTTCTCATCTGCAATCAGTGTAAATCCATCATTCCTACCCTTTGCTTTATAGAGCTAATTATGATTTGTCACTGCTTCCTTGTTTGTAAGTCAAGATAGAGTTACAGAGAAGTTCCTTGCCTTTTGATAAATATTGAAGGCAGCAGACTAATAAATAAATAGGAGAGAGATGAATATCTTTTTTCAAAGACTTTGTGCAAGTAGGATGCTGCAGAATGGGAACGAATAGTCTCTGGAATACTAAGGGACTGTTAAAATTGCAATGCAAAGATGACTCCCTGCTTTGGTTTGTTGATCACCTTGAGGATATGACAAGATAAGTAATATCATCAATTACTAAACAGTCGAGAAAGTGTGATTACTTTGAGGTTAACTTACTTTTCTCCAGCACAGTTGAGGTGCATACTTAATTAATTCTGGTGATTTGTTATTCACTAAGACAGATGTTTGGCTTCAGTGACAACAGGCAACTTGAAGGCTGCTATTAGCAGGAATGGGGAGAACTTCTCCTAATGTCGTCTTTTCTGTAAAAGTAGTCTCATACTGAAGAATTTCAGTAACTGAGGTTGACTTTGCTGTTTGTCATCCATTAAAGCTCAAAGGTTTTGCCTGTGTCTACTGAAAATAATTACAGGAATTCTCTTTTGTTGGCATTGGTGGAGAACTTTATTCCCTTAAGAGCCTGAAGGATGTTCTTTTCTCCCACATTTCAGGCATTGTAATGGAAACAAATGCTGAGCAGAAAATTTAAGTGTTCTTTTCTTTATTGTTTATGACAGTTTTTAGTAGACTGTGCTTTCATAAGTTTGCTAATATAGAAGTTCTTGATATGAAGGACACAGAAAAACTTCTGAAAATTGAAGCTTTCCTCTGCAACCTCTGTTTTGAAGGTTATCTTTAAGACCATAATTTTCTTACTAGCATATTAGTAAGTTGTTCTTTTCTTTTCAAGAAATAAGATAAAACTTGGCCCAAGCAAAACTCATTTTTTGTAGGCTTGGATTTTGTTTTCTGTAGCTAAACACCCATGGGAGAGACTAAACAGATACAAACCTTCCCAGATGGTACTTAAGATTATTTGTTTTTCAGCTTACTCAGTTCTATAATAATTTCGTTTTCATGTTTAGCTCTGGAAGAGCAGCATTAATATTAAACCATCTGTTTTAATTAATTAAATCACACTTGTGGTATAAAATGGGCAAAGACTCCTTAAGTAGGTTTAAAATATTGACATTTAAAAGAGTGAATGTTTCCAAAGTAGGTAAGGAAAAGGCTTATACTGCATCAATAGTTATCAGATGTCTTTCACTCCATTTGAATCTTTGAAGGCATCAGCTCTGAGAAATACTTATTTTTTTTTTTTCTTAATAGTTGCCAAAAAATGAGAAAGTATGGATATTTGGAAACTATCTGTTTGTTGTCCATTTTCATGTGATTGTTTTTCTACTTAGCTATAGTACTATCTTCTTGATATAAAGGCTTTGTAAGACTTAAACATTGAACTCATTGTTGTCCATAGAGAACAGGCTGTGGTAGGTTTTTGTGCGTGTGAATTATGTATGGAATGTACCTGCAGAATTACATCTCCTGAACTTGTGCTTCCTGAAGGGAAGTGTTTAGCACTAACAATGCAAGAACACCTTTCAAGGGTCAGCTTGAAGCTTTATCTGGTCCTGCATAATGTTTTGAGAGTGACCTCGGGTGTACTGAGGAAAAGCTATTAAAGCGAAACTGATGTAGAATGACATTTCCCATACTGTATCATAACACAGTTTGGAGCTGTGGCTTGCAGAGAAGGTATCTGCATTTATTGACCCATGATGGGTATTTCTTATACGGTTTGTATGGCACTGGCCTTTCACAGTGTGTTGCACACTGAATAAAAGAAATACATTACAACAAAAGGTTAAGAATGTTAAATCAGGCATTCCAAGATAAGAAATGCCAGAAACAACTAAGCTGTACAAATCATCCTTCATAGGTATGTATATGTATAGATATCTGGTGGAATTAAGACTTTTTTTTGTCATCTTGATAAATGAAGAATATTCTTATTAAGAGATTAGACAGGTACTCTTTCCAGATATCTGGTTGTTCTCATAGACTTTTTCTGAATCCTTTCCTGTCATAGCATTTATTTTGAAGAGACTAGCAGGTCTGTGTGTTACTCTGGGTAATGAATTGCTGAGACTCTTTCTGACAGCAATATAATTTCTGTCTTCGTGTCTTGTACAAGCTTTGGGTAGATAAAAGAAGATGTTTGTTTTTTTCTGCTTGTTTTCTACAGTACTGAGAACTCTTTTGATGCATAATTAGTTGCCTTGGGACTGTGATCATCAATTTTTGCCATAAAGGGCAGAGTCTTCCATGGTTCATTGGCTTTCCAGGAATCCATCGCTTGTTCAGACAGTGGTAGTGTCTGACTTGCACCTACTTGTTGTTGGAAATACAGCCTGGAATCTACTTGGGTTAAAAAGTAAATAGAGCTTTCTTACAAAGTGGCCTTGGTCTATACATGCAAGTCATTCCCAACCTTTATCATTATATAAAGAGCTGAAAAAATCATGGAATGTTCTCTCAGGAGTGGCTTAGGGCCTGCTGTGCTGTTAGCAAAGAGAGTTGCCTTAAACCAAACATCCTGGGAGTTCGTTCATTTAGAACTCTGAAAAAAAGACTACAAGCTGATATTTCTGCATTAAGAACATTTTATGTCTATTAATTACATGGATTAAAATAATGCAATTATATCCATATATTTACAGTCTCTCTCCCTCAACCCCAAACAGTATTATTTTGGGGACAAATTCCAAATGTATTACTGTTTGTTTTGGTATTCTTACCAAACAATTTCAAAACTAGGAACTTCCATGGTGTATGGCAGAAGCTCTCCTCTAGTATCAATTTGATTTCTCTGTGAAATGCCAAAATACAGAATGTAACGGTTAAATTTTAATGATGAAAGTCTTGTAAAAATGTTAAAGGCAGGATAATTTTTTTAAATCATCTTTAAACGTCAGTCCCCAAACCCGTAATGCATAGCACTGAGCAAAAAAGAAAAAGGCATTCCAGAACATTTTGTTGTGATTTTCCAGATTCATCAAGTGAAAGCAGAGAGCTGTAATAAAAGCTGTCAGACTGTTTTAACTGCAGATTTTGTTGCCGCTTGTGTTGCTTACTATGCTGTGACAGATAGTGTTTATAGTTTTCAAACAGTTTTGCAGTTCTGTTTTTGCCAAGTGATAACTGTTTATACTTGGTGAAGTAAGGGCTCTCTGTATCCCATCTGAAGTGATTTTTATCAGTTAATGGTGTGACTGTTTGGTGTGCCGAAGGATGTACTTGGCACTCTCCATGGCTGAAGATAACTCACTGGAGGCCAAAGTCTTGACTCCAACGCTTCCTTACACAGCATTTCTGTCCCCTTTTCTATGTGCAAAGACTGGACGGGTGATTTCCTAGAATCACAGAACGGTTTGGGTTGGAAGGGATGTTACAGATCACCCAGTCCTACCCCCTGCCATGGGCAGGGACACCTCCCACCAGCCCAGGTTGCCCAAAGCCCCATCCAGCCTGGCCTTGAGCACCTCCAGGGATGGGGCATCTGGGCAACCTGTGCCAGGGCCTCACCATCCTCACAGTAAAGAATTTTTTCCTTATATCCAGTCTAAACCTACCCTCTCTTAGTTTAAGGCCATCACTCCTTGTCTTGTCACTCCACCCCTTGACAAGGAGTCTTTTCCCAGCTTTCCTGTAGCCCCCTTTAGGTACTGGCAGGCTGCTGTAAGATCTCCCCAGAGCCTTCTCTTCTCCAGGCTGAACAACCCCAACTCCCACAACCTGTCTTCACAGGAGAGGTACTCCAGCCCCTTGATCATCCTCGTGGCCCTCCTCTGGATTCACTTTAACAAGTCCATGTCCTTCTTTTGCTTAGGTTCACATGGGCCCACTTCTCAAGCTTGTAAGGTTGTTTCAATCGCTGCCAAGTTTTTCTTGGAATATGTCACCTACCTTGGCACAGTTTTGTTCTCTGTGGTTTCTGACCTGAATGCAAACTGGTAGCATCTCCCACCCTCCTGCTGACAGTTGGTACCTTGTGTATAATATCCTTTCCTTGATGCTTCTCCTGATGGAGAAGAATGAATGCAATTGGAATAAAGGCCCAGCAGGGAAATGTGATGGAGTAAAAGCAGCCAAAGGTTATTTGAATGGCAAGAAGAAAATGAATGGATAAGGGACACTGGGAGAGTTATTGGCATAGAAACAGACTGAATGGAATAAAGGTAGAGGAAGAAGTTAACTTCCCATATAGAGAAGAAACCAGTTATGTTTGAGGAGACTGAAAAGTTTTACCTGCATAGAAAAAACAAGATTGGAGAAGGCAGTAGCGGAACAACAAAAAGCTGTATGTTTTGCATATTTACTTTGTGTTTCTTTTTTTTCTTTTTTCTTTTGGATCAGATACAAAGAAGGTGGTGAAGCTTTGTTAGTACTGCTTCCCTCAGAAGAAAAAAGCATGGTGCAACAGCTGGTGCAGAGGAAAGTACCTGTCAATGAAATCAAGTAAGTGACTGATGGTTTGTCTGCCAGCCTTTTCCCAGGAATAACGTGTTACGAGTACGACAATGGTGGAATCAAATGCTTGAATTGCCTGGGATTGGACAAACAAGGGAGATAATTTGTTTTTGGTGTTGCTAAAGAAAAAGAAAAGACCTTGAGAGGTTACCTATTTCATCTCTTTTCCTAAAGGCAGGGTTGACTGTACAAATTACTTGTACTTAATGCTTGTCTAATTTGCCAATGAATATTTCCACAATTGCGCGAAGTGATCTCATCTATACTCAACAGTTCTTGTCATTAAGTTTTTTTCCTCAAGTGTCTGATAAGTCTTACAATAATTTAAGTGAAATATTTCTTTTATCCTGTGCCAAGAATTTATAGAAAATTACATTCTCATACTCTCTTCAGCTACTTCTTATGTAATTGAGCATTATCACCCTATCTCTTTCCCTTTTCATTTGCAGATTAAGTAATTACAATTTCTTTAATCTTTCCATGTAATGCTTTTTAGACCTTTCACTACTCTGGTTTCTCTTACCTGTCTTTTCTATAGTTCTAGACTATTTCTCCAATTTGTCATGCTCTTTCTGAATTGGCTAGTTGAAGAACAGGAAATAAAAAATTCACTAAATGATCATTTTTCTTACTGGAGAGAGTAGACTAATGGAGACCAGTAGGAATCTATGCTCATGCTACCAATGAGAGCTGACTTTGGAAGAGTTGCAAAAATATATAATGATACTATGTTAAAAACAAACAAACAAAACCAACATGTTTTACTCTCCCCCCCAGTGTATATTTTCAATATCTATTAAATGCAGAGTAACGTACCTGTAGGAAAGAAATAAGCCCTAGCTTTAAAAACAATAAATAAAGAGAACACTAAAAATAAATCAGTGATGATTTCTTAGTTAGAAGTTCTGTTTGTTGAGGCTCTCAGCCCAATGCTAAATCAAAAGAAGAAACAGAATTGTAAAAAAAATAATATATGAGGGAAAAATAGCCTGAATGCAAGCCAGGAAATCCACAGAGAGCTTGACTCCATTTTGAATGCTCACATGGTTCAGGTTACCGCATGTCAAAAGTCACAGAGTGGAGCTAGAAGAAATCTAGGAAAGGATGATGCAGGGTAGGAATTAATTTCTACAAGTTGATAAGAGCAAGGCTAGGACTGTTTTATTTTGAAAAGTTATGGTTTGAAGGTGAAGATACGTAAGACTATAAGATAATTAACTGTATGCAGAGAGTGTTGGTGGAATAATTGTTTTGGAGAATAAAACAGAATAGGGTGAAACGTTAAGTGGCTATTTTTACCTCAACACTTAAACCTTCGAGTCTGCTTAAAATTAACTTATTCTAGATTCTTTGAATTCTAATGAGTAAAAGTAAGAAATTACTGCTATTTATATCATTACTCATTTTTTTTTTTTTTACACTTTCCATACATGTTTGTCAAGTTAAGAAATGCAAGCGAACACATGCTTCAGGTTTTCTCATTCAGTAGATTTGAAAAATGACACTTTCTCACTTAATTTAGCTTTTCCTATTGTAAATTAAATAATAGGATGCATTAAGGTAAGCCAGGATAAGGTGTTTAACTGCAATTTGATGTGAAAGTGGCTTTTAACAAACTTTTTTTTTTAAGTGGAAAGGAAGGCTCAAGTGGTCTGGTGCAGTTGTGGTGGTAGTGGTAAGCAAAAGTTTGGAATGATAACCACAGAATACTGATAGTTTCTACTGAATATTACTCTTTGAGTTCACCAGTATTCAGCTTCACAAGGCAGTAGGCTACGAGCAGGATTTTTCTGGCTGTTTTCGCTGATGATTGTTGTTTTTAATGTCACAGTTAAATATCATCACTCCAAACACACAGTGCCTGGACACAGGTTGTCACTTCTGCAGGGTATAAAAACATGCGTATAGCACTTTCCAGATTTAAGGTTTAGTGGATTGTTTCAAATTCTAGTGGTTGTACTTGCAAACTGTGCTTGTGAATGTTGCTTCTAACAGAGTGACTGCACAGCAGCCAGTGAAGTAAATACACTTTTTGTTGGCAAATACAGGTAACAGTTCTGTATAGAATATGCATGAACTTCAAACAAAAGATACCTTTTGCTAAAACAGCAAAACCAAAGTCAGGTATCTACTAAAAGTCTAATTGTTCCTGAAGATTCTTTCTTTGGTGTTTCCTTTTCCTTTAGGCATCATAGCACCTTAAAAGAATCAGTTGTATAACCACCACAGTCTAAGCAAAATGTCTTTTTTTCCAGACATCATCTTTTGTCTTCTTAAAATGATATCTAATCAAATCATTAATCTCATTTTGGTTTTCTCTAAATAAATGTCTGTTCTCATGTGCAGTATAAATAGTTCATCTTTCTTTGGCAGCTAAGCTTTTAACTTATTGAATAATATTGTTTGAATAGGTTATGGAACCAGTATAAGCAAAGTCAAGGCTTTCAATTGATAATACTTTTTAACAGCCTGCCCCCTAGGATTGAGTTTTCAAATTTGCAAGGGACGCCTTAGTAATACTTGCAACATTGTAATGAAGGGTACTACTTTTAGTTAGAATTGTCTACTTGGTGTGTTTAACATTTGTTTAGCACTGTACTTCTAAGAGGCTGACCAAAGTTCTTAAAAATAATAAAAATTTTGTAATTACTTGTAGATTTCAAACCACCTTCATCCTAAAAGCTATTAATGATGATTCTGGTCACGTTGTTTACTTCTAACCAGTTTCCCAATTACTACAACCCTGGTGTGTTTTGTCAGTTGATAAATTGCTGAAGAAGTTCTATCAGCTCATGGATGACATTGCAGGTCTCTTGCTGAAGTTTTCCTGTGTTGTGTGTACATATTCATACAATTATAGATTCTCAAGAATTGTTCTACATGATGAGTTAGATGTTTATGAGCATTGCTTTCTGCAAACAGGGTTTAACTCTTCAACCTTCTGAAATTCATTTTGAAAGCTTTTTATTTCTAAAACATCGTAGACTCGTAGAATTTTGCTGTTTTTGTTAGCATTTTTATCTTGCATAAGTATCATAAGAACCAGTTTTCTGTTACTTTCTTGTTTTGTATTTCTTCTACAAACAGCTGTTAACATTTCTTTACTTCGTTTATGTAGGGCTTTTAAAAGTTACATAATTTGAAGGATGCAGGGGGAAGAATTTTTGAACACGTATTTAGGAAAATAAAAGGCTAGGGTTTGTTTTGTTTTCCTGACTTTAAATTTCATATCAAAGCTCCCTGTAGAGCTTGCTACAGTATGCCATTCTTTTCTAATCAGCACAAGCTGCAAATTTACAGTTAGTGCTTTTAATGATGTGTCATTTTTTGTTGCTCAAGCAGAGCAAGAGAAACTAAAATATGCAATAATAAATATAGTACTGTAGAGTATTCAGATATAGGAAATACTACTCTGAAGGTATTAAATGTTATAGGCATATTTATTAGTCTATAACTTCAAAGTTTTAGATGAAAAGTGTAAACTGAAATTATTTTTGATAATATCTTGAGATTTCTCATTGCATCTAATTTTCTCGAGTAACAAGATCAAAGTTGCTTCTGAAAAGGTTATCATAACAAGCTTTATCTCTATAGAAAATTTTACCAAACGAAGTGCAAATAGAGAATCAGAATCACTCAATCACTTAGGTTGGAGAAGACCTTTAAGATCATCAACTGTTAACTTAGCACTACCAAGTTTTCCAGTAAGCCATGTCCCTAAGCACCACATCTTTGTCTTTTGAATACCTGCAGGGATGGTGCCTCAACCACTTCCCTGGACAGCCTGTTAAAATGCTTCACAACCCTTTCAGTGAAGAAATTTTTCCTAATATCCATCTTAAACATCCCTTGGCTCAACTTGAGGCCATTTCCTTTTGTCCTGTCACTTGCTGATTAGGAGAAGAGACGACCTCACTACAGCCTCCTTTCAGGTGGTTGTAGAGAGCGGTATTGTTTCCCCTGAGCCTCCTTTTCTCCAGACTAAGCAACCACAGCTCTCTCTCAGACTCTCCATATAAGACTTGTTCTCTGGACTCTTCACCAGCTTCATTGCCCTTCTTTAGACTCGCTCGAGCACCTCGATGTCCTTCTGAGGGGCCCAAAACTGAACACAGTACTTGAGGTGCAGCCTCACCAGAGCCGAGTACAGGGGAACAATCACTTCCCTGGTCCTGCTGGCCACACTATTCCTGATACAAGCCAGGATGCCGTTGGCCTTCTTGGCCACCTGAGCACACTGCTGGCTCATATTCAGCTGACTGTTCAGCTGAGTATTTACCAATACCCCCAGCACAGAGCAAAAATTGCTGCTGCTTGGAAATCACGTGGAATATTGAAACTATATGATGGAAAAAAGAATGATTTTAAGTTTAAAAACTGCAAGTAATGCTTTTCTAACAAAATAGCAATATGGCCTGCACTGGTTGTCTTAGAGTTGGCTTCAT
Organism: Anas platyrhynchos; assembly: GCF_047663525.1. Lineage (NCBI taxonomy): Eukaryota > Metazoa > Chordata > Aves > Anseriformes > Anatidae > Anas > Anas platyrhynchos. The sequence goes on along the minus strand of NC_092587.1, from coordinate 189,984,737 downwards.
GTGTGCATCCACTCCTGAAGATCTCTTGTTGGATGAATTGCCATCTAAACACCCATCTGTTTTTGGTAGTCCATAAAGTTGAAATAAATAAATCATGAGGAGAGAAAAAGAGTGTTGGAAATACTTCTGACTTACTCTGTACAGCCTCGCAAATTTAGACCATTATTAAAGTTTTTCTCATGTCATAATTTTTAACTAGCATCCTTCCCCCTAGATGTATTGCATACTGGTGAAATGAAACTTCCCTGCCTGTTTTCTCAAGAATACTTACACCTCATAAGCAGCTGGGGCTTCAGTTGATTCACACTGTGGCCTGACTCTGTGTCCCCATGTTGTGTTTGCTGAACGTATGGCTCAGTTTCCGATGTACTGACATCTTGCAATTTATCTGCTTCTCATGTTGTCTACAAGGGACATGTCAACAGTGAGTTTATGTTGTAAAGACTTAGAAACAAGAACACAAGTTGAAAACTCAAAACTTAGATTTACACTACAATATCTTGCCTTGTTTTTAGCTACGAAGTATCACGTTTTCTAAACTACTTACAATTTGTTGACTGCACATAGATTTTATTTTTTTACAACTTGTCTAAGACTATTGTTCATAATGGAGGACCTAATAGCGGGCCTGGGTGAGAGCTGGAACTTGGGATGTGTTTCGACTTTGACAGTGAGTTAGTCATGACCACAACAGCTCCACAGCTGGCTTTGCCTTTACTCAGAGCTTTCACGTATACTGTGTTTCCCTAGCTTATTGAGGATATGAGACGCCAGATGCTTTGCTGACATCAAGATACAACATCTGCTGTTCCTTTCCTATTGACTAAGCTGTATTGGCAATTAATGACGTTTGCTTATTTTCTTCAGGTACTTACACGTTCTTTTTTTCAGTACCAAGTGAAGAAGCAATGATTGTTTAACTTCTTTTCTTGCCACCTTTGAAGATGAGCACTATGTTTATCTGCCCTGTTTCACAGATTTTTATCTATCTCAGATGAACTTGCACAAATAAGTATAACTATGTCCTGAAGCGTGCTTTCTCTCTAGATAAGGCACAAGATTCTTTTGACCCAGGTGTTTTATCAAAGTACCTGCTAACCCAGGCTTTCCAGTTCAGGTGTGAGCTTGGACTGTGCTGTAACTGTTGTCAGCTGCCACTTGAGTGAAGACAAGGGAGGGGGAAAAGACACAGGATAATTTAAGTGTGTGTCATCTAGTAGTAGCTTTCCCATAACTTAATAGTAATGCAACACTTTTCTGGGATGTCTTACTATCAGTGTTTTTTTTTTTTTTGTAATTTTTACTGCCCCTTCCTATCTGTCTACCTATCTGTATACCCATATAAATTTTGTGCTTATATTTCTTTATTCCAGTGTATTTGTGCTGGTTTTTATTCTTGTATTCAGTTCTACTTTAAGGTTTCTTCAGAGTTTCAGGTCACTGTAAACCTCTTGATATTGTCTAGCTAGCTTTTTTACTCTTCTTTCTGTATTTCCTCTGCAGTGAGGTCGTATATTTTGTGTTCGTACCTTCTAATACAATTTAGTATTCCTGAAGCTGCTGCTTTTATTTTGCTATTCTACCGTGTTTCCTGTGTTAGGACCATAAATATTTTTGCTGTTACCTTCTTAATCTTGTTTGGTAGAACAAAATGTAGGAGAGCTTCCTCTCAATTTTTACTTTTTCTGTCTTAGGTATCTTATGTGCAATGCATTTCAAAAACTTGTTGGTCAGTTTGTGTCCCGCTGAATTTTTCATGCCTCTTGACTTCTGTCTTACATTTTAACACGATAAGAGCAAATTATATGCTGTCTTGAAACTGGAACTCTGCTATTTGATCTTTCACTGAAACTGTCACCAAACAGCTTGTGAGCACTACAGTCTTCCACTGGCTGTACCGGACAGACACATGAAATTGAAATAGTGAGGGAATAAAGCTTTCATGTCTTTAAAGTACTGCTTGGTAACACCCCACAACCCTTTGCTTAATGGCTGCTTTCTTGTTTAGTAAGAATAGTAGATGATCATAATGGTTTATATTACAGAAGATTACTGTGAAATATTTCTTGCATAGTATTTCAGTCAGTCATGTTTTTTAGACTGACTCGGTGTTGTGTAAAGATACATGATTTTGATTCTTTTATTTTTCTTGGTTTTCTTAAACAAAAGCTATGTTCTGCTGTACAGTATAGGATGACCCAGTACACATGACACAGCAGCAAGATCCAGTGTGAGAATTCTGGTAGTTGTGGTAGAGCATCTCTTTTGACTTCTGCGTGAGGGGTACACTCCTACCACGTTTAGTTGCTTTTTCGATATCCTAGGTTGGCATTAGTAGGTCAAAACAAGAAATAGGCGAGTAAGGATCTTGGCAAATAAGCCTAGCACAGTGTAAATATCACTGGAGTAAGAGTTAAAAAATGGGAGAGGACTTGCATAACTTCTTACCAGATTTAAAGGCATTTCTTATATACATAATATAGTAGCATAATATATATAATAGTACATATATAGTACATAATATAGTAGCTGTTCTCCATCCACCTGATAAATATCTTGAGGAGCTCTTAAATCTGCTTATCTCAACGTCCTTTATTTTTGCTCATCTGGTTATAACAGAAAAGTTAATTTCAGTATTCTCAATACACTGGATCGTATTTAAGCTTTCAAAAACACTGAGAATTTCCTTAGGAAAACTGTTGCCTCACTATAAGGTAGTACTGTGGTTCACTGTAGTTGTATTTTTTTTTCCCATCATTTTTATAAATTTGAAAATTATTTTAATGCTGATTTTGGCTTTGCTTTGGGACAAGTTTAATCTAGTTCAACAAAAAGTGTAGCTGGATAAAAAGGCTGAGCTCCCATTTCTCTTTTCTGTGTTATTCTTTTGAGGAGTGTATATAATATGGTTCCTCTGTAAGCTTGTTCAGAGTGGAGATAGTTTTATGCATATTAAAGCAATGCAGAAAATTTGAAGATACTCCGGAGAATTTAATAGGTGCTTATTTGTGCATGTTCTAATAATTAAAGTTAACTTTTTTTTTTTTTTTTAATTAGAATCAATCCTGATAAGCTTACAGACATCCAAAAGAGGCTGCAAGCTTTCTTAGCCCAAGATCAGGAGTTAAAAGAGAAAGCTCAAAGGGTAAGTGCTCATCTGCCGTACTACGGTTCTTGAGGTATGCTAATTGAATAGAACTGCTGCTGGAATAATTGACCTGCTGATATGTGCCTTAGCAGCAGTGTTTGGAACTGTTCTTCTAAATTGTTCTGATATTTAAAGTGTGGCATCAGTAGAAAGAACAATTATGTTTTAGCAAGTGGTGATAAGCGTGTCTGTATGGCCTGGGTGAGTTGATTCTGAACATGGGCTCACGATGCTAATGTCTGAAGAGCCATCCTGACTTACTGCTATTGTGCCGTAGTTAAGGCATAGGTGGGAACAAATTATTTTAGAGTTTGGGGTATAAAAGTAATTTTTGATTTAGTAGTCACAGAATGGACGAGGTTGGAAGGGGCCTCTGAAGATCATCTAGTCCAAAAGATCTAGATCTAGGCACGGTTACTCAGCTGTTTGAGTTGTTTTTTGTTTGTTTGTTGTTGTTTGTTTATTTTGCTCAAGCCTTTCCTAGCTGTCTGAGTCGTGAACCTGTGGAGGTTGCCAGTATAGGCTGGGACCAACAAGCTGTAAAGCTACTTTGCAGAAAATGACCCTGGGCAAGCGGTTGAACTTGAGCCAATAATGTGCCCTTGAAGCAAAGAACGTCAACCACGTTTTGGGCTGTGTTAGGCAGAGTGTTGCCAGCAGGCTGAGGGAGGTGCTCCTTCCCTTCTTCTTGGCCCTGGTGAAGTGCTTGGGTTTGATTCTGAGCTTCCAGTTCAAGAGGGACGTGTGTGTACTGGGGCAAGACCAACGGAGTGCCACAAAGATGATTGAAGGCTTGGAGTATGTATTGTACTAGGAGAGAACTACAGAGAAGATGGAGCTGAAGTCTTCTGAATGGTGCCTAGTGATGGGGGGGAGGCAATGGACGCAAATTGGAGAAAATGTGAGAAAAAACTTTTACTGTCAGGGTGGTTGAACACTTCAACAGGTTACCCAGAGAGACTGCAGTCTCCAGAGGTACTCAAAACTGAATGTGTTCCTGAGCAGCCTGTTGTAGCTGACCCTGCTTTGGGCAGTGTTTTGAACTAGGTGATCTCAGACGTTTCTTTCAACTTCAGCTAAAGTTTGATTCTGTAAAGCATAAAGCTTTTAATTCAGTACAACTTTATATTTTTTATCAAATATCCTCAGTGACACGATGGAGAACAGGATGGTGCATGTACCTTTTTGCAGTTCAGTAACAGTTTGATTGAAGGGGATAGGTAAATTGGTAGTTGTTCCTGAGAAGACTTGTCCTGGGGAGCTGATACAGAACATTATTATTGATAGTGTTGTTGCTGTTGCAATTATTCCAAAATGTTAATGGGAAGTAATAATTTCATTCCTTGGCTTAAAAAGTTAGAAATATGAAATCAGGTTGGTCTCATGTGCCTAATTTCTTAATCAATTTCCAATAGTATATCTCCTGAATATATAGGGCAGTTTGTCCAATCATGGCTGTAAAATCCCTGTCATTGAATTGATTAAGAGATTTTTACTTTCATTTGGATTTTAATGTGAAGCAAAATTGCTTAGAATTGCTTTTCCAAGTAAGACAGAGAAGTGTGTGACTGGTGTTTCTTTGCTGTGCTGATTAATATTGGGAGACTTCAAAAACAGTATGTGAATTTTATCAAAAATTTAGCAGGTTTGGGGAACGTAGAAAAACTTCCTGGAATAGAACGAGCCAGGGATCGAAGGCCAAGTGACCGGAAATATGGAAATGCCAAATTTTGAGAAGTACAAGGGCTATCCAAGGGAAAGGTCATAGAAATTCTGGATTAGTATAGGTAACTATTTGTCTCAGCTAGCATGAGGATGGATAACACCTGAAAATATTGTGGTGAACTGGAGTAGTAGAATAAAATGAGAAGCAGGTTGGGAATGTTTAGAGAGGGTTGTAGCCTGTCTGCTGAATTGGGATGTAAAATGAAGCAAGTTGGAGTATTTAAAACTCCTGGAGTGAGGTTGTAGCATGTGGACTGAAGTGTAAGCTTCATCATGACATTACACAGGCCAGATGTACTGGTGACATGCTGTGATCATCTGCAACTGCCACAGGAAGCTGCAGTTACACAAATTACATCAGAAGTGGCAGAGCAGCTGGCAGGGGGTGGATGAGAGTAGGAAGGAGCCAGTGTTATCTTACTTGGAATGAAAATACTAACAAACCTTTCAGTTTTTTGCGTTGGCTTTTTAAGATCACTTAAAAGGGAGAGAGAGATATTTCTGAATTGAGAAAAGAAAACAATGATAAAGTTTCAAAATAACATAAGAAGGAAATCAAACATGGGCTGTCTGTCAAGCTTACAGATAAAATCTTCAACTAATTTTGAAAATTATAATTTTTATTTAATTAGCATTTTAAGCTACTTTTGTTGCAATTTTTCGCTTATGAGTATTGGTGCAGTGTCATCTTTCAGGCAAACTATATACAATCAGTTTTTGAAAATGTTAAAATATGGTCAAGTGGTTTGTCATAGATGGTGTTTGGCTCTCCTTAATGCGATCTGGGTGTTCAGACATACTCCGCTAACGTCCTTCAGTACATATCAACGTGAATATAGTACATATAGTGGTACATATCAATTTGAATAAAACAATAACACGGCTGAAATCTTGACCTCAAGTTCTTGTTTGGAAAGCTGGTTTTGTCAAAGGCATGGGTGTTGTGCTGTCTAACTAGCCTGCCTGTTGCAAGCTGCTAAATTCTTGACATATGTGAAAAATAAGTTCCCTACTGGAATACCAGGATGGATCAGACAGCAGTGCAACAGCTATGCACACAGGTATGGGTAGGATAAGTTTAGCATGTTGAAGGCATGAGATATGAGTGATTGCATCTTGCATTTTGGATGTCAAAAGTGAAAACCCTGTTTGGGAAGCATTTTTATAAGGGAGGGAATTAATGTGTTGGTTTGTTTGTTCTGCTTATATTTATGTCTGAAGAGAATTATGATTTGGTGGCCTCAGCTTCTTTATTTACTTCAAGATGCTTTTATTTTATAAAAGAAAATTCTTGGTTACTAAATGGCTTAAGGAATTTCATGGTTCGTTTCATAGGACTTGGCTTCTCTGCTGTTGATTGGAAAGAGAGGGTGTATCACATTTGGGCTCCTCTGAAACGACCACAGTTCTCATGGACTGATGCTGCCTTCTGGCATTCTTTGTAATTTTAATAATTAATAAGCCAATTCATCTAGTTCTGGAAAAGAGTTTAAAAAATAAAGTATTTTTCTTGCTAACTTGATCATTTCTATGTAGGGGGAGTCTTGGACACCAAAGTGATGCCTCTCCATTAAATTCTTCATCTCTCCCAGAGGGACTTACAGGGTGTTCTGGTAACATAATTAGTTATGGCTTGAGATTCCAGTCAAGCCCTGTTAACTTTGAATTCTGTCAAAACAACACATAAATTGATTTTTGTATTATTGCTTAAAACAATTATTCAAGAAACACATCAATAAATTAAAACTGCAAATATAGCAAATTAGTATAGATTGTTGCCGTAGCTGTTTCTTGTCTGAATCATTCTGGGGGCCTCTAGATGCTACTGTGGTAGAGCTGTAAGGTCTTTCTGATGCTCAGCATTAATGGTATGCATAAGGGTATAAATTTAATTAATGTGATTTTTTTTTGTAACCTTCAGTTATAATAAAATACAAACAAACAAGAAAGTGATATCACAACAGCAGAAATAGAAGTGGGTAATAAAAATAAAATAAATAAATAAATAAAAACCCTAAAAACTAAAATGATAAAGGAGAAGGAATAGAGTTCAGACTGATGAAATTTATCTTCTTCAGCTCTCTTGTCTGTATGCAGAGGAGTGACCAAGTCCTAGGAGAATTGAATAAAATCCCAAGGAGTTGACAATATTTTAGAAGGAGCTTGAAGTAAAGACACTGAAATCAAATCAGAATTCAGATTAAGTTGCTGCAGTTTTGAAGAAGCCATTTACTTTTTCTGTACTTCATTTCTCTTCTTTGAAAGTAGAACTTCTCTTCCATACTATATGTAATTTTCTGTTTTGGATGAGAGCTTTTGGGGTGGGGAATATCTCATGTTGGAAGTGTTCATAGTGTCTGAAATAGCAAGTGAGGTCAGCTGAAGACTTTAATCATCATTATATTAATACTAAATGATCTTTGAAGCCTCTTATCTTAATGAGATGAACATTTCTTTGAAGGTAGAGCAATTCCAGCCTGAATCCTGTCTGTGACAAACTTGAAAAAGGATGGTGCAACTCGCAGTTAGTAATTTAAAGTGAGAAAACAAGTATTTTATTCCACACCTTAGTCTTGGTACCAGCTGAAATGGGTTGTGCTAAAATCTTCCACATCTAAAGTTAATTGAAAGAGATAATCAGATCAGGAAGTTACCTAAAAACTTAGCATTTGGAAAAGCAAACAAGTAAAAACTTCTCTAACAAGGCTTTGGGCAGCTTGAAAAGCATTTCTCTTAGCTCTGCGCACAAGTTCTTATTTCACCTTGCCAAGGGAAAGAAGAATGACTTTGTGGCAGTGCTTAATCTACAGTTGCACCCTTTTCACCTTTGGAAATAGTTTCGCTTTAGAATTTCAAGAACCCCCATAAAAGATTGGTGCCTCAACTATTGTTCTTCTCCTGTATTTCAGGGTAACAAGAAATAGACTTTTTTTCCTAATTCTCCTTGAATTACAGAGACAAAAGTTTTCTCTGAGAGGTGTCTGTACGTGGCAGAACAAGGGTGTGATTGTGATAGACCTGAATATAACCGGGGTAGCTTCACTGGCTGCTGTTTCTAGTGCTTATTGGTTTAAGCGTGATGGCAGGAGTTTTGGCATGTATCAGAAATTAGATTGCAAATGATAGTCCAAGGATTTTTGCTAATACTTAAGATATTGCATTATATTATGCTGCACTGCTGCTATTATTTTGGGTAGTTCAATTTTGCTGTGTAGATACCCCCAAGTGCTTTGTGAGCAGTTCTGATGCTGAACCTTTTAAATGGGGGATGATAAATGTTTGCTGTTACTGACGTGTTTCTTTGGATTGGTATCTCACTAGTCGAGACTCTCCTAAGGCAAATTTACTGTATTATCTAAAGAATTCAGTTTATAAACACAGATAACTTTTTTCTACTTTTTTTTGGATTATTCCTAGAAGTGGGATACAAGCCATAGTTGTCACAAACACCAGCATCAGAAATGCTCTGCCATCCATTTTTAGAGAGTTGGAAATTGTTTTGCACTCACAAAATTTTCAGCATGTTTTTCTATCAGAATAAAATAACCTGTGCTGCTTTTACAACTCAGTATTTACATAAGAACTGGTAAATCCACTGAGTTTTTGAAGTTCTCCTGCCTCTGTGTGTGAACTTAGGAATTTGGAGCTTTTCTGGTACTGGATGGTGACAAGCAGCCATGGAAAGGAAAGACAAACCTTTGGAGCTGAGTAGAACATATTTTAATAGGTTTCTATTGAAGTTTAATGTACAGAGCTATGAACTAATACATGAGGGTCAAAGTTCTTAAGTTGTGACTGGGTAAATGACAGTCTGTCCTTTCTTTTGGTACTTTGAATGCTCTGTATGTCTGGATAGCATTACAAGGGTGGGGTTTTGTCTGTTATTTTACAACAATATTGGGACATCAGATTAAGATTACTGAAAAATGCTTGCATTAGTGATATGAACTATTCCAAGTTCTTGCTTAATAGACTTAAAGAATTGCTTTTTAGATAGGGGGTGGAGAGAGAAGATATTATACTGTTGTGTGTCTGACCACAAGAGGCCATCCCCAAATTCTGTTAGTGTGTAAGTAAAGCAACAGATGGCTGATTTCAAGTCTTTAAACTGGTGTCCCAAAACAAAAACAACAGAATACTGCCTTGGAATAAACAATACAATTTACTGAATAATGAATGTTAACGAACATCAAGAACATCACCTACATTTGCAGCAGAAGAAGTGCTGTGCAATTTTACAGAGCAATTTTGTGTTTTTTTTCTTCAGTTTGAATAGGAATAAGCTGTAAATAAAGCTATCTAGTACTGTCAGTGGTGATAGAATACTAATTTTAAGAAATGAACTGATGATAGGCAGAAATATACTACGTAAAAAAAGGATGAGAAGCTGAATAATAAAGGAATAATAGGAATCTCTCCTTTTGAGAAGGGTGGAGGAAAAATATAACACAAGATTAAGTTGTTCTGTTACAGATTGGTTCCAGTTTTCCTGGTGAATGTCAGGCATTAATTAAAATTTCAAGCTTGGACTCATATTAGTGAATGTTGTGCAGTGAATTGATGTTGGTCAGCTGAGCTGCATTCATTGACTGCATGTATATGATTAGCTGGTGGCAAAAGCAAGGTGATATGAATTATCCTGGGCTACAGTGAAAGACAGCTACATTGAGCTGAATCACTTTCTGTTTGCCAGTGGCTGCAATTAAGTCCAGACACTTCAGATTTGATAGCAACATACTCAGACTCTTGCTTCCATGTGATTCAGGTGTCAGAATAGCGTAACAGCATCTAGAAGATCTGGGAGGAAAAACATCAGTGTTTCCTTCTTGACTAATTTGCCATGTTTACTTTCTAGTGGAAATATGACAACATTCTACTGGCAAATTAAGCCAATTAATGTGCTTTAATGAAATATCCAAATATCTGAAGTTGTATCACTTCTGTAGTACTGTTAAATTTTGGGCTGTCAGTAGTGGGTAAAAGAATTTCACTTTGAAATTAGCTTCAGACAAGCTTATAGTGGAAATCTATTTGTATTTAGAACAACAATATAATGTTTATTTCATGTGTTGGTAAATGAATGGATAGTTTCTTTTCTTAAATACTTTTATTTTCATTTCAGTGTTTTGTATCCTACTTGCGTTCCGTTTACTTGATGAAGAATAAGGAAGTATTTGATGTTTTCAAATTGCCTCTAGCAGAATATGCTCTGTAAGTATGACAAAAAACATAGCACAGAAGGTGAAAAGTATATAACAAGTAGTTTAGCAGCGTACGATAACTTTAAAAAGCTTTTTTTGACTGTTAACATATAGATTTGTAAAGTTTCTTATATTTACATTTTCATGTTTACACTGTGCTTTTGCATATTTTAAAAGACATTTTGAATAGAAATTATGTGTAAAAACAGTATACGTCTACAAATAGAAATAATTCTTACAGCAGAAGATACAATAAAAGACAGAAGTTGTTAAGTAAAAGGATAGAGAACAATATAATTCTTGTTCAGGTTCACCCTTTAACCTTGTAGCTAAATGCTGACTTGTTTAGCGTAGTATTTAAAACAAAATTGGATTATGTGAAAATGTTATTTTGCAGTCTCATTTTGAGTGTGAAAGGGACATTGTTCCCTGGATGTAAATTACTTTTCAAAAGATGCTCTGGGCTTGGTAGAGATGTAACATGTCTGCATTGGTCTGAATAGCATCTATTTTATCATGTCTGGTTTTGTACATATATGTGATCTTTTCAACATTTTCTAGGGGAAGGAAATTAATTCTGACAGGTTGACTTTAAAGATGACAACCGTCTGAGATTGTTTTAAAATGTGAAGCTTTAGAACAATCTCAGGGGACACAGGGTAGTCAGAAGGGAGCAGGAAGGTGCTCAAAGATGCAAGATAAATTAATTTTACATGTCTCTGGAATTTCATACAGAGAAGACTTAAGTCCTCAAAATTGTCAGCACGTGGCTTAATGAACTAAAATGTGACAAATTACTACACTGTAGAACACCTGGTCTTCCTGTGCCCTGCTTCGATTAACATGGTTATGTTTTTAAAGGTAACAAAACAATTACAAAAGATGCTTTGTGGACTGAGGTTTTTAAGAGAGCTAGCAAAAACTTCAACAGTTTCACTACATCTATTGCTTGCCCCTTGACCTATATGTGGTTTGTCAGCATCTTTAAAACCTTATCATAGGTTTTACCCTATGCTGATCAGGACTTAGAGGGCTGACCACAAAAATTTAACCAGTGTGTTAACAAACCTACTAACGGATGGTGGTAGTGCTGAAATTTAGGAATCCAAGTGCATCTTTGTGGATTTCAGCATGGTGTGCTGTCTAGTATCTGATATTTGTGTAGACAGAATAGTCTCTAATTCCTCTTAGGCATCTGTGCCAGGATTTGGTCCTTCATAAAAGACAATTCTAATTTTGACTTTGCTAAGTTCCTTATTTCTGTGTTAAAATGGGAGAAACTGGACAGTTCTTGGATAGAGTAGCATAGATTTAGTCAAGACTATGAAATACATGGAAACATAATCAAAAAGTCAGAAGATAATAAATCTGGGAGATAATTTGGAGGTTCTGCTCTAAATGAATGGTTTCTGCTGGCATTTTTCTTCCCTTCTCTCCAGCCTGTTAGTCTACCAACACACACCCTGCAGTCCCCTGCCTTTCAATTCAGTGCACGTACCGCAGTGATACAGTGGATAAGTCAGCTCAATTTGTCTGAAAGGCCCTCGAAGTTGGGTGTTTAAATTCTGCATTCAGAAGCAGCTCCAGTTTGCGGTCTGTGCACAAACTTGTGGCAAAAGCTGGAATAAGTGTCCTTTCTTCCTTTTTACCTTCTTTATGGATTCTCCTGAAAGTATTTCAGCCTTTCTTTAGAGATTTACAGCTAGCTTGATAGATGTTACTCCACTTAAAATCCTATAGAGAAAACAGGCTGCTTGATGCCCCTGTCAGGTTTGCATTTCAGTCTGCTGGGCTGTTGCCCGTCATCTCTATTGCTCTCTTGCCTGGCCTGTCTGTGCACTGAGATTCTCCTCAGTGCTGCTGATTGAGTCTCTGCAGAAAGCAGTGGTCTCTTTTGTGTGTGTGTATGTGTATACATATACATATTTATTCTAGAGATTTATCATCTTTGAGCTGTGGTACATTAGTATTCTGTTCAGTGTCCTGTCATTACAAATTGTTGCCCAGAATAATTTGCTGGAGGAAGACCTGCACAGGCCTGTTGTGAACATAACCAGCCTTTAGGTTTCCTGAAGGAGAATCTCTTCCACACATGCATAAAAGAGAAATTTGTTTTTTTTTTTTGTTGCAAAAAAAAAAAAAAAAAAACAGCATTGAAAATATAAGCAAATGTAAACAAATAAGAGGGTGAAAAGGAATAATTACTTACTCTGGCCTCCTGGGTACTAGACAAGGTAAAGAGGAGGCAGGAAATCTGAATATTTTACTTCTCAGTCACCTCATTCTGTTAAATGCTAACACGCATTTCAGTCTCCAGGGGTGTATTTTAACAGGCAGCCTGCTGGACTTTGGCTAGTCAGTGCTCTATGGGGCTGCTAAGGGAGGTAATTTCCCCTGATTTTTTCCACGTCTTCTAGGAGGAATGCAGCATGTTTTTCTCTGTTTATCCCTCTACAGGTACACAGAGAATAAAGAAAGCAGGTCAAAACCAAGTTGTTTGGGAAATGTCTGTTACACACAACTCAGTACCAGCTAATTTTACCAGTGTTGCTTACAAATCAGTGGTACCCAGCAGTAGGTAGCTGCAGGTGCTGTCAGACCTGAAACGGACGGTACCAGGATGCATGATCCATCTGTCCACATCTGTCTGTCCTGCTGCTGACCACAGAAAGCACCCACTGCACTGCAGCTGTAGGCCTGGCCCTTACGGCGTGTCAGGACAGAAGGTTTGGTTTGTTGTCCTGCTTCTGCTGCTGTCAGCACCTGTGGGGCTGCCCAACAGGCAGTGCCAGCCATGGGCTCACACATCTCATCCTTCGGCTGCTTCATGGATCACAGAATGGCTTGGGTTGGAAGGGAGCTCAAAGATCACCTGGTTCCACCACTATGGGCAGGGACACCTCCCACCAGACCAGACTGCCCAAAGCCCCATCCAGCCTGGCCTTGAGCACCTCCAGGGATGGGGCATCCACAGCTTCTCTGGGCAGCCTGTGCCAGGGCCTCACCATCCTCTGAGTGAAGAGTTTCCTCCTAATCTCTAATCTAAACCTCTCCTCTTTTAGTTTAAAACTATTCCCCCCTCATTCTGTCATTATCCAATTGAGCAAAGAGTTGTTCCTCACCTTACAAGTCCCCTTCAAGTGCTGAAAGATTGCAGTGAGGTCCCCCCAGAGCCTTCTCTTCTCCAGGCCAAACAGCCCCAGCTCTCTCAGCCTTTCTATATAGGAGAGGTGCTCCAGCCCCTTCCTGGCCTTCCATTTTACTGCCATTGTGCTTTCTTTTCTAGACTCCAGCCTCCTTCTGAATCAGTGGCCTAGCCCTAACTGCTTTTTCCCAGCTGGTTCCAGTTTTGGTACACCTGTAACCAGACTTAGTATTTTGCGTGCTGTTACCTAGTTAATCTCAGCCTTAGACAGTATTACACACACAGACCCCAGTGTCCCCTCCAATGATCTGTGGAGTTTGGGCATTTTTCACGTCACTCCCCCCCCAACCACCTGTGAGACCCAGCCATCCCTTTTTGAGCTTTCTGCTACTGCTTCTGGGAGCTTCTGAGCTTTCAGGTCCTGCTGTACGGACCCCTGAGCAAGCTGCTGTCTCCTCTCTTAAAGCCCAGATTTCTCTTACTCATTACCCTCATTTCTGCTAGGATCTGTTCTCCCAGTGCAGCCAAACCTGCTATCGACCTTCACTTACCTCAGAAGTGCTTGCATATGCATGAGTAGCGTTGCAGTGGAGTGCCTCTCATGCTTGGTTAGTCCAGCCAAGGTGAAAAAATGGTCTGTAATGTGCTCTGGAAACCACTGCTGCTGGTTCTCTGCTGTGCTTTTGAGCAGGTGTCAGGGTGGCTCAGGTACTGAGAGCACACAGCATATATTGCAGGGTTAATAATACACAATTCATCTCTTGAAGTTGCTTCTGAAGTATTTAACCTTTTTCAGGCTATTTTATACCATTTCCTGAACCTATTCTACAGTGACAGAAATCACTCTGCCGTGTTTTTGTGTGTTCAAATCATTCTGAGTAAGTTCAAAAACACAGTATGTCTTATATATAGTAAAGGTAGCAACTTGTAGCATTAGAATGAAGAACTAACTTGGGTAAAAAATTGTTGAGTAGCAATTCTCCTGCAAAAAAAAAAATGACCATGGAGTCTTTACAACTGGCTCGTATTTAAAAAAAAAAAAAAAAAAAAGAAAAAAAAAAAAAAAAGGCTGGAGATCGTCTAGCTGCAGGTTAGGCGGTCTTGTGACAGTTAAAAGCTTGTACTCGCGTTCCAGTTCCTGTTTAATTTTGTTTGTAGAAGAACAGATTTTGCTTAATATTTAAGATACCATCATTTAGAGAGTTGAGGTGCCAGTTTACACACAATCGAAATAGAGGGATTTTTAAGATACTGCGTTAATACGAACGTACTCATGGATCTTCATAGAAGCAGAGATTATCAGGCCTTGTAAGAGTCATTACTTTCAGTCTACGCTATTTCTTTGAATTCATTTTCTAAAATGTTTACTTATGTCTAATTTTCCTTGTTCAATAGGAAATAAAAGCAGTATTCCTCTTAAAGGCTTGAAATATTCTTTCTGAAGACCTTTGGAGTTTTACTTTTTCAAAGTATTTCCTGAAAATTATTGTCAACCTGCTTTGAATTGGAGGATGTACCTGAGCATCCTGAGCATTGTGGATATTTTATTCAGCTCCTTTAACACATTCACTGATGAGTTTTAGGGAATGATGATGTCTGGCTGCTTCCTTTTCTGTCAGTTGATAGAATTGTCAGCTGTACTTTCATTTATAGTAGCAAAATAAGTATTTGGTTTCAGCATTGCTTTCAGTAGTTGATTTAAAACATTTTCTATAGAGCTTGCTCCCTGGTGGTTATTGCATTTCATACCAAAGAATTGTTTTTCAGTTTGTCAGCTGAATTTCTGCTGGCGTTTTAAGGCTTTCGTAAGTCTGAGGACTATATTGTGGTGTTAGTACGTTTTTAATGTTCTGTGTTAGAATTTATTAAATCACAGCAAATCACTGCTCTCTGTATTTATGAGAAAATCTTCCAAATTTCTTGTTATGGAAGCATGTGACAATTCTAGCACTAAGGTTGAAGGAAGAACAGCTGTAACTACAGTACAAGTAGGATTGTGGTCTGGTCTGAGTGGCATCTAATGAATTAATGAAACTGATACTGCCTTTTCAAATTGGTGGAAAGAAATGCTCATTTATATATTCAGGGCTTTTTTTTTTTTTTTAAATCTGACTGAACGCTAGGTTTGGAAAATGATTAAGAAATAAGTTTTAAAGATACTGTCAAATCTAACAACATGAGGAAACTTTCAGTAGTAGTCGAATGTGTTTCTCAAATTATTCTTGGTTTGTAATATATTATAGAAAAGAGGCAGTAATGACCCCAAATCCTGAAGTTTCTTTGAGAAGTTATATAATAAGTGTTTGGGAGGTTGTTTGTACACGGCTTGGTCCAAGCTTATCTTCTATTGCTTTCTTAACTGACTTGATAAGCACTGCTTTCTAGCAGTGAAGGACGCTGACAGGTATCAGTACTATCTCAGTCCGTGACATGATATCCATGCAACTTCATACCAAATTACATTGGTATTTCTTCCACTGTATTTATTATAGATCATACTTAATTTATCCTTTTCTATAACTTCTCAGGCTCTTTGTTTTATTCCTTTCCTGGGAAGATCTGTAATTGTTCCTGTTTTATCATTTTTTTAATCTTCATTCTTCTCCCAGTGTTCACTTATATTGTACGATCTAGAGTGTCCTGTTGTGTGCCACATACTGTTTTGTGAATATATTGGTGAAAATGTGTAAATGTAAATTACCAAAATTAAAATTGAAGCACTTGAGCCTTCGATGAAGGCTTCTAATTTAGTCAAATTTTGTGTATATGCCTTTCAGATTAATGCATTTGTTTAATTCCATGCATTAGATCACTCGGTCTTGCAATGGCACCTCGTGTGAGATTTCTTCAAAAAGTTCAGAAACAGTTACCTGTGAATGAATCGGCTGATGAGACAAATCCTGTAAAGGAGACAGAGCAAAACAAAAATACCATCTCCTCAATAAACAAGGAAGGAGTGGAGAAATGCAGAACTAATTTCAGTGGAAAGGTATCTGCTAACAAAGCAAAGGAAGAGGAAAGAAGGAAAGAAACAGAACACCCCCCTTCCAGTGAAGGTGTTGAGGAGAGTGATGAGTCTGAGGATGAATCAGAAGAATCTGAGGAAGAGGAAAAAGAAGCTGCTTTATCAAGCAGGGCTCCAAACACAGACTCCATGCAGTTCTTCGAAGATGATGACGACGACGATGATGATACTAAAGATTTTGATTTGCTGACAGTGAAACGACGGAATGTTTTTGGTATGGAAGCTAAAGATGGTCCAGCACAGGTAAGTACATTTCACAGTAAGGCTTATGAATCTTAATGATTTTATTTTGGACATACTCCAAGTAAAAATGAGGAAAAAATTCTGCTCTTTAGCAGTGTACTCTCTTGAGGTCAGATGTGTTGCCGAAATGTATCAGAGGTCAGAATTGCGCCCAGGAGATAAGTGGTGGTGTGACTTATGCTTTTATTATTTTGTGTTATTAACATTAGGTAAGTAATTTTCCTCACATAAAAGATGTCCTTGTAGTAGTTTTAATTTATGAATAACATGACTTGAATACTTTTCTTGTACCTTCCTAAAGTAGCTGCAACTTTTAGTCCTAATTCTGATGGTGTTACACAGTTTATGACACTGGGAACCAAATTGCAGCAGATGATGAGCTGTTTCCTAATACAAATCATAAGAAATGATCTTTACATTAACCTAAAGATCCAAACCATTAATGTAAATATCTTCAAACCAAGATTTTTACTTTCAACAAGACTTACCTTTGCTGTTAGGAATTGATCCAATATCAGGGAGCAAGTGAAGGAGCACTTCGCTTCTAAAGAGCACTTCTAAAACGTAGTTATAGAGATGTATTAAAAGTATTCATTGATGTAGATCTTTCATTTCCTTAGTCAGTAGCTTTGTAATTGAGGGTTCCTCTGCACTCAGTACTCAGTATTCCCAGAAATGTTGCTTTCATTTAATCTTTAAATGCAATGTTATAGTAAGTCTCATCCCGCCCCCCCTATAAAGCAGATTTGGTAAGTGCATATTGTGAAGTTTTTGTGTGTCCTTTGTCCTATCTAGCAACTATTTATCTGTAGTAAAGAGATCCAAGTGAAATAGCCATCTGCTTCAGCAAGATGGTTTTCCTAACTTACATACATGCGAGGGGAGCCTCCTGGTAAGCAATGTATGTATTTTTCCAACTGGTATTTTAAATCTTTCTTTTTTGATGCTGTTATTTAACAGCACAGGGCACTTGTCATGAACTTATGCTTACCAGCCCACTGGCTGCATTTATAAGCAGCATCTTTCCGTTAGTGTTTAGCAATGTGTGTAAAACTGTTCCGTCAGCTCGCTGTGTCACAGCTGAGCACTTGCTCAGTAACTGAACCCCCGCCCGCGTTCTCTCCTCTCCCTCGAGGAGGTTGTCACAGGTTCCCATCTCTTGCCAGCAGCACGGGAGGAGGATAGGTGTGGGTAGTGGATGAGGGTGCTCCAGGGATTGCATTTCTGTCCTTCTTACTCTAAACCTGAATCGTCCTGCCTCTGTGCAGCTCATGGCTGGGTAGGCGCTAGTACGTGGCAAAGCTGAGTGGACGTGGCAGTGCCTTATAATTATTAATAAATTTCAGTTTCATGTGGTAAAGAAGCTGCAGTTTTAAAAACAAAAAGCAGAATGAAAGATTTCTGCCTAAAAGAGCACTCCTGTCTCAGCTTTCCTGTCGCTTCCACTATTTTCTGTGCTGAAATACACAGACAGCTTTATGTTGAATTTGTATGTTGGAAAGTGATTTGGGAAGTTCTGCGCAGAAAATAGTGAAAAACAAAACAAACAAACAAAAAACAACCAACCACCACCAAAAACCACGCAACAAAGCTTTGATGTAAAAGAATGAACAATATTTTATGAATAATATTAGTGATTTAAGAAGTTACTTGGACCCTCACCAGGTAATATTTTAACAGTTTTCTAGCATTAAACACTTACAGGTTAGGCAAGCTGGAAATTCTTTTCTGTGATTTAGTGTTGTTAATGTTTCATACTCGCTATACAAGTGTGGAAGAGCTCGTACTACCTGAATCCTCTTGTTCATGGGGGCATAATACTCGAAGCAGCTGTGAAGAAAAATTAAGTTTCAAGATCTGTGTCGTTAAGAATTGAAATATAATTTGAATAATCTCCTACAGAAATGCCAATGATAGTGCAATATATAATTTTTAGAAAGCAGGAACGTAGGGCGTACTGTGCCTAGCTGTGGAAACTAATCACTGCATATGGGAGTGTGGTGTTTATTGCCTTAGTTACTGTGAAAATTGTTGATAAATTGTGGAGTGCTTTAAACTTACGGTTTCTATTTTCGGTAGGAATAAGGCAGTAAAGGCTTATACATGTATCACTAACCGTATGCTGTCTTTTAATGTTTCAGCATACAAATGCACATGACAGAAATTATGTTGAAAGATGCAGTTGTTGTGCATCTTTATTTCATACCTATACCTTGACACCACGTTTTATGCATGTTAAAAATGAATTGTTAACTTGCAACACTGCTTATATTTTTTCCCCATCTGTTTACTTTCTTGATAAAAGTTTTGAGGTGATTAATGCTGTATTGTGGTAGATCCTACTGAATGCACGTAGCTGACATCTAAAGAATTAGAGCCAATTCCTCTGGGCTGTGAGGAAAAGGCACCAAGCAGTCCAAGGGCAGTTTTCCTGTTGCTCTGGGTTGGAGTGTCCTTCCAGCAAGGACTCAGAAGACAGTTTGACTTCAGCGTACGGGATCCTTGCTGCATTTCTGGGGACGAGGCAGTGTATTAATTAGCAGTATCAAACGCCGCAGAGGGTCTAGGAGTCTGAAAATGAAGTGTGCTCTTGGCTAGATCATTTAGTGCTGAGAAAAATCTACCTTCTGTGCTAAAAAGATGAGAGTCTTGTGGAAAAGCTAGTATGTGATCATCTAATTGGGAGATCATGAATATGCCTAGAAAGGCTGAATTAAATTTGCCTTTATACTTCTAATACATGTGATTGATTTTGCACTTCCAGTGTTCCTGTATTATACTGCTTGTTGACAGCAACGCAGTCCCTCTGCTATTGTTGAACTTCAACAGTTCAGTTTCAGGGGAAACTTTACATTAAATTTCAATTTTTGAAGAGCTGTTGTTAGGGTCACCAGCCCTTCCTCATCCTCGTGTCTTTCCAGGCCCCTCCAGCCTCAGGAAAAGCACGAGGAGGTGCAGCACCACTGTGTGTCCCATGGGGCTGTAGTGCAGAGCAGGATTTCTTTAAGCTGATGGAGTGGAAGGGGATGTGTGTGACTTCCTTGGAATATCTTGCTTTTGGTGAACGTCTGTGGTGCCTAACCTGACAGTGGAAGTTAGGTTGTGATGGGAAGTGACACATATCCAAAGTTATCTCAGTTAATAACGCCACCCTCAGAATGACTGGGTGCTTTCCCTTTCTTCGTGTGTATTTGTTCTGTGTGTATTGTCTCTGTGTTTTTGTGATAACAAATATAAATGTTTCTCTTTTAGCACTGCCACATAAAAAATAAAACCTTGAGTAATGTGTTTTTTTCACCCTGGCTCGTATTACAACGTCGTTATGAATTTCTGAGCTCCAGAGGTACTCACCAGCTGCTATATTTATGAATTTTACTTAAATATGTCATGACTTTTAGCTGTTTGATATAACTCATGGGACTTATTTAGAAGTACAGTGTTTTTATGCATTAAAAAGGTGACGAGCAGAACTGCCAATATCAATTGGCAGATGCACAGTATTATTTGGTTGTTATATTAACATTATGTAAATTAATCGCTTAAAGTGCATCTAACAATATTAGCAGTATTGATGTTTCAAGGACTTTAAATAATCCCAGGTTACAAACTTTGCTTTTAATGCTACTTTGGTGAAATTGGTTGTTGCATTTTCAAATGCAAAAGCTGTACTTCCCCGTAAAGCATTATTTATTGGAGAACTAAGATTAAGCCTACAGTAGGTTTTTTTTTTTTTTTTTTTTTAATCCTCTTGTTGGATGTGTTGCATGCTGTCAGACTTGTTTTCTGCTACCAAATTTTCTTTTTTAGGATAGAGAATGTTAGATTACTGAGTTCTTAGGACTGCCACGACTCCCTCCCTGCTCCCCAGTCCTTTGATTTATAGACCCGTAAAGCTTTTCTAGTGAGGTACTGCCTGCTTGGAAGATGGTAGAAGTATAAGCCTATGGACAGAGGGTTGCCTTCAATAATACTTGCAGCTTCCTTGGAGTTAGTCCGTATACTCACAGAGCCTTCAGTTTGAATGCTGTGGCTTTGGAGGGATTTTTTTTTTTTATATTACATGATTCTGTCTCAGCTAGTTGGCTTGTTTTATAATCCAATAATGTTATTTGAAATGAAATTTTCTTACAGTTCTCAGATACACAAACCTGGTAAGTTATGGAAGCAGGAAAGAACAGACAAGGGTAAGCCTCCCTCACAAGAGATGGTGGTGGGGTCTATACCAAGAAGCAGAGAGTGATAGTTGGCTGTAATTTGGGCTTTTCACAGAGAGTGTATCAAGGAAACATCCTTTAATGCCAACCAAAGTGAGGACATAATCCTCTAGAATTTTCTCCTGTGATGTTGAGAAGACAGCCTATTACCATACAGATAAATCAAAATTACTTTTCAGAGTTGTGATTCATCTCAATTGCTTCTCTTACATTGGCTTTCCCTTCTGAATGGGATTTCTCTCCTGTTCCTTGCTGTGAGATAGAAAAAGCAGTATATAAACATAAGGTTGGTCAAAATCTATGTGAAGCATCTTCTCCTTCCTCTTATCAGCTCTTATTACCTCTTATTCTTACCTATTAATTTATGTTAAACATATGACTTGGTCTCCTCGGTGCTTTTCAGGGGATCACAAGAGAGAAAACACTCGAAGGAGGCAAGAGGCAAGGGCTAAAGCAGGCTGACTCTGGAAGCAGCGTTGGTTCCCTTAGGGCTGCCCCTCTTTGCTCCTGCTGTGGTAGCGTGTGGTGTCCAAGAGAACAAACCTGCTCCAGGGCAACCTGCTAGCTATAAAAGGCACATTATTCCTTGGAGGCATGTTGCAAAGCTAGCACTATAGCAGAGGAAATACAGAGGTTATTTATTTTTAAGTTAAATAAAAGTCAATACCGTGATGCATTATATACCATAAATTCTCCTTCCTACAGAATGGGCCTTCTGTTCCTAGCCTAGTAACGCTGTGCTTGTGTGCCTCAAGTTGAATTATAGCAAGTAATGATTTATAAGAAGCACAAAACATTTTCACACAAGTGAGGTAGGCCTACATTTGGATGTTTCAAGAAGGCAGTGCTATGAAAAAATATCTTTTGTCAGCTGTGAATGGAAATGAAACCTGCTGACAGCACCTTGAGCCTCCTCATGCCCAGCAGTGAGCGCTGAATGTGTCCTACAAAGTGGATGGAAAATTGAAATGAAACCACAATTTATTTCTGTGCAATTTCAATAGCTTAAGTACAACTGAAACTTGTTTTTTAAGACAAGCTGTGACGTCCAGTTATATTATATTCCATGTAATTCTAAAAAATCTTGTTGTTCAGCAGTGCTTCTGGAAGCTGTGCATTGAGACAGTGCTAAACCCAGGCATGGTGTTCAGCAGAAATATTTCTTTCCCTTCTTGGACAGCTTTTGCTCCTGAGATTTTCCCTGTCATCATTATTTTTGAGTAGAGCGTTCATGAGCTTCTTGTTAGTGTAAAGTGTGTAACAGAGGCTTTTGAGGCAGTCCTTTGTGAGAACCCATAATCTGTTTTAGACTCCAGATCCATAAATCACTTATTTTAAAATGTTTTTAATGCTGCTTCATTGTTCTTTCAGCTTGCATTGGCAGCTCTTATATCTACTCCAAATGTATCTTCAGATTTCTCTTCATTGATTTCTATTTCAATTATTTATTTTTTTAGAGACTTCCTGAAAACTTCTGTAGTGTATGGAAAATTCACTGTAATTGTTTCTTGCACCTTTTGAGGCAGCATTCCAGGTATTTGTGTCAATCCCTGTGATGATTAGGAAAATTGGAAAATCTATAGGATTAAAATTCCATCTCTGAATTACAGGTGAGCCATATACTTCAAATAAATGGCTGCTGCATGTTTCTTAGACTGTGGGTGCAGCATAACATGGTCATCCTAAATGTTTTTAATCATGTTTCAAATCTGGATAGAAAGTATCGTTTATTTAATATCTTCCTGTATCATAGCTCTTAGCTTTCTGTGTCATAGGCTACAGGGTACCCAGTCCTGATGTGCAAGGTGTTGCTCCTGTGTAATGCTTTACGTTGGAAAGTGCTTTTGAACCATTATGGGCTGTGCTAGTTTTGATGTTTACAGTACACCTTGAGGACAGTTTGTTGTTTTTGTAATTAAGAATGCAGTATAGGAGGATGCCACAGCTGCCAGGGACCTGCTTTCAGTCTTTCAGTTACAGCTCTTTGAGAAGTGCCTTCTCCTTTGAGCCAAGAGAGGTTCCCCCAGCTCTGAGGTGAGTTGCTCATAAGTCAGCAGCTTTTCCAGGAGCGTGCTGCTCACCTTCTAGAGGAAATGCTGTTCACAAAATTACTACATAGTGGAGCAGACTCCTGAACTAAGCAGTGCAACCTTTTTATTTTAATTACTGGAGCTGTGAGTTAAAAAATCTTACTCAAGCAGCTTCCCAGGTCTTCTCCACTGTGCTGAACCTGCTGCAGTGTCCCAAAGCTGGCTGTCCTAGCAAGAGGCAGCTATTTGCAAAGTGTTCCTGTGGTTAACTTGCACCGGAGGACTGTGATACTTGTGTTTAACCGTGCACGACTCGAATCTCTCCTTTAGAGAATATTTTTCTGGTGGGTTGATGCTTCCTGAAGTGCAATGATGTTAGCAGTCTAGCATATTGCTCACATGCTCACGGTGCAGAATGTGGTGCAAATTCAGGTTGCAGTGAGGCACACTTTGGATGGAACAGACCCGAGGTGACTGAGGTGCATGGTCTTGTATCTCAAAAGATGGGGGTATTCTATAATTTAAAATGAAT
This sequence comes from Anas platyrhynchos, assembly GCF_047663525.1. NCBI lineage: Eukaryota > Metazoa > Chordata > Aves > Anseriformes > Anatidae > Anas > Anas platyrhynchos. The sequence continues at coordinate 189,961,474 of NC_092587.1, read as the reverse complement.
CGTTAAAATATAATTTGTTAAATACTTCTAGTAGGTTACTCAAGCCTGCAGCAATACCCTCAGTTTTGGTGTGCTTAATGAGTGATTTGTAGCTTTCTTTAATATACTGTAATCATAGATAAGGATGAGTGAGCCAAATACATAGATAAGGATGAGTGAGCCAAATACTCTGCGTTAAAACTGCCTTGTTTTAATCAATATTCTCCAAATCCATAGGATTTGTAAATTCTAAAATGCTGCAATTTCCTTTAAGATCGTTAGTGGCTATATGCTTGCTGGGTGATGGCACTGGAAGTATTTATAACTACGACACAGTTTTTGGATGAGCGGTTTTCGAAAAGTTGAGTGCTAATACTCTGAAATGCCACCAGAAATTATACAGCACTAATTTTCAAAGGAAATGCGGCTTCCTGAAATAGTAATAAAGCAGACCAACTAACAAATACTTATCCCCAGCCTCCCAACTGCTGTCAGCACAGTGTGTAGTTGAAGTTATGAGAATAATTCTTCAGTTGTTCATGTGGGCATCTTCTGTGATGCAGACAGCTGCTACTTTAAGCCTCTCAGTGAACTGCTCACTCACATTTTCAACAATAGTTTGGGGCAGATATCTGGATTCTTATGTGTTGTATAATTTTTAGGTGGAATAATTTGACAATTAGGACAGAAAATCACAATTTTGGTGAAGATTCACGAGCTGTTAGCCAAAATGAGTCTCTGAGCAATTTGTTGCAGTATTACTGACATGCAAACTGTAGTGTAATTAGTATTTTAAAAAGGAAAATGTCTGTAGTACACTGTTCACAAATTCTGACCTGCTGACTGATGGGGAAAAAGGACAGTAATCACAGAAAAATGTGGGATGTCATGTTTCCATGATGTCCCAGCTGTGGAGGGGTGGAGGTGGCACCAGCTGGGAGGGAGCCTCCTGCCTGCTGCAGGCTGGGCTCTTTGCTTTCTGTCTCAGGTAAAGAAACAGCTACTGCCCCTGGGGATAAAGACCTGTTAAAGGAGCTTCTTTTCTGAGAAAATAAAACAATTAGGATGACAGCTGCTGGCCTTATTTATGTCAAAAATTAAGTGAGCTATAAATTGCTTTGTGGCATTCCATCCTTTGTTATCTAAACCGTGCTGCTCTTGTGCTAGCTCTCAGCTTGCTTCAGCACAGGGTTGTTCCTCTCTGTGCTTGAGCTGCGGGTTTGTTTAATCCTCCAGCAGGAAATCTCCATCTTCACGGTGCTCACCAGGTTGAGGCAGACCGCCCTACCTGCTCCTCGCAGCCCTGTGTTTTCCAGAAGGTGCCTGTGGAGTAAAAGGGTGGTGCTCCAGCAGTGAGATGTCTGGCAAACACACCTGAAGAAAATTGAGGGGGTGCATTAGTAAATCCCTCAAAAAAAAACAAGTAGATGGGAAAAAGTGGTGGTGTCTTTGAGTCAGGAACCCCATGGGAAAGCAGAATGATGGAAGTAGCTTTTTGAGGAGTTAAATGATGATATAATCATGTGAAAGAGGAGTGTAAGATAGTTCTGAGACACTTGTGCCGTGCTGATCTTGCTATGAGCAAGCTGGGAAGAGAAAAAAGCTTGGGGTTTATTTATATTAATACATACCGAAAGCCAAAAGGTACTTCATATACAGCTGCTTACAGACCTAGTAAGTGCAGGTGCAGCTGGATTGTGGTATACTCCAGTCACAGAAGTTCACCGTTTTGCGGTTGTAGGAATGTGTAATTCCTTAATTTGGTCATGTATTTTGGGAATTGCATGCTGACCTAGAGTTACACCATCTCTGCAAAAGAGTAAATCTGTCAACTGTTGCTTTCTCTACCTGTTGTGCCCAGAGGTTCCCCAGCCTGAAAAGTGTAAGTTATTGTTTGTCTGTTAGGATTTATGGTGATTACGAAAAGCTTTTAAAGAACGAATATGCTCTTGGGAATTTATTTATATGTAGGCTCCATGTCAGAATGACGTGGTAACAAGAAAATACTGACCTGTAGCAGAGCTGGAGAATTGCTATCAAGAAGGTATTGTGTTAGGGCAGTGAGTGTTGATGCAAAATGTCTTTTGATTTGTGGGCTGAAAGAAACATTCATGTTATTTCCAGCTTTAGGACACGGTTTTTGAATGGGCGTTTCTGGGAAGTGCAGCTGTTGGGTTTACTGTCAGACGTAGAAAAAGGAGGCAAAGAAAAAGAATACAAAGAAAGCTCCCCAAATAGCTGTGATGAGCGATTGAGGCTGATGTGAAGGGGGGGATTGAAGGGCTGAGATGAGACGAGAACTGAAAGGCAGTGGTGTTGTACAGGAATGACAAACTCATGAGGCATCTTCCCAGCCTGTTCCTTTGGGAAACCCAGACAGTATCGTCAGCAGACTCCTGTCTCTCAGCATCATGTTTCATGAAGATTTATACCACCTCTTATGGGATGATTTTTGAATAAGAATTACTGTGAAGTTCACGCCTTCAGTTTCAAATCTTGACACTTAAATATGGATGTCTGTAACTTTTTCCACAGGTCTTTAGTGATATAGTTACGTTTTACAGAAGTAAAGAGAAGTGGTCTGAGCTTCCCAGGTATAACCCTCTTTGGTACACTTATATTGAGTACAAAACATGAATTTTGCTTTATTTTGTTTTCAAAAGGCATCTTATCTGTATCCAAAACCACACAAAGATCCGAAGTCCACCATTACCAGCACTTCTCCCAGTGGTTTAGTTCATTTGTCAGTGCTGCAGTGAAGAGGTGGATGTGGGGGAAAGAGGACAGGAGCTGAGAATAAAGATATTCGAACAAATACTCCTTTGGTCTGCAAGAGAGACTTTATTTTAGCACACAAGAGAATGTGAGAAGAAAATGTGATACTGTTATGGAGGAGGTGAATAATATGATGTAAATTGGAAATGCAATGTGCAAATGCAAATTAAGACAGCATTTAGCTTAGGGACACTTCATTACTGCATGTTATCAAGTGTTGCAAGTCATTTGGAAGGCAGGCACCCTGTAGTTGCTTAGAAATGGAAAAAAAAAATAAAAATGGTGTAGGAGTTGGAGGTTGAGTATTTTTGCCTGACTGAACTTGAGTCAAGATTCTGCTTCTGGCTGGTCAAGTATTGTAATTAGCTTAACAGGCCAAGCTTTCAAATAAATAAAAAAAATAAACAAAAAAGTTGTACGTACCACACCTGCAGGTAACCTTTCTGTCTTTGGTTTCAAGGTCAGCATTTATGCCGAGCCAAGGAAATGTTACGTTCTCATTAGCCAGCCTTGTTTTTGTGGCTCCACTCTCTCGATCCTCCTTTAAACGTGGGGAATTTAGAACATAAATTACTTTGACTTCTCCCCTTTTTTAAGAAGTATTTTATTCTTTTTAGCACAGCTGATTTTTTCAGTGGGTCATTGAAGCTAATCAATCTTGACATTTCTTGTTACTGCTAATCTTCTTTTATGGTTGGAAAAATAACATCTTCATATTTTATTTTACCTTTGGACACTTTTTAAGGCACTTACGAGCAATAATAGCCTTCTAAAGCATTTTGTGATGTAATGTAAGACAGCTGCTAATGATTAAAGCTAAGACAGCTGTAATGGAATATTTACTGGATAAATTGAGAAGAGACTAATAAATAGAGGTACAAGAAATGTTAAATCTTTTAGTGGAAAAACACTGGAGAAAGGAAATGCAACTTTAGATTGAGTGTTTCTATCAAGTGTGAGCATATCACTGGAACACAGGCCTTGGCTCATTGTTTTCAATTTTTCCTTTAGTTGCTGGAAAAATAGTTAAAAGCTCCCCCAGTACCAGAGAGTTCTGGACATACTGGAGAGAGCCCAAGGCAGGGCCACCAGGACGATGAAGGCACTGGAGCATCTCTGCTGTGAGGAAAAGCTGGGAGAGCTGGGGCTGCTCAGCCTGGAGAAGAGGAGGCTCAGGGGGATCTCATCCGTGTCCCTAAATCCCTGAAGGCAGGGTGCAGAGAGGCCGGAGCCAGGCTCTGCTCAGTGACCCCCAGAGAGGCTATGGGGTCTCCTCCTTTGGGATCTCCAAAAGCTGCCTGGATGTGGTCCTGGGCAGCCTGCTCTAGGTGTCGCTGCTTGGGCAGAGGTTTAAATTAACAGAAGCAATTTTTATGCAAGTGTAAGTATATGTAAAGAGAGCTTTTACAGCTAAAAAATTATTAGCTCTTTTCTGAAATTATTTATGTGAGGAAAGCAGTGCTTCTAAAAGATACATTCCCAATTAAATTAGTTCTCATTTTTTTTTCAGCAGGAAAGTTCAAGTCTAACTTAAAGTATCTTTATTAAAAAAAAAAAAAAAGACTTTAGACTGAGGTTCTATAGACGTATGTGTTTAGCTGATTAATGTTTATGTTAAATAATCAAACTCTTAAGTCTTGGTCATTGATCAAAGCGTTCTTTTTGTTGTATATATTTCAGGTAGTCTTCAATGATGCTTGTGTAGGGTTTCAGAGGGTTAGGTTAGGAGGTGATCTACAGCTGCAGACCTGGACAGCAGGACCACAGGAAACAGTGTACGTGAAAAAGTGTGTCTCAGGTTAGCTTTCAAAAAGTGGGGTGGGTACATACACAAAGAAAGGGGAAGAGAGTAATGGTCCGAATTGGGGTTAGGGAGAGGGAAGGAAAATTGTAAGCTAGGCTAAAAAGGCTTCAAAATCACTAGAATACAACGAGTATTTAATTTTCAAATGCTGCATTTGATGGATTTGCTTCAAGAGTAAAATCCAACTTCCATGTTCTTAATTCTCTTAAGCACTTCTGATCAATTACTTAGAATTTCATCCTCCTTGAAATCTAATGGACATTTCTAATTTCCATATGTTGCTGGGAACCATGAATATGAGCATATTTGCAGAAGTGGAATCTCTCACGGTATCTTCACAGGCATCAGTGGCCAGGGTTTACCTTGGGAATGTTTAATGAGGTGGCTCAGTGTACCCATGGACTGCCTATTTGGATACAGGCAACGTGAAGGTTTTCACAAATCTAGCTGTGTGTTTACACACAGAGATATAATGTAGGGGGACTCAAGTTCCCCAGACAGGAGAGATTTTATTGTGGTTAGGAAACATAAGGTGGTGGGAGAAAGCCAGGTTTATTATTTTTAATTGCAACCCAGTAATGGCTTGGTTTTGCTGTATCTGGTTTGTTTACTCTTTGAGCACAATTTTCCTGCTATGTAAAACCACTTCTGTTGGACAGAGGTCGCTTACAGATCCTGAAGCAGTTCTGCGTGTGTTAACGTCCTGTTCATGGGCTGTGTCTGCAGCTCTTGTTCTCTGCATTCACAGTGATGAAAAACTGCTGGAAGCCAAAGCTTACGTCTCACAATAGCCTGTAATACGACTATGAACTGTGCAGTCAGGTTTATAAAACAAACTTATCCTTTCCCTTCTTTATTTATTCCTTTTTATATCTCAACGAGTAAAAGCTCTACCTGATTATCTTTGGAGTGCTCTAAAAGCACTACTTCATTTACAATGTATCAGTCGAAAATAAATCTCTCTCTCCTGAGATCTTTTGCCATCCCTTTACCTCCAGTGGAGGGGCCAAAATCTGTCAGTGAGAGCAGTTTAGGCCTATCTATCTCTCTATCTATCTGCCTGCCTTTTCAATCAGTCCTGAAATCTGGCCGAACTGTACAGCCTCCTGCACTTGCCATGCTCAGCCTGAAATGACTTGGTACAAAATAGAAATTCAGTGCTTGTGCTGGGAGACCTGGGGCATCTGAATGTCAAACTCTATCTGATGAAATTGCATTCTTCTCCTACTTTAATAGGATTGCGAGGATAATATAGTTGAAATTTATAGTTGTCATAAGGATAAGGTCAGCAAGTAGATCAGAGCTGAATTGGAATTGACCCTGTTTTCTTTTCACTTGAGTTAATTTACTGACTTGCTAGGCTACCAGCCTTTCAGGATTCAGAGCATGACTAAATTGTTTGACAGATCGGGGTTGTCTTAAACATTTTAAACTATACATATTAAAAAATTGTGTACATAAAATAATTAACCCTTATATGTACAAAACATGTTTAATAAATAAAGATAACAATCTTATAACATTTATACATAAATATAACATTTATACATATTTAATTTATGTACCTATATATGCATGCATGTATACATATATGTAAATGAAAAGATGCTTCCCAAATACTTCTTCCTCCAGTGCCTTTCCTAAGAAAATTTATTGTTAAGTCCTTGAACTTAGCACATTTTATACGGGGTTAATTTCGCTAATGCAAGTGGCAAGAGCCTGATGATGAACGTTTTAATTTCTGTGGTGGTACTTGCTCAGCGAGGAGTACCAACTTGTAATAGGAATTTTTCCGCGTTGGGTTTTGTGATCGTTTGGAAGATGCATTGTGCTCGGAGGCAATCAGCAACGGCTGCAGAGATATGGCGTGTACCTCTCTCAGGCAATTTTGGTATTGAAGATATTTTATATGATGGTTACAGGATAAACTGTTGTTGTTGTGCAGAAGCTGCACCTCACTTCACGGTCCCTTCTCTGTTACTTTGTGCACGTTGTTTCTCCTTTGTTAGCGCTGACTCAGCCACAAAAAAAAAAAAGGTGGCTGACTTAGAAGACAGATTTCCTACCGATCAGTTCTCTTTGTGCAGGAGGAGAAAGCTGCCCACTCTCCCTTCCTCATATTTATTCTGAAATGTTGGTCGCCAGGTTTTCAGGAAGGTAAGCTGTGACACCACCTTGAGCTCATTTTTTATATTTTCAAGGTTGGATGTGAAGATTTCCTGTGAGCAGTTGAAGCTCCTGAGCCCCTTCTCAGCAGTAATCGTAGCGGCACAAGCAGGTCCTGGTCACCATCAGGATGGAGAGGCTTCAGGGTAGGGCTACCCTGGGGTAGGTGTTACCAGGGTAGGTGTCAGGCTGAGCTGAGAACATGTCGTGTTCTGTGACCACACAGGGCAAGTCCCAGATGTTTCAGTGCTGGGTGGCTCCAGTAGACACTGTGAAAACTAATATTTTTAGTTGTGGAGAAAATTTCATCACACCAGGGTTTCTGGTTGTTTTTTAAAAACAAATTAATGACCAAACCCCCCAAATCTGATAATATTCTTAGATTAGAGACATCTTCCTTCCAGCCTTCTTAAATACGAAGGAAGTTTCTCATAGTTCTATTTCAAGGAAAAAAAAAAAAAAGCTGAAAAATACATTTTATGTTTCATAAGAATTCCAGAGCATTTATTTTGATATTTACTAGTTAAAATAGCATGGGCAGAATGAGGTTGAGTAAATTCCTTATTCATTTTATTTTATTTTTCTGTTAATGGATATTATTATATCCAAATGTACTCGTGGTTTCTGTAAAGTCTAATGCATTTTGATCAAAACAAGTTCCCGATATCAGCTACTACCTGTGCATGAGTTTCATAATCTAATTACGCGTTGTATGAAGCAATATTTCCTGCCTTCTATTTAAATTGTGACTTTTTAATTTCATATAGTGTCTTGTTCTTGGGTTGTGAAACAGAGTGCATCTTCACTTATTAAATTATATGTATTGCTTAATTCTTAATATTTGTTTTCTTTTCAGAGGCAAAGATTCTTTGTTTTTATTTTCTCTGTACAATAATTATTTTTAACTGTTCTTCACCATTCCAGTGTGTCTTCTCTGAACTTCCTGTAATTATTTCCCAATAGAGACAAAACCAATTCATGGAGAAATCCAAATAAAAGTTGTTACAGAGCAGTAGCTTTGAAGTTTGGACTTCTGGGAAGTTTATAGCCTGAAGAGAGAATTATGTTACTTCCTTCAGCAGCGTAATCATTTGTTCTGGTAACATTTATGCTCCTTTCATTCCAATAAAGAAGTCATTGATTGAAGTTTGTACTGCAGAAACCATCAAGCTATTGGTCTGAGCAGTGCTCTCATGCTGAAATTGTATGGTCAGAGGCATCCAAGCAAACAAATAGAAGTGGCAAAAACCTCTTGCTTGACTTGCAGAATAGGATTGTAGTTATAAAGGAATTGCTAGAAAACCAGAAGGCAATGTATAAAGTGGATAGCAGGACATATTGAAGTCACGCGTAATGCTACTTTGTGCAAGAAGAATGTTCTGTAGCATCACAAAGCCCTGGATATTCTTCCAAAGTATGTTCCCCTGACTTTGTGTTTCAAACATTCTGGATCACCTTCATTTTATGATTCTGCATATATCTATGTGTTAGGATATGCAGAACATAAAAGGTAATGCTGTACCTTTCAGTAAGTTAAAGGCTGGAATAAAATGCATTATGGATACCTCGTAGAACCCTAGATGAACTTTTCCCAGCAGCTGGAGATAGGGAGCAAATTGGCACATTTTATCTACAGGATTTCCCAGGAGAAATATTACTCAAGGCTTAAAATCCGAACTGTTACAATGAAAAAAACACTGCATATTTTATGAAATGGTCCTCTGGTACTGGAAGGACTACTGGCTGAATTTGCCCTTGGAAAAAACCAGTCACTTATGAGCCTTTCTTTTAAAAAAACTGCTCTAAATGCCCATTCATTGTTAACTGATGGCTTAGCTTTTTCAGACAGTCTTAAGATGTCATTTCTGCTTGGCTTTTTAATCTAGGAGAACAAGCAGTAGAATTTGAGAATTTTTTATTTGAATCAATAAGCCATGAAGCAAAACCTGGGGTTTATTGGAACAAAGGCACAAACATTCAAGATCCATTGCATTTGTGACTGGTCACATATTTATTTGCAATTAATGCCTAGAAATAATTATGAACTTATTGACACCAGTGAGCCACAAGCAAGAGAAAATAAAGTTTCTTTGGTTTTCTTCTAGATGGAGACCAGAAGCATCTTTCTTATTTAGCTCCATAGTTACGTGCGAGCTAGAGCTATGTCTTGCCTCCAGCCTTGAGTGTTTAGCATTTATTCCATACTTCATTTTAAGCAATTTCTCCTTTTTAAAAGGAGAATATTTTTTTCTGGCAAACCTCTGAATTTGGAGTCAGCATCTTTCATTAGCTGGAGGTTTTTTTTTATTATTATATAGTATCTGCTTACACATCATCTATATTCCTTGAAGATTTTTAATTCTGAGCAGTTACTTGGCAGAGAAGGCTGTGAGAGGAGATGCAACACTCAGGAAAGCATTCTTATAAAACTGAGTGGATGCAATGCTTTCTTTTTAGATGAAGAAACAGTAGAAAAATCAAGTGACAGCAAGGCTGTAATAACTGCAGTGGAGGTTAACTCCTTTGGTGCGAGTGAGTAATGAGTCTGTTAGAGCATGTGTTGCCTTGCTTATACCAGACTCTTACAGTTTGTCACATGTTAAAATACGGAGAGAGAAGGTAAGTGTCTGGACAAGACGTGAGTGGTTGAAGGTGGGTAAAATAGCTCAGTATTCTCCATCTAGTAACTTAAGTCAGCCCTGTTCAACGTAGGAGTATTTTCAAGGAGTCTGGTGCAGAAGGAAAGCACTGGCATGATGTTCTGCATCTTGGCTCTCCAGAAAGTCCCAGGCAGAATAGATGGTGCCAGGTTGTAATCTACTAAACTTGTTTCCCAGAGCCTTCAGGGCAGTGACGTTCGGGTTGTAAAGGGGATGGAAACTTTTTATTGTCTGGCCTGGCGGGGGGAGAGTGGTGAGTGTGGAATGAACAGCACAGGCTAGAGAGGACTATTCCTACTGTGCAGGCAGGAGCAAAATACGTGATGGCTGTACCCTGAGATGAGCGTACTGGTTGTGCTGTGGTGCCGGATGTTGGGTAGACCTGGTTTAGTAGCTGTGCTGCTTTCATTGACTTTGATGCATCTGTCATAAATCTCAGTTATCTAAGTTGTGCCTCCAGGTCTACAACAGGAAGGGTTTATCCATCGTGCAGGTGTCAGAGATGGTAAGGCCAGGCTGGATGGGGCTTTGGGCAACCTGGTATGGTGGGAGGTGTCCCTGCCCATGGCAGGAGGTCGGAATTAGATGGTCTTTCAGGCCCCTTCCAAACCATTCTGTGATTCTGTGTTATTTCTCAGTCAAGTGGCACAGATTAAGTCCTGAATTTGTTTGCCTGATGACTTTGAGGGGACCCAGCAAGCACATTTCTTACAAACATGTTTGGCCTTGCTTCAGTAAGCTGCTTCAGCAGAGTACTGGTGTTTGTGCATCCATGTAGAGTCAGGGTTCACTGTAGATGAAACAGTTCTGAGCTGTATGCTGGCACCTGAAAGCCATATGAAACCGATTCTCACTGTGCATAATGTGTTGTGTTTTAATGAACCTCTTTAACACACTTAACTGCTAGTCTAGACAAAACCCAAGTAATAAGTTAATATCCATTAAAACTGTTGGAAATGTCATTTCTCTTAGTTATGAAACATGCCAGCATAAGATTTCTAACACTTTATTATTTGCTGTATTGAATGGTTTTTAATAATTTTAATTTGTGTGTATTCCCTTAAGAAGTAATATTTTAAGAAGCGCTTGGAATAAAACTTTTGAAGGATGGAGTAACAGGGTCTTTTGAGAATCTTATTTTTATTTTTTTTTTAATAAAACAGTCATTTAGAGTATGCCAGGTGCTGAAACTTTTAAGGAATATATTGCCCAGTTGAGCTGCCCTGGGGCATGCACCCATGAGGTCTGGCTCTGGCAAAGTAGTGGGAGCAAGGCTGGCACACTGTCTTCTGCAGACTGTATCCTGAAATCCTGCACGTGGTCAGATGATACCATGATTTCTTAGTGCAATTTCAAAAAACCATTTGTACCCTGATACCCTGAAATCAGATGAACTTACAGCAACTTTTATTTTTCATATAACGTAGCTTTGTCTTTTATGAAATGAAGTTTTAAGTATGCAGAAATTTGTTCTTAAACCCATAAAATATTTCAAAATGTTTTTTTATTAAATTAATTAATTTAGCTAAATAGTTATGTGCCTTGCACTTGGAAAATGTTGCATTTTATTTCTGCCGGGATTCTTCTGTGAATCACTTCCCATGGCTTATTGCATAAGCATACAAGGATTCTTTGGCTATTAATAAATATGGGGTTTTACGTGAATTTTATTAAAAGGAAGCTATGCGAGGGGGAGGGATGACAATGCTAGTAGGGCCATCAGTTGAAAAGCTCACTGGCACATTTTAAAGTTTGCTTTGCTTGTCTGTAACCTGTTTCAGGTTGACTGCTGGTATCAGCAGTTCAGGCTGAAGTGCTGGACTTCAACTGTGGTCTTGGGTCCAAATTTCTGACCCAGTTTGAGCATGGTAACCTCTGGGCTAAGTGGGGAGATGCCAATTCTCCAGAGCCAGGAGGACCTGCGGTGTGGTGAAGTGCCAGTAGAAGTACTGGTGCCGCTGGTGCCGTACTCTTACTCAAATACTTTCCTCTTAAAAAAAAAAGTCCTCATCTTTTAACTTTCCCAAAATAGCAAGGTTCTGTTAAGTGTCCTTTCCTATATTTTTGCCAGCAGATATTTCACCTTTTAGTGTAAACTGCAAGTTTTGTATGTGATAATAGTATGATATCCCCTAAAGCCTTTCCTGACTTAATGTGCTATGTTGCTACTGCTTATTATAGATGCTGGCAGTCACCAAACAAGGTAATTAAAAGGAAATTCTCTCCTTTGGAAATTATGTGAATAATTTAAGCTCCAAAATTTCCCTCTTCACCACCCAGTAACTTTCTTCTGTTTCCTTCTGCAAAGTCTGGTTACAAAAAGATTTTCAAAGAACTCAGGAGAAAACAAAGCGAAGAGATCAGATCAGTTTTGATAAGACACTTTTCTACATGAAATTTTTCAGTCTGGGCAGACTTGCTTTTTTAATTAATGCCTGAAATTTGCTTCCCCAGCCAACAGAAGGCTTCTTAATATAAGGAACAGCCGCAGTTCCCTTGTTAGTCTTCCGACTCAATTATCTCATTCCCTTGTGCTGAAAAGTAAATGTTGTATTAAGAAAAATTCTTCAGGGGATGTTAGTTCTGCATATACTGTGCGTGTGTGTATATGTGGAACATGGAGAATTTCATTACCCTATTTTTGCCTCTTGGTGCAGGTGGCCATTCACAAGAAGGCTTGAGAACAGACGTTGATAGAAAGCGATGAAGATTATCACTTAAAATAAACAGGGCATTTGATGAGGGCAGCTGGAGCTTAAAAGTGTGAAGTAATAGTAAAGGGGAAGAAGTGCTCACTTAGGTATTTGCTGGGGCCTTTACAGAAGAGTAGGTTTTCTGATCTGCCTTTTCTTGTGGGTTTTGGAAACCCATGTGTTATTAACACCAAAATCTGCCCTGGAAAAGGAGCCTTTTTTGTTCACTGAAACAACTGGATGCCATTAGCTTGCCTTTGCCAGCAGCTGCCATCAGCATTAAAAACACCTGAAGGAGCAGGGGACTCTTTGGAGGAGCAGCAGGTGCATGTGGCAGCAGCTGGGTCATTTTGCAAGGTTATCCCGCTCCCATCTGGCCAGGGGGCATGAACGTGAAGAAGCTTTTCAGAAGGTCTTCCATTCCTCTGTGCAAGTAGCTTCCCTGCCCTTAAAGTCAGAAGAAAAGCACCATCATTCCTAATTTGAAAAAGGGCCAGTGGAGGCGCAGAAGCGTGGTTTCTTGATTTATGCTCCCTGTGTCTTTGCCACTGAGAATACTTGGATCAAGCTTGTATGTGGGTGAAAGTTTGGGGAGCAGTCATGCAAAAGAGCCATGGTCACACACAGCGTGTTCGCATCTCTTATGTGTCTGCCTTCTGGAGACACCAGAAGTGTAGGAGGGAGGCTTCCTCCCTTGCTTCATTTATAGAAAAGTCTCATTTCACAGCTGGAGATCAAAATGATAAAGCTCCAGTCATAGCTGGAGCTTTGGTGCTTTTGTGCTGTGAGGAAGCAAGCAGGGAACCGTGATGTAGAGTTACTAGAATTTCGTCTTACTCTTTCTACCATTCTACCGAAGACAGTTAATATCCCCTTGAATTGCTGCTTTAAAAAATAGCTTGTGTTCTTTTCACTCCTGAAAGGAAACAAGTTCAGTGCCAAAAAGCCTGTGTAACTCACTTGCTACTGGGTGCACACTGAGATTTGACCTTCGAAACAGTTTAGTGCATGGCAAAGGTGCCTCGGCACACCATTGCTTGTAATTTTTCATGACAAAATCATTGCTAAACATACTTTTTGCCATGAAACCCTGAATAACTTCACAGCTGTGAGAAATGAGAAAAGTTAACTGATGTGCACAGAGTAAGGAACTGCGGTTTAAAATATAAATGAATCACTTACTATGACAGCAGCTCTATGTATGCAAATCTTTGGAATCCTCCCATTACCTCCTTTAAAGCAAAACCTGATATCTTCATAGTTTATATATAATTTATATATATATGTGTGTGTATATATATATAAATATATAAACCTCTTTATGGGAAGTTTTATGGAAGCGTTACATTCTGTTTTTATGTGTGAAGCAGTTCTGTGACACTGGCTGCAGGTTACTTGACAAATGAAGTCCATACCTTGACCTTGGCAACTAGCATGTTTATAAATCAGCTAACTAATATGACCTTGTGTATAAACTGAAATGCTGGGGTGGGAAGATGGCTGCATGTGTGTTCCCTGGTGCCAGCATTTCAGGTGCTTGGGCAAGGTAGGTTCCTGAGGTAGGTAATTTCTGTTTTTTCAGGAATCTTACTGTAAGTTGCTGTGAAGAGACAGAACCTTTTTCAAACAAATTCGAAGCTCCTCTCTCGCTTCTGAACAGTGTTGATATCCAAAAAGCCCAGGTCAGGTCTCTCGACTTTCTCAGCAAGTTTTCATTCCTGTTGCATGAGCTTGGGTCTTACCCTTGCACAACTCATCTGGTCTGTGTCGCGTGCTATTTGAGCAGAATTGGTGCCCACATATCCAAAATAGGAAAGTTTCAGTAACCAAATCCATTTGTATAACCAACCACTCCTGCTTCTCTTGAGCATCATCTCAGAAATGCTTCTCACTAGCTGCGGCAGCAGCCAGCTTGCAGTTGCTAGCAGTGTATTTCCTTGCTTTCATTTGAGTATTAAGATGTACTTCAAATAAACCAAAAGTTTAAAGGCACTTCGCACAGGTTGTTATCAAATAATTGAATTTGTAATTTTGTCGTTTATTAAGACTCCATGAGTACACTTGTCTTGGCAATGTGTCCCGAGAGATGCTTTTATTATTTATTGACTGGCAATCTAAGTGCTGTACTTAACCACCTTAATGAGTGGGCTGAGCATACGATTGCAGAGTGTAGCTGTTAGTGACAACGGGCTCTGGTTAGATTTGGGTAAGGCAGTAAATAAAAGGTACATCATTTACATAAGCTTATTAAGTGGTATTCTCAAGGGGAACAGCAGTAATTTCAGATGCTGTTTTCAGTGTTGACAGCTGGTCCATTTACAAATTAGATATGGAGAAGGGTTACAGGGAAAGGATAAAGGCTCGTGCAAGTTGTACAGCAGTTTCAGAAAAATGTAAGTTATCTTGTGAGGAATGAGTGCCCAGACTAATAAATTATCTGGCGTGAACTGAAAAATAAGTTATACTGGGACTGCAGTTGGAAAAGTAAGGGGATTTCAAATGCTAAAATGCAAGTGTAAAGAGATTTCGTTAGCTCAGCAGAAATTGCACGTGCATATCTGTTCTAATGTGAGAGTTTGTTTTTTCTGCCTAAAATAAACCAAAATGAATCACAATGAAACTGGCAGCATGTTATTTGCACTGGTTTGACTAAGTGCTCCACAACAAACCTCTCAAAGCCACTCAAATGTGTGGGGGAAAAAGCTTTTGTGATTTATGGTGCTTCGTGGAATGGCAGGTTGAAAAAGTTTGATATATCATCCTCGTTAAATAGAAAGGTTTCTGTATGCTGTTTCTTTTAAAGGAAAAGAGGTGACTTTCAGATTAACTTGAATTGGTAAAGTCAATGAAAATGCCATACCGAAGGCCAAGTAAGCTTTCTTGCAAGTCTTTCTATCGTTGCTTCCAGTTTCCCATTCAGGCATCCTCTGTACGAGACCTCCCCTTTTGTTACCTTTCAGTTGAAGAGGATGCCACAATTGTAGTGTTGGCCAAGGTCTGTGTCTGGGTTTTGTGCGATTGTCTCCCTAAAATAAAAGTAATAAAAAATAGTGTGCTTTTTTTGTAAGCACAGCTATGAAACAAGTGCATTAAAAGAAGTCCTCCCTCTTCGTTCGGAGATGGGAAGTTCATCCAGCTTGAGTTATTGGGGTGCCAATATGTGCTCAAAATAGAGCTTTAACATTTGCCTGAGAGGTTTCAGATGCAAATGTTTGTGGTTCTGTTGTATTTTAATAAAAATGTTTAGTACAATTTGCAGTACAAGTGATCTTTAAAAATGTTGGCTGCTGTAGAAAAATCAGCTCTAGAAATAAAAAGACTTGGACTGTTTTAAAAACCTTCCTTATTCTAAGAAAATATTTGTCGTATCTTAAAAAGCAGATTTGAATTTGCAGGATAGCCAAATGCTATTCAAAGTCAGCATTGGATTGTGTCCTTATGGCTTGAAATTACTATTTTCTTAATACTGTCTAATTAGAATGACAAGTGGAAAATTAGGACTCAACATTTGAGAGTAGTTTTGTTGTTGTATTCCGTGATACATTTTGTGTACTTATCCATCCTGGAAGTGTACTTCTTAGACTTTTGGCTCTTTATTGAAACTTAAATTAATGAAATTAGCAATGTAGTTCATGTCTATTGAATGCTATCTGATTTGGAAATGCAGGGCCTTTATGCTCTGGGTAACTATCTGGTTGTTGTTGCAGCAATTTTTAGTTCTATGCCAAAAAGTTGGCAGCTTTGATAAACTGTGGCAAAAACTTGATTATTTTCAATAAGTCAAGTTACTGCACTGTCCATAAAATGGGTGCAGGTTGAAAATGTCATGTTCTTTTAGTTCTCTTCATTGTGAAAACAGTGAAGAATATGTTACTGCTCTTCCAAAAATGCTATGGAATGATAGGAACGGTTTAGTTTCAAAATTTACTGATTAAGTAAAAAGATCCTTTAAACTAACTGTAATCATTTAAAAAAAAAAAAGGCCTTCATCCCTGTATGTAATCTATTCTTCCTGAATGTAGAGCTCTGAATAATAATATAGGTGGAAAAGAGTTTAATAGGGGGAAGGATTTTCTTTGGATTTCTTTGGATTTCCTGAAATTGCATGGGCTTCAGCACTGAGCCAGTTTGACTTTCTTGTTCCTTGTAGCACGGACTGCTTCCTAGCGTCATATGTGGCTCTGTTAGAAGGGTGATTGGGAAAACCTGAAGTACTCACAATCAAATCTGAAGTTAATTTTGCTGACCAAATTAGTTGAAAGAATGGTTTGTTGTTAAAAATACGAAACTGAAGCCACTTTTCAGTCTGTCCTTGGTGTAGCTTCTCTTTGGTGGTCTTAAACAGCATGTCTTGGTATATCTTGCCTTCCTTTTTTCCATGCAACAATTAGAATGAAAAACCTGCCCAAATCAGTGTTGATTTACAGGTCAGTGCTATGCTGATGAAGCAGAATACTTGGACTTCAACTTGCTGTTGACTTGGCTGTACTAGTAATGAGTAAGCAATCTAAAAGTCAAGTCAAGATCCTTATATCGTGCTTAACTTTGAAGTAGAATTTTGCTTTGTGAGAACCGAAAGGGTTGTGAGGCATAGGAGTGGGCTGCCCAGGGAAGTGGTTGAGTCACCATCCCTGGAGGTCTCTAAAAGACGTTTAGATGTAGAGCTTAGTGATATGGTTTAGCAGAGGACTGTTAGTGTTAGGTCAGAGATTGGACTCGATGATCTTGGAGGTCTCTTCCAACCTGGATAGTCTGTGATTCTGTAAGTTGTTTTAAGAGTTTTTAGAGTGGTACCTTAGAGTTTAAAGGCATAGTTAGAGCTACTACATAGGGCCAAGCAGGTTTGATCATATTTCCAGAGCACTTGATGTGATCTCTGTTCCTTTCAGTGATGGCTTCATTTTCATGGAATTTAGATGTTAAAGCCAGAGTGGGCCCTGAGAGACATTCCTGTGCCTCAGTCCATTTTTTTGGCTGTTTAACATTCATCTCCATTGCAGACCAAGAACCAGAGTGTTAAGGTATTCTTCTGTTTTTTTAACCCTCCTCCCCAGTCATGAACCCTGAGGTATGGATAAGAGTTTAATTGGCTTTAGCTGTATACATTTCAGAAGCCGTGTAATAACCTTTTGTGTAAATTAAATGATACCGGTTTGCCTCCCCTGTACTGGTGTTGATGTAAGCAAGTTGCTAAGCAGCATAGCATAATCATGGGGCTTTACCACTTACTCATCTAAGTTTTGATAATTTACCTCATATTAAATTAAATGGTTGGAACTTTAATGGTACAAAACTAAACTGAAAATTAGTTATGCTATTTTCTTAATATGCTGAAAAATTGATGATTTTATGCAAAATTGTTTGAACAGCATTTACTGAGATTTAAGATTTTAAATGTAAAAAATATGCACCTTCTCATTTATCTTAGTTTTCCCACTTCAGCATGCATTTTTAAGACTAAAAGAAAAACAGATTCTTGATCTTTATGTTTATTTTTATGTCAAGAGTGAGCTCTTTCTACTGATGTAAGTGTATATATGTTATAAAAGCTAAAGAATCTTTTTTGTTAGATAAGACCTCATGCATAGCTCAAGTGTTTTGCTCCAAAGACTTGCTGAGTCTTTGTGTTTTGCTTTCTTAGAAACAACAGAAAACCTGCAGTTCTTATTCTGAATCCTTACCCTGATCATTCGGTGATTGTGCTCTCAGCTTAAGAAGACATACAAATGTTGGCTCAGTATCGAAGTGTGAATGTTGTCTTGTCTGGCACACAGAATGCAACTCACCTGGCTGGTTTCTACCTTGTATTTCCCTGTAGCTAAAGTCAGTATACCTTCTGCAGGGGGGAACACTGTGCTTTTTAGGTCACCCTATGACCGTGTGCAGGCAGGTTCCTGGGGATGGTGGGGGACTGGGAAAGGAAGCGTGGCACGACCCCACTAAATCGTGGGAGCTGCTGGAAAATCAGGCTTAGCTGTCACCAAGTGCTGTGGCCTCTTGTGTGTCCCTTGTGCAAGAAGCATCATTTGTTGTGTGTGTTGTTGCCTCGTTCACCCTGAAAGAAATTTGCTGAGACATTTGAACTTGGTGCCTTCTGCTTAAGTAATACCGAGCATTTTTACAGGTAGGGATGCATCTTTCAATCTCTGCAAGGTCACAGGATACTCATGTGCTATCAGATTAACCTTTAAAATATGTAGTCTTGAGTTATTTTTTCTGCCTGACTACATCACATGTTGTATAAATACAAGACATAAACCAAAGATCAGGTGTTTGACAAAGGCACGCTGCACCCATACAAAGAGTTTTAATAATCTGAAGCAGTCTGCTCTTGTTACATTAGGAAAAGCAACAGCTTCAAGCTTCCAATCCCTAGAACATTTTGAAGCTCTCAGTCCAATGGTGCTTTATTTTCTTGGGAATCATTTACCATATCATAAGCCTACTTAATTGGGATCTGATATCAGCACGTCCTAACATATTTTATTAATTCTAAGTATATCGTTATGAACTTTTCTGGCAGGGTAGCCTGGTAACACAGATGTGTCTCATTCAAGTATGAGTAAATTCCATCTCTAGTGTATTGCCTTTGTTTCTCAAAAATCCTCTGATCCTGTTTTGTTCAGTGTCTGCTATCAGTGAGTTCAGCAGGCCTAATTCTTGTACATATGGTGAGTTTTGTGATGAGCTGACTGTTTATTAAATTAGTTTCACAGGAACTAATGTTGCGGTTGGAAGAAGACTCTTTGTAAGCAGGTTGTGGGGCTTTTTTGGTGTGCAAATGAATTTAGTTAGCAAATACTCCTTGATGCTGTCAGTGGTCTCTAGCCCTTAAATGATCATTTCCGCCAAAATATAGATCAGTATGTTAACAATTTCTCCCATATGTGACAGCACGTAGGCAGATTGTGTTCTGTAGAAGGCTGTATACCAAGCTGGCATGAGGAGAGAAGAATTGGGGACGTACGAACTGGCAAGGCACTTAAAATCTGTGAAATCTGGTGGTTCCTGGTTTTGTTTCTTGATAGTGGGGAAGTACAGACTTATACAAATCTGTGGCTACAGGAGCACAGTGTAATGCAGTGAGAGTGGATCTGCAGAGCAAACCCCATGTCTGCATTTACATGTATAGGGTTTTAGTTTGGAGTAATATGGTCTGTTCCTATGGACTGACTGAGCAGTCAGTGTATCAGGTACACTCCTGGAGTCTGCCCGCAAGCCTCATTTCATCAGAAAGGAATCCATTTCTTGTTCTCCAAAACTGCTCTGCTGTGCCGACCGAAATGTGGTAGGTAGGAATAACCAGGAGATGAATTTCAAACGTATCCTTTGATGGAGACGGAAACATTAGTGAAAGCATATACTGTAGTTCTGATGGTATAATTTGTAGCTTTGATTAAATTAAGCCATTTTTGGTATGGTTTACACTTTACACATTAGTGATTCTTGCTGACATGAATTTGGCTTGTGATCTACCATATCAATTTACCTTCATTCTTAGGAGTGTAGAAATTAGGTGGGTATGTGCATACCTGTACCCACAAATATGCTTGCACATACTTTTGGTAGACGGTTTGTATGTTGACAGGTGATAAGTTCTGTTTCCTCTGACCCAGTACCATCCCAGTAGTGATTAAGGCAGACATTCAGGATGGAGCGACGTCCCCAGTATTAAAGATTAACATTAATCATTGTTAATGCTCTTGTTAATGTCTTTATTGCACTGAAACCAACCATAACCTTTACAGGCTTCAGCTCAATGTTGTAATCAGGTGGGTCCTTTTCCTCTGCCTGGGGGAAGGTGCTGCTCCAAACACTTGGACAGGATTTGTGGGACCTTTTCATGACTTCCTACTCTCATTAAACTTTGTCTTATGAGATCACTTCGAACAGTGGGATGCGGTGACTTGTAAACATGCTATTTGCTCTTACAAGGTCAGTGTTTTTTTTTTTTTCCTGGCGTGTTTATACAGTTTGTAATGCAGTCATCGTGTTTGATCTTGAGATGCTACCATAATGTGACTTCTTATTTAAAGGAGGCAAGGATTTATAATTGTTTGCTATAATTTGTTTATGAAAGCTTTAAACATAAAATTTGAATACTCAAAGGTCCTATTATATATGCAGGTGAAATTCTTTGCTTCCCTTGGTGACATAAAAAATTGTAAGCTTTTAAACAGAAGATCGGGAGAGAGAAATGGTTTCATGGCATGCACAGTCCTAATTGGTGCATCCAGAAATAGAGGTTACAGTGTATAGTTGACCTTGAACAATCTGTACCAGTATATTTGATGGAGTTCAACTCTCCATCCCACTGTGAAATGTTACTTCTCCAGGTGTGCACAGGGCTTTCTAATTTGGAGCTGCCATTGCCTGGTGGTATCAGCCACGTGGGGATCTTCTGCAGGGGTGGGCAGTAAAGGGTTTCTGGAAGCTAAGTGCTTTGTTTGCAGTCAGGCTGGTTGAACTTGCAACCTCTATTTTACTGAAGGATTTGCTGGGATTCAAACTTCAGAACTTTTATCAAGACCATTTATCAGTCGTGGTTATGTTGTCAAAAGTGGGAAAGTTTCTGAAGTCAGCACCTCCAGACCACCAGCCAATTGCACAACTAAGAATTAGAACTGTTTAAGAGCTTCTCTAACACTGAAATCAGCCTCTGTTTTTACAGTGAAAATAAGGCAGAAGATGTCACTGCTGTACTCTTTTCTTGAGGTATCATTGGAGAGAAGGGAGAAATTAAATCTCTGGCAATGGACAGAGACAAAATTTGAAATGTTATTAGCTATCTGATGCAATTCATAAAACAGCATAGTTTGGATTTAATAGTTCTACAGATGAAATTTGCTGAACCAAAATGTACGTTTTTGGAATACAGCTAGAAGGCAAGAAGATTCTAGTATCAGATCTATGTTAAAACAATATTGGGTTTGTCAAGTCTTCATGTCCTTATCTCTCTTGCTGAATGTAGCTATCATTTCTACTTTGCAAGTTCTCACTGAGTCTCGTATGCCACCAGGATATTCATCACTGTAGAGTCCTTCAAAATTTTCTCCTTTATCTCAATTATTTTAAATCCTTCCCTGTATATAGTCGCAGTACAGGATTTGTAGCGTTTTCTTTATGTGAACTGTTGGAATCTAAAAAACATTTTTTTTCCTTTAGGCATACAGACTTTATATTGCATGTAGCAGTACTATAATATCTCTTTTTTTTTTTCCTTTTTATCCTAGTTCCGTCTTAGGACAGGCTTAAACTTCTTTCTTGAATTACTGTTTATGAAGTCACACTTTCCATTCTCTAATGATTAAAACTGTCTTCTGGTTAAATGTTTTTAGATTTGGTTTAGATCTGCCTCTTTCTGTGCAGGCTTTACGTTTAAGTCTTAATAATGTAAATTATATATATTCTCAATATTTTATAGGCCCATTATTTGGTCGAAGTTATGTGAAAGGCTGTTGTCTAGACCTTCATCATATATGTATATACGTATACGTATATATATATATATGATGAAGGTCTAGACAATGCCTATATACAATACCGATATATATATATATATATATATATATATCGGTATTGTATGTATGTATATATATATATATATATATATATATATATATATATATATACACATACATATATATATAGGCATTGTCACATTACATGCCCTCAACCCTGTGGTCCTTCAGGACTTGTTTGTGGTTGCTCTGTGCTGAAGCTGTTTTGTACTTGGGATCATCTCTATTGCTTTATTCTGTGTCTCTTACAAAGGGTCTGTATTTGTCAGGCAAGATGTTCAGAGCAGATGTAGTCATCAGAATGCAGGGTTTATCATGAATATATAGTAGTATTTAGTTTTCTGTTTTGTTCTTGGTTTATTTACCTTTTTGATTGCGCTAAATTGGTTAGCTCATGCATGAAAAATTACACACAGTGATTTTAAGATCTTCCTCTGGGTGACAGAGCTGATGTAGAACTCATCACTGTGTCTAGAGTGCCGTATAGCTATTTTTCTGTGTTATTTTACATTTTCTGTAATCCAGTACCTCATTTTACTGTCAAGATACTCTATATCCCTGTGATCCTTTGCAGTATGTTTGCCTACAGATTTTTCACCCCGTTATTTACACTTGCTTCAAAATTAGGAGTGTGTGAAGCAGTGGAAATCCTAGCTGAAATCCTGGAGGATCCTGGTACCAACTTTCCTATGTGATGAAAAACGCCCTTTGAATCTTTACCTTTTTCTGTAACTTAATTCTTCATCAGCAGGTAAGGGGGCATCCCTCTCATCATGCAGCATTGCTTCCTTTGTGTCCTTCTGTGGCTGCCTCCCCGTTCCTTTTCCTCACAAAATATCATTACCAAAGCCTTTGTGCAAAAGGAATTAATTAGAAGTCTGAAAATAGTAACGCCGAGACGGGCGCTGCTGTTGCCAGAGCAATAAGTGCGGGCGGCCGAGCAGCAAGCTGCCGGGAGAAGATGGCCGCTGCTCCTCGTGGGGAGGCCTGGGGACAGCGGCAGCGGGGCTGCGCCGTGCCCCATGGCAGGAGCTCGCTGTCCATGGGCAGGGCACCCAGAGAGGTGCCAGGAAGGTTTTTGGCTCCTATCAGGGTGCTCACAGTTCCTTTGATTTGGTCACCTTTTTCAGTTTTCCCACACTTTTGTTCTTTGTTGATACAAACAAGCTGGTAGTACTTCCTTTTTACCTCAGCAGCTCCTTTCTTCAGCTGCTCGCATTTCTTTATTTTTCCACAGATGGTTTCTTTGGCTCTTTCCTTTCTGTTTTCTGTTACACCCAGGGAGTCTCAAATCACTCACTGGCAGCTACTCGTGTTATTCTGGGGGGTTTATCCATGGGGTACCCACGCTGCTTCTTGCTCTTGCCGCCTTCAGGCCACCTGGGCTGTCCTACAGGGCTTGTAAGCTCCTCTGCAGCCCTGCATTTCAGCTTTCAGAAGCACCTTAGTGCTGCCTTCACTGTAGCTGGATGACTTGAAGAAAAATTAGACTGGTGTCTCTTCAGCCTAACTGGTAACTTTGCATCTGGCGCTCCATCAAAAACTTTATTGAAAAACAGGATTTTTTGCATTTCCTTTCTTAAAACTGTTTCTTTTACACTGGAAGAATGTTTGTTCAGCATGGTATCTTTGATCAGCCGTGGCTGAATCTTGTCCTGTTTTGTATTTCTGTGTTTCTGTTATTGTTTCTACCAAGCATTGCTCCAGATCCTTTGATGCCACTGAGACACCCAGTGATAGCTGCTGTGCTTTCCTTAGGCTCCTTTCATTGCTGTGCTATACAGTTCTGAAAGCACGTTTAGGTTGTCGTTGATCCTCTGTACTTACTATACAACCCCACCAGGATTGTTCTTATTTGATCTGTATTACAGTAGTAGGAAGCAGTTTGACTTCAGTCCTATAAATTGATCTGTATGGTTTCTTTTGCTCACCTGGATCCCTATTTCAGCTCCTTTTAGGGTTCCCAGTCTGTTGTTTTGTAATGTTTATTTATTCAAGAAATTATAATCCTACAAGTTTATTTTTCCTCAGGTATATATTTTGAAGAATTTCATGTTTTTTTGGTATGCCTTCTTCATAATGAAGCTGATCAGTCCTCCAGCTGATACCTGGTTTCTTGGTTTCTCCATCTGCCCTTTTGGGGCTTTCAGTTTTCCTGCTCAGAGCATCCAAGGCAGGAGGTGCCAGAGCAGGGAACTCTGGAGCTATGCCTTGGGAGCATGGCTCCACAGGGATGAGTTCCTTGGAGAGAAGGAAATGCCATCTTCAGGGACCTCAGCACAAATTTGACTCTAGAGGTAGTATGTGCAGTTCCCAAAAGCCTGCTTTCCTAACGTGACATTAATGCAAACTTATAGTTTTTAATTCTGCTGAAGACTTAAGTCTTATTTGTTGAGAGTGTTTGCAACAGTAATATACACTGCTTATCCTGTCACCTTATGCAGTGCCTGGGGGAAAAGGAGATGGGATTTCTGAATGCCTGCTTTCTATCAGATATTACTGACCATTAACAGCCAAGGATGGCAATTAAAAAATCCTGAGAAAAGTATGTTCAGTAGGAAAGTTATAATCTGTTAGTTCTCTTAAAAAAAAAAAAAAAAAAAAAAAAAGTTTTTCATAGACACTAAATTTCTTACTATACTTCATCCTGAGCTCTGTAGGAATTACATATTTTTATGTTTATTATATTTATTAAAAAGATTTTATGTCATATCCTTTATTTCTGTCCTTGAATTTTATTCTATTTCCCTAGAAATACTTGTTTTTTGTAGTTTAATAATGATTTTTTTTTTAATGTTACATATTCCCCTCCTTTTTTTTAACCTTAGTATTCCATCATTTGTTCATTTTTGGTATTACTTACGAATGATGGTATGGTTAGTTATACCAAAACAGTCCAAATCAGAAGCTTTTTCTAAGACCATCCAAATAAACTGAAGTGATCGGTGTGTCGCTGTAAATGAACAAACATATTAAAGTCATTGGCTGTATCCAAACTCATGTTTAGGAAATATAATTATTTTTGTGTTATCAATTAATGCAGAAATACTTAATTTTCTCTGTATTTCCACGTGCCTGGGTCACCCTGTACTCAGTATATTCCATGTCCCAACTGATGTGTCTATAACCTTTTTTTTTAGTCTCTAAGGAGCTAAAATGTTTCTTCAGCCTAACATTTCTTTTATAACCTATCTGTATATAACTCTAAGAAGTCCTTGTGTTAAAATTAGTTACCTTTGCACAACTATGTTGGTTTTAGTTTTTTATTTTTCTTCTTGCTATGATTGCTGCCAATGGGAGTTGATGTGGTCTCTAAAGCACTAATGCTGTGATTCCAACACAGCTGTGTTGCTGCACTTAACTTTATTCCCTTTCTCATCAGACCTTATTGTTAAGCTTTTCTTATACCTTTTCTGGTTTTCACCCCTCCTTTTACCTTCGTGTTCTTTCCCAGTTTTACTCTCTCTCTCCCACACACAGAAGTCACAGGGGAAAAGACATGACAGCACTGTAGTATGTGTAGAAGCAGTAGACGTGAATGCAATGAAATGTTTAGAGGTAAACTGGTATCTTTAGAAGACAGAAAGGAATTTCAGAAGATGACTATTTGGATTAAAGCCTTTTTTTTTTTTCCAGGTGTCTTTTATTCTCAGAGCTTGCCGTTTGTATTTTCACTTTTTATTTACTGTATTATGTAATTTCTGCTTGGTGAAATTGGCATTTCTGCCTTCAGGAATACATTATTTTTTCAGAAATATTTAGCAGTGATGTAAAGCTTTATTGAAATTTGTGTTTATTTAGGAAATGCACCTCTGGAGACTGCAGAAAAAACAGTTTGCTGTTCTCTTTAAGCTATGGTGTTTCTGTAATGTTGCTTTAAAAGGAATTTATAGATAAGGAGAATAATAGAATATTTAATTTGCAATCAGAATAAAAGTTGCATTACAGGTATAATTTGGAAGAAATTTAGGGTATTAGTGTAAATAGCCCTGCTATCACTGCTTCCATTAAATGTTACACAGGCAAAGTCAGTAATGGATTTTTAAACATAAAGTTTGCTTCAGTTAGAGGTTAACATTTGCATTTGAAAAAAGAGACCTATATAAAGGCTTAATACATGCAGTATCCTTTTTAATTGTGTATTAAAACAACCTGTCAGATATTTTCTATCAGATTTGTTGCTTGCTTTCATCTTTCCTTAGCCATGTATTTCACTAATGTGGAGCGATATTTTGGCTGCGCGCTTTGGTAATGGCTCAGCATTAAGACTGCGTCTGATCTGGGCATAAAGGTTTCTGTATTTGATGCTGTGTTTTCCTACACAACATACAGCATCCACAACACAATTAATGAGGACTTGTAAACTGTGAAGGAGAAGGTTGAGACACAAAGGAGATGGTTTGCTTCACAGTGGTGATTACTGAAGAATTATCTGAATGTAGACCCAGTATGCTCACCCAGTGGCACAGTAAATGAGAATTTCCTTTGCAGGCTACAACTACTGACAAATAATATTGAGGAGACTGTGGGCGGGGAGCACTTAATGTAATCACAATGCTGACGGTGGGAAACAGCAGGACAAAAATAAATGCCTTGTATTTCACTGTGCCTTTCATTACTGTAGCAATGGAAATTTTTATATGTCTTATGAGCAATGGCAATCTGTCCGTGAATGTCTTGGGCTGAGTCCAGTTGAAGTCCAGTGAAGCATTTCAGCTCCAGAATGCATCTAAGTTGGTGGTTCCTCAGCTTTGGTGTAGTCTAATCCTTGAGGTGGTTTACGGAGGAGGCAAGCCAGACACTAAATGGTGTTGGAGGAAGCTGAGAGGCAAGATAATAAAACCAAGAGAGTATATATATTGATTTCTGTGGTCTACATAGTAGAAGAGGATCTACTAATGTAAAAATCTTATGTTTGTAGGAAGGGGAACATTACAAATATTTATTAACTAAATGAACAAAAATGTAACGTGATTCGTGGGTGTTAATAATGTGCATTTTAAATAATCCACGTACAATCCAGAAAATATTCAATCTCCATTTTGTTTAGCATAGATTATAAAATCTCTGAGCAGAGTTTGGGACTTCATTGCATTAGGCACTTAACGTACTGGATATATGCTCTGACAGAGTTTACTGTTTAAGGCAAGAAAACAGGTGGACATAAAAGACAGACGGGGAAACACAAGGTAATGGAGATGATTATGACTATTGTAATAAGCTGTAGTTGCAATGCACCATCTGCCCAGCTACGAAAACAAATATTGTAATATTGTTTTTATTGTAGCAAACTGTTTTCTCATTCTGCCTTAGGGATGTAGTGCTGCAAACACATATATAACTATATGCCTGGGCAACGTTGGTTGGTGAACTCTGTTAGAGAGTGGAAGTGTCCCTGAGCCCTCAGGTGCATTCAGCATGCACACGCATGCCTGAGGCATGCTGCCTTGGGTTATGTGTGGTGAGGGGATGTTGATGAGCGTTATCTGTAATAATAATTGAAGTAATACTTGTTCCTGTCTTGGAACAAAGTATTTTCTAGTGCCGCATTGCTGTCTTGACTAGTTTTGACTGAGGTTTTTAAGGTTTTGCCCTGACAGGCTCAGCTACAATAGTCACCTTTTGTGCAGGGTAGAAGTGCTAGGGACATGACAGAGGATTTGTGTTGTTATACATGTGGCGTTCTCAAGTTTTCCTAAATTAGAGAATTTAGATGAAGTTTTAAAAAAATCTTGAGTTCTTCACTTCCCTTTAAGTAGTGGGGCAGTCAGGTGTCCCTGTTTGCCGTCAGGTCTGGGAAGCTGCTGACCCATTCGATACTAGGCTTAGGGTCAAGCTGACCGCGGACTAATAGAGCTGCTAGATCAAATGCAACTGGATATACAGCAGGATGCTTAAAACTCATGTCAGTCAATTAAGTGTTAATGTGTGATTTGGGAAGCTTATTTTGCATGGGGAGAATGTGAAGATTGTGCATATTTTGATAAAAGAAAAAAAAATAAATAAATGATTTGATACAGCTGTTATCTTACCTAGAGACTTCCTTGACTTTTTTGTCCACTTTTATATTTTAATAATTTACCTTATTACTAAGGTAACCAACGTTTGAGAGACCTTAACAAGATTAAATGAAAAGAAAGTTTGATCATGTCTAAAACCTTTTCAGGTCTTTTTGCTGTGACCAGTTGTTGATAATCTGGTGATGGTGGGGCAGGGCCCACATCGCTTGCAGATTAGTAATGCTGGATGTATGAAGAGAGGTGATCAGCATGTGTCATCTGCAGCCTTTGCTGTAGGTGAAGTTTTAATGTCCATGAGTGTTTCTTGCTCATGGGAAGTCACTTTGATGAGGGGAGCTCTGTGGCAGTCATGGTGGTGGCCGAGGCCTCTGGCTGGAGAGCTGTGGAGGCGGCTGGTGGCATGGCCGCTCTGGCAGCAGCGGTACCTCAGCGCTCTGGGGACAGCCACTGATCCCCCAGGAAATGGCCTCATGGCTTTCATTGTGTAGCTGATTTTGGTATGTGGATATCAGAAAGTGTTGTACTCTCTGCTGCTTCTTTGATTGTGAACATGGAGGCATATGATGTGTCCTCAGTATATTTGTCCTTAAGGTGTAGTTGGCTTGTTGAAATCGCTTGAGAATGGCATAGCACATCAAAAGTCACAGAGGTTTGGCAGTGAATAAGTACTGGTATTTGTTTCTGGCAGCTTAGTCTAACTTCTGTCTTCTAGGCTGTCACATGTCAGAAAGTTATATGAACATTTCATGTGGGGAACTTTAACCTGAAACAGAATGTCTCAACAAGAACTGAGCACAAATGAACAAATGAGGTTGCCTCTTATTATGAGGGCAAGCTTAAAGTAGTGAGGGTCTGAGAAGTGGTTCTGCAAATAGGAAAAAATCGCACAAAAGATCAAGATAATAGTGAGGAAGGTCTGATGCTGGTAAGATGTGCGATTTCAACAACAGGCAGTGCAGTAGCACAAAACCTTTTTGCAGGGGATGAAGGAGCAAAGAGTACATCTAAAGGTTTCTCAGATGGATAAAGGGTTATAGGGAAGAGAATATTCAGCAAAGAGCAAGAGCATTTCGTGCGGGTCTTGGTGAAAATCACCCCCACATGTGATGAAGAGTGGGTAGAGGGGGTGGTAGGATAGATACAAGCTTAAGTTTCTCCCAGGTATTTGAGTCCTCCAAGGTAGCTCCTGTCATGAAGGGGGGGGAAGGGGATGCATCTTTCTTGAGCAGGTTCAAAGCCTGTAATGCATATCTCCAGCTCAAAATTATCCTTCTTTGTCTGCAAGAGGTGGCCAAGAGAGATCTGTTTTTCTTTGCTGCCTTGTGTGCTTCTCTGGCTTTCTGATTTGCTTTGTCCCCATTGTGTTTGAAAGTCTGTCTTATCTTTCACTTCAGGTAGAGCGGTGTTAGGTCCATAATACATGGTCTTGCAGTCTGTAGAATGCCTGCTATTTGCTGGGTAGAGTATTTAGAAGGAAAAAAAAAAAAATCTAGATAATCACAGAATGGTTTGGGTTGGAAGGGACCTGCCTTAAAGATCACCCAGTTCCAACCCCCTGCCATGGGCAGGGACACCTCCCACCAGCCCAGGTTGCCCAAAGCCCCATCCAGCCTGGCCTTGAACACCTCCAGGGATGGGGCATCCACAGCTTCTCTGGGCAGCCTGTGCCAGGGCCTCACCACCCTCATAGTCAAGAATTACCCTTATATATAATCTAAAACTACATTTTTAAAATGTAAACCACCTCCCCCCTTCTCCCAATACTTTTTCCTTGTACATAGTTGGTAGTTTTACTGCATTACAAATTGTGCCTATAGCTTCTAAATTAAAATGGCTCCTCTACAGCTAAAAAATAACATCTCAAACAGTAGCCATCTGCTGTGTGCGTTAGGGCGAAGGGGCTAACCTGCAAACAAAACAATTCGCTGCATAGTTGTTAAAACTCTGCCAGAGAAAATCTCTAGCCAAAAAGCTTGCTGAATCATTGTCTTTTTAAATGTGTAAGTGACATAATGATTGCAGTTTTTTTTTATACAGGATCTGATCTGAAGTCTCATGTTAATGCTTTTGAGTAAGAAGGCTTTATGATAACATATTCAGCACTACAACAACTATTGTGTAGATACCTGCTGCTCAGTAAATTGCTCACCACTCCGTATTTAAGTCCTGAGTTGTGTTGGTAAGAATTGGTGATGGCTAGAAGCACAGTATGCCCTGAAGCTAGAACGTGGGAATGATGAAAATTGTGTTGTGTTGGATATTCGAAAACTTTTCAGTTTTTTTCAGTTCAACTTCGAAAGAAAAATATCATTCTTAAATTCATTTTAGACATGTAGTAATTTTCCAGACCGGATTTTCAGAAGGTGTAAGAGGAGTCTAATGTCTTACGCCTTTTGAAATTAACTTCATTTCTCAAACCATCCAAGCAATTTTAAGAGCATGCTAACTGCCCAGAGTTTAAGATACTTATGATGATCTTGAAAAACCCATACTAGAAAACAAACCATGGTGGCTTCTTTGAATATCCAGGTGTTAAAATTCTGCAAGTTAATTTACAAGTCTCAGACCTCCAGAATGAAAAATTTGAGTCTGTCTGAATCACAGCCCTTGCAAATGAGCAAGCCATGAAACTATGAACAAGTAAAAACCGATTGAGCCAAGTGTTCACGGGAGAGGGATTTATTTCTGCCATGGGAAGTGTGGCCATATTTTCAGTCGGACTATTCAAAGTCAGAATTCCTTTATGGCAAATAACTGCTGCTTTCACAGATTATTTTTTCCCTTCAAGAGATGTGTTTTCTTGCCTGTTTTTTTCCTTTTTTTCTTCAATTTGACTTTAACATTTCAGTTTTGATTTTTTTTTGAAGTATGGCTTTCTTCACATACATTTTATTTTAAGCAATGAGGGTGGGACTTATCGAAAGCTGAATTTTATTGAAGCAGTGTAAATAAGTGAGCAGATGGATTCTAAAGTTAATCGTCTGTTTTGCATAAGCATGTATTAAAGGTAGATATAAAACATATTAAGAGGAGATACTTGTAGACTGGCTCTGTGTATTTCGTAGTTTTGATTACTGAACGCTCAAGTCTTATCCTGGCTGAAATATTGATCTCTTTGCACTAATGGCCTGTAGCTGCCTCATTATTTTTCCCATAGCTGTACTAAATACTGAAACCTACTGATGTTCTAAACAGCAAAGTAGATAAATAAGATAATAAATTATGCCAGTTATCTTCTGGGAACTGCTAAACAGATAGAAAATGTATTATGGTTGTGTCCTTGAAGGAAGGTTGCTTGTGCAATGTAGTGTGAACTTTTTATCACGCTTCTTGTCTTGTCCTGATTATTGACTACTGAATACGCTGAGCTGCTTTTTCAATTTAAAAACAAATCAGTCAAATTTCCTTACTGAATAAGGAAAGTTTCATGTTAGCTAAAGCATAAGAGACCATTGAACATTAGGCTGAAATGAAAGATTGCTTTTTACCCATATCGATCTCTCGAACTCTGCTTGTCTACATTAGTCTTTGCTTGGATATGTTTTTTTTATGGTTTTCCTCAGAGCAGTTGAAAATGATAGATAAAAAGAATCTTACCCACATTTCTGTAAATGGCTACAGGAATAAAATCTATTGAACACATGATAAAAAGTTACTGCGCCATAAAAAGATGTACTGTTCAAGCATGGAAGTGCTGTAAAAAGTGCTTATAAGAGCATTTCAGAATTTTTTCCCTGCTGGAGTACGAGTAAGTCATAATATCTGTTCCCTTTTAAGACAAATCAAAACAATATCTGTGCAGCAATACAGAGGAATAAACCTCAGTTTCTGCAGATGGAGTAGAAAAAATTACTTCCTTGAGCTTGCCTCCTGTTATGTATGATCTTTCATGATTTTGGGGGAAAAATGTAGGAAGTGCTGTATGTGTTATCTCAAAGTAATACACTTTTGTCATTTCAAATTCAGTGGCTGGTGCAGAAGGTCAAATTGGCTGTTCTCGCAAACTGGTCCGTTTGTAACACCCGTATCTGAGCGTATTATCACAGTTACATAACTTGAGAAAATACTTACTTTGGAGAAGAGGAATTTAAATTACTCTTTATCTCAAGTGGTTCCATCTTGGATTACTGTTTCTAATAGAAAAAGATCACTACCAATCCGGAGAACAGGGCTAACTACTCACTCATCACTGTTTCTTTTTGAGGATCACAAATTACAGAAACAATTTTTCTGCCACAAAGTTTTGAGAGGATGTTTTTGTTTCATCTTCTAGAATAAGAGTTGTCATTTTGAATGCACATTTAAAATCCGTTTTCCACGTTGGCAGTTGATTTACCTTTGTTCCTGATTTTCATGCCTTTCTAAACTTTTCCTTGGTGTGATCGATGAGTGGCTCTTGACATAATGTAGAAATATTTGCAACTGAAATGGGAAACATTTCTTACCATCCCTAAAATCTTGACTTTCAGACAGATTATTCTTAATAGAATAAATGTCATCTACTATTAACCCATGCATTCTCTGAAATGACTTCAGAAAGTGTTTTTTTGTATGAGATGATCATCTCCCTTGTCTCAATCTATCTGGAAGCTTTTATGGAGGCTTCTAGTAAGATGGCAGCAGGACCAATATGTTAGCCCGTAGGGACTACATGTAAGGAATAGATTTGTCAGCAAAAACAGTTTTTTAGAGTAGTGATAACAGATTACTAAGCATACGCTTCTTTTTTTCCCCTCCTTTTTCTCCTCATCAATTTCAATTATTTTTTCAAAGTCCTTCATTCTCACTGCAGCAGTTCACTTGACTTGGAGCCTGTAAAGCTGCTCCAGCCGAGCTAGGTGGGCTTCCCCGTCTCACTCAGTGAGAATGACCTTGAGGCAGACTTGGAGAGGTCCTGATCGTTGTGCTAACAGATGCTGATGCATCCCCACTGTCTTACAAACTCCAGGCTGCTCTTTGGTGTGCCTGATGGCTCAAGCTTAGTTCATCACTTCAGGCACTGTAGGAATTTGTGTGCACGCCCAGGAGCTTAGCCGAGGCTCAAATGGGATAATTCTTTGGTGGTAGAAAAGTGCAATAAAGTCCAGCCAAGAGACATCTGTCAAGAGAGGATTTCTCAGCTTAGGAAAATTTCTCAGAAGGCCAGAACATTTTTTGAATTACAAAGATGGGAGGTAAGCCTGGAAAACGGACAACTTGCAGCTTTTCTCTGGCAGTACTCAGAAAAAGGTTTCAGGAATGGGAATGTGTTATTTAGTCGATATTGCTTAAATTGGTACAATCCAGCTATTGACCTGTGTACCAGCTCTATCCTGCAACAGACTTCTCAACAATTTAACTGCGCATCCAGTGGGAAGATTGGGAACAACTTTGGACAGCAGATGGTCCGGCACTGAGAGCTGAAATGCTGATGCCACTCCTGCCTCCTGCCTTGATGCGACCTGGCTCTAATGGTGGCCTTGGGGTGGTGGTGTGGGGAGGGATGGGGATGGCCGATCAGTGCCACGTGTCTTCCCTTTGGCCTTAGAGCATTTTTTGCTAGGTCACCGAGGCGTTTGCATCATCTGATTTGTAAAACTTTGTTCTCAAATTTTAATGTCTTTCAGTTAGCACAGGAGAGGTCTGAGCTATGTATTTTGGTGAATAGCTTACAAGGAACACAGTTACTCATACGTTATTCCTGTAAGATTGATTTTTCTGCCTACACAAAATGTGAAATCCACACAAACTCAAAAGCAGCACAATGAAATTGAAAAAAGAGAGAAGTGCTTAATGTTATATTAAAAAAAGTTAAATTTATAGTGATGAAATAACTGTAATAAGTAGATTATGCTCATTCTTTAAGGTCTGCAAAATCCAGTATGTTCCTCTAGAAATAATTTCTAGAACTTGGCTTTCTTCCAAGGATCTTTAAAATGAGTGTTACTGCTCAGATAGGTCAACCAGAGCGTAAGATACTTCCCAGTGACAGCAGCAGAGCTGCAAATGCAGCCTGGGAGAAGACATCCTTCTGAGTGTTAAAATGCAATTAATTACCCTCCAAACAATTTAAGATAATTAGTATTGTGAACAAGATGCTTGTTCCTCTTCCAAAACATCAGTCGTAACTTAATATCAAAGTTCTTAAAAGAATTAGTTAAAGAATGCCCTTGTCCCAGATGCGCTCGTTGTCTATTCGGTCAGAGATACTAGAGGTATGCGTAACGTACCATGTGAGTTCATCCCGCTGCATTCTGTGGTACCATTCATACTTGTCAGCTTTTACTGGAAATAGCTTGCCCGGTAGGTCTTTGGGTGCCTATTTGTCTTTTTTGTGGCTGCTGGAAGGAGTTGGGGCTCACGGCCTGACTGAAAGTGCCTGGCTGCCTTTCTGCTTCTCCTGCTTCGGTTTGAGCTCTCACTTGAAATTTCAAATTCTGAATGGCCCTTCATCTCATTTTAATGGGTCTGGCTTTCAGAGTTACCCTTTTCTATATTAGTAGCCTGTTGTGCCTTCTCTCGCGTTTGCGCCAGCTCCCAGCTTTGTGTCACTGGGATGCTCTGGGCAGCAAGGGAAGCAGAGCAGGGGCCAGGGAGAGTCACCAGCTCTGTGGTCATTTGTCTTTCAGCACAGCTCACTCTAGTCTCAGTCTGTAACTAATCCTTGACGTTTGTTTTAAACTTCAGCTAATGCTTTTAAATGTAGTGCTATGTTACATGTTGCTCTGAAATTTAAATGAACTAGTGCGGTTACATCTCCTTTGTTAAAAAAAAAAAAAAAAAAAAAAAAAAAAGCCAAGATACCATTGCATTACAAATGCGTCTTTGGCATTCCTGTGGTACAATATATTCCTTATTCCGATTTCTCTTCTATCTTTGTAATCCATCATTCCTCCAAAACTTGTTTTTCTGCTTCACATTTTGTTGAGGTCAGACCGAGGGCCTGTAATAATCAGGCATAACCCTAGGTCATGCTTTCTTCCCTTTCACTGCTTTTTGTAGGTATTATCATTTCTGATTTTACACCGCCTGTCAGTAAGAAAGATTTATTTAAAAAATAAAAATCTTCTGCCAGATTTGTGATTTTATGTGCTAATATATTTAGAATACTGGGATGGAGATTATCTGTCTTTTTTATGTCTGAAAAAAAATAAATCATTTTTGTTTTTGCTTCCAAAAGCGTGTAGAGTTCTTGTGTCCTGGTTCCTGGAAGTTGAGTTGGCTGTGCCTGTTTGATACCACAGTGGTCTTGGCAAAAGCTGAAGGGAAAGTATTTAACTTTGAGGTCATAACAAGTTTATATTCAGTGTCTACCTCACTCATACTGTTCACTAGTTTCACTTTTTTGTTTGATTTAATGTTGATAGTGTTGCTGGCAAATGATTGACTGCTTCTGTTGCAGTCTTTGCTTGTGACCCTCTCTGTATACCTTCGACTTTACAGAGTCAACATGTATTCTTTGTTGGTGATGGGAGTTTCCCCTTTTCTTCTGTGCACTGTCCTTTAAGCAGGGGTTGATTATTCTTCTGTTTTGGTCTGGCCTAAAATTTCTGGTCCTCTTCTCTGTAGGTAAAGATCTAAATCCTGAATGTTTTGCCATGAGAACCTTCATGCTGAATTAATGCAATTTTTACACCTAATTTCCTTGTTTTTAAAGGGAAGGAAAGTAGATGTCAGTAAATTGAGCATGCTTTTTGAAACCTGAATACTTTCACAGTTCTAAGAAGTGAAGAAGACATTTCCATGTATTGTGCTGCTTCAGAAACAACAGCAAAAGTCTTAGTGTACCTCAGCGTATCAGCCTACTAAACTTTGGTCGTATCCTGGCAACTGAAGGTATTTTTAGTTCAGTGTTT
This sequence comes from Anas platyrhynchos, assembly GCF_047663525.1. Lineage (NCBI taxonomy): Eukaryota > Metazoa > Chordata > Aves > Anseriformes > Anatidae > Anas > Anas platyrhynchos. The sequence continues at coordinate 189,926,021 of NC_092587.1, read as the reverse complement.
CAGTTTTTCCATCAGTCTATCACTTTCATAAGTCAAAAAACTGTAAAACTGAAAAGTTTTGGTGGCAGACAAACCACCATGGAATTCTGGAGGAATGAGGAAAACTGAGAGAACACAAATATTTAAACGAAATACCACACCTTCTTGCGTGTTTTCTTCTAGCAACATCCCTTCCCATGCAAGGCATGCAAGAATTGAGTAGTATGAAAACTATTGAAGGTAGGAGCTCACGGTATGTGTGCCTGGGACCAGCTGGCTGTGTCCGTATGATTTACTGGAGGCCTTGTGCCTCGCTCGCTTCTAAGATAACTCTGAGCCCTCTGACTTGTTCTTAATGGATTCTTAACTCTCTTGTAACTGAGCACTGGGAGTTAGGCAGAGTTTAGGCTATCTGCATATATATTGCTGAAACAATTGAAAACTTTTAATTGCTTCAGCTAGAGACAGAGGAGATGTGTAATGATTTTTAAATTATTTTTTCAAGCAGGTTGGAAATATTCATTATATAAACTTCCATATAAATTTGACCTCCTATTAAAAGTTGACTTTTGCAAAGATGGAAGGTGTGGAGGCTTTCAGATCAAAGGCAAAATGCTTTAAAAGACATGAGAAGGCAGCTTAAACTGCAGACAGTTTTAGAACCCCAACATAAGTAGTTCCTAGTGCTCTGAAATTTAGTGTCTGGTTATATAGATTGATATGCTTATGGGTATCAAACTCCCTCATACAACTTGTGAGTGGGCATCTGTTTTGACAGGGGTTTTGGCCAGGGCACTTCTGTAGTGGAACAAAAGCTAAATCTTAGCAGACTGATTCAGTCGTCTTGACTGTGCCAGTTCAAGTGGATGTTGGCCCCTATTACTACTTCTCATCATAATTTACTGGGTTTGGAGAGCAGTGGTGGTTTGTGTGTTCGTGATGGCAGTGGCACCACCTACACTTGTGTTTTTCCTATACTGGAATCTAGAGAGTAGGGGTACTTCTCATGTTCATCAATGCCTGAGAATCTCATTTGATTCTCAGAACAATTTTTGCTACTTTTCTGACCTGGCTTTTTACCTGAAATTTATTGAAGGAGCAGTTCCCTTTAGCAGCATGGCTGAGACACTGCTGGCTGTTAGTGGAAGAGCTGTGTCTCTCTGCCTGCCTGGCCTCCTGCTCCTTCCACGTGTCTGCAGGAGTGCTCTTCTGACCCCTGGGAGCTAAAATGGCAGAAGACCATTTGCAGTCATCTTAACGATAGCTTTCTGCCAGTTTTATACCTGTAAAGCACCATTTCTCAGGGGCAGGAAAGGACCTATGCTAGTGAAGGGCAGTGGTGAGAGTATTTGGAAGGGCTTAAGGAGTACGAGACCACTTCTGCTGGTGGCATCTTCAGTCTGCATCAAATACTTTGAGAAAGGAGTCCAAAATTCAACCTTTTTTAAAGATTGAATAGTCATGAAATAAAAGATTGTTTCACAACTATGATTTACGTTTGTTATCGTGGCATCACAGCCTTTAGTTGCAAAGAAAATCTGTCTTTTCAGGTTATCCTTGACTGACGTGACAGGAAGAAACTAGCGACGTTATGTACCAGTGAGCAATTCTCTTGTTTAACTCCTCCTTTTTCCCTCCTCTTCTGTGCTTTGGGTACCTCGTGCTTGCTCTGCTACAGCCTTCACCCAAGCTGGGTCTCCCAGCCCACGCAGTTGGTTTCTTTGCTGCTTTGGTCTGCAGAGGAGGCCCTGATGTGCTTTTGAGATGGGTTGTGCATCCTCTGCTTGGGAGCTAAACTCAAATAAGCCTTGTCTCAGAGGTAAACCCTCCTGGATTTGGTGTCTAGTATTACATCTTTCTCACAAGTGGCCTCAGTAGTGCCATGCCCAAGTGCAGGCCAGATGAACGCCCTTACTTGGGTAAGTTCTGGGGTATCGAGAGAAATTAGTTTAGAGGCCTCTGAAGGGAAAGGAGTGTGTACCATCTATTTTAATGTAAAGGTGAAATAAAGTAATGATGATTATCAGCACTAGTCTACTGCTGAAAAACTTGCACTGCTCAAATAAACGAAAATTAATGTTGGGTGTTTTGAAAGGATATGAAGACTTTGCTATTTACAGCAATAGCCCGTTAATTATCGGACCATAATGAGATTATTAAATGGGCACAGCTTTCAAATTTCAGTTTTCAAATGTGTAAAACGAGGAAGAGGGAGAAAGCTGAGGTAAATATATTTATCTTTGCAAAGTCTAATGTTTAAAGGAGCCTTGGCTGCTGCTGTGTTCCTGCTGCCACACATCATGGCTTTAGGGGGAGAAAGGGTTTGTTCTGCTAGTCACAGGTGGTAAAATATGTTCAGCCTTGAAGAAAAACAGCATGAAAGAGTAATCTTCTCATCTCCCCTTTTGACCCAAGATTCCTCTGAAGAGTATTTTTAAGCCACAATTTTAATGATGTTACAGCATGTATTTAAACCTTACCTGCCTTAGTACAAATGTCACTTTTTTAGAAAACCCTTTTCTTCCTGTTTGAAAATGCAATAGCATAAAAAATGGGAACTTCATTCTTAAAGTAAAAAAGCCTCAGATTTTCTTTGTTTAGTTCATTAAATGTCAGCTCAATATTGCCTTCTTGCTGTAGCACTTAGTGTTTGTATTTCTCTGGATGTTTCAATTTTATTCTCATGCACTAGGATACTAAATGCCTCTTGGGAGAGAAGGAGCTGTTCTGGTTCTCTTGGAGACTGAACAAGTACAAATGGAAGGAAGTTCTGCATTTTCAATGTACCTGAAGGGCTCAATGGTTCTGTTAATCTTAAAAAAAAGGCAGCACTCCCCTCCCCTTTCTACTTGGCTTGCCTCCCTCCTGTTTTAATGTGGGTCTTGTTCCATGTCAGTTAATAGGGGAGATGAATAAGCAGGATTTTCCAGCTGCTGGAAAGTGAGAAATTATCTCAACATTATCATTGCTGGAGATCTGAAATGGAACAAAAGGTACAAAGCAGTTGCTTCTCAACTTTATATTACTATTTTGTGGGTTTGGGGATTTTTTTTGGAAAGTGACAGAAGATGTGTAAGTTAGAAGTGGTTTCTAATGTGGTTCAATATGGAAGGCATGTTAATGCTTTTCTTTCTGGTTTGCCATGTTTTGTTGGAAACAGCATCCTCATGATGGCCTCTTCTTGCTTACCTAAAGCAGAAGGACTGGAATAGGGAGTGTGAGTAGCAGTCAGCCAAATCATATTTGCTTGTTAATTGATATTACATGACGGACTTCTCTTCGTTTACTAAGCTGCAATCCCTAGTTTAGGATAACTGCAAGTGATTAGACTGCTCAACATTTTTCTTGGCTGTAGAAGTGGGGGAGAATTGGATGGCTACTGTGTTAGATTTTATTGAAGAAGGTCATGTTCTAATGATGCAGCAACTTGTGATGACATAGGGAGGGGAGGAATGAAAACATTTTATGTCCTGATCTGGCATTGGAATTAGTAGTAGTGTTAATCACCATTGTATACATCTTGTATATTAACAGCCTGAGGTCGTTTTTGGATTATTATGTATGAGAATTAGCACAAACGAGTTTCTTTCGTTTATTGTTCTACCAACTCTAACCACAGGAATCAATATGTGTTTATATGTTTGGTTTTGAATTACAGGCTTTTGAAATGTCTTATTCTTCATTTAGTTAGATATAATTATAATTTAGCTTACTTTTTGCCGAGGAATATAGAAAGTAGTTCCCAATTCTGTTATACCTCTCTTTAAAAGAGTCATTGTCTTGTGTTGCTAAGAGCTCAATGCTTTAGAAAGGGAGGTCATCGCTGCTAATGCTTATAGGGCATGGAGATTTTAGCGCTAACACAACATCAGGAGCACAGAGTTCTGTCTTAAACAGAGACATCTTTCAGTGTGAGATCTAATTAATATAACTCAACAAATTTCTTAGTGATTTCTTAGTGACAGTAAAATGATGTGCAGTGACTTTGCAGATCCATGTTAAAAACTGTTGGTATATAAGTAGAGCTATGTGTACAATTACATAATTCATAATAATCAAAGTTGTTTTTTTGATAAATGTGGGATCTCTTTAGCTTTTACTAAAACTCCCAATTTTAAGTTTTGATAGCAGTTGCTGAAATGAAAGATCGAGTACAGTATGCATTCATCTATATAAAAAGTGCAGCAATTCAGTAGAAAACAATTCTGATTGTTTTGAGTGTTTTAGAAGTATTCTAGAGAAATACTGCTATATGCTGTCAATTAGAAAGGGGAGTATGATTTATCTTTGAAGAGCCATTTAATAAACCTTTCTGTTATGCTGAATTTTTAGCTGTGGGTGGAAACAAGTACTGAGCATAGATCCATCCCTTTCTGTTGTCATTTGTCTGTATATGGGTAAAAATGATCTAATGAAACTTTTTTTTTTTGAAGCACAAGGGATAGTAAATATCTGTCTACATATAAAAAAAACAAACTCATCACATAAATTCATTGCAGAAAATTGCAGTTGGGTGAGCTAGTTGTATGCTGGCAAGTCTTTTGTTTCTCACTTTTACATTGTGTGTTTGACATCGAGATTTTAATCTTAGTTTTAATCTCTTCAGCTTTCATGGCTTAATTTAATTTGTTTTATAGGAAATAAAAGTATCTGGTTTATTAAGATATACGCTCTAACCTAGGTCTTAAACCCAATCACATACAAGCTCTAATGAAACTCAGATTCAGATGTAATCCTCTGTCCTAATGGTAATCAAAGGGACCAAAGACAACATCGTCCAAGCGTGTGGTTGCCATAGCACAGCTCTGTCCTAGCTGTGGGTTCTTCTGTCTGTTGCTGTTTCTGTGCTCTGAAGGGTAATTTAAGCTGGAGTGATAGTGTGATGAGCTGCTAGTCTTGGGCTCTTTGTCTGTAATGCAGGTAACAATATCAAAGAGCCATTATTAGAACTTTTCCTTATTTTCTCATCTTCTTTTTTTTCTTTTTTTCTTTTTTTTTTTTCCTGATAGGACTCTTGGAGGCGCAGTCTGTGTGCTGTTGTGTATGGTCGGAGCTGTTCTTTTGAATACTGAGCAGGGCTTACACTTAACTTTCACAACTGTTTCTCTAACACCCACCTTCAGCTCTCTGCCTGTTCTTCTACCCCAGAAATTGGTCTCGTTCAAAAGCATCTCAGTTTTACTAGGTTTCAAAACTAACTAATACATACAGGTAGTAACTAACGCAGATGTCCACAATTTCACTTTTCAACCTGTAACATTACTTAAGGAATTATCAGAAATTACTTTTGACTTGGTGCTTTTTCAAGTGTCTTGGTTGGAAGCTTGTATGATACTAGTTAAAAGCAAAATTGTACCTCATCCCCTTTTTTTGAAGGAAAAACACCCCAAAACAATAAAAATCATTCCACCCTTCTAATTTAAGCCATCGCTTGAAAAATTCAAGATCATGTTGATCTTGGTACTTGAATGATGTGCTTAAAAAATTAACAGAGAAGCAAACAGAACAACATGTAAGGAGTGCTGCTTTTGTCTGGTGAGTACCAGCCTGGCTATGTCCTTATATCCACAATCATCCTGGTAAAAGCTGTGTTTGGTATGGACCCTGTGCAAGCTTGTTGGGTAACACCTGTAAATTTGACCTTCCAAATTCTTAAAGATTTGATTAAAAAAGGAAACAAGGAAGAATTCTTCACCAAAACAACATTAGCTTTGCTTGTATTACATTAAAAAAAAAAAAAAGCTGTGGCTGGGGGAGCTGTGTGGTGGATGCGCAGAGCTGGTTCGAAGGGCACCACGTGGCTGCTGCTCAGTGGCATCAGCTTGTTCTGGTGCTCGAGTCAGTGCAAAGCCACTTGTGGCTCATCAACATCCATCAGGAATTGGGAAGGACTGCACCAGCTGTCCTGGTGGAGCAGAGGAAAGCAGCATCCATCCATCTTCTTGTGGTCAATCTGCATCCTGAGCCCCCAGGCTTCTGCTTCTCTGGTCCTTTCTACTACTTCTGCTGGGAAGGCAGATGACTGGTTAGGCCAAACTGTATTTTCCAAGAGGAAACTTTTTTTTTTAAAATAATTTTGCAGGTGCTGAAAGTGATATGGGCTGGAGTTTGAAGTCTGGTTATTTTGCTTCTCTTGATATTTTCACTCTCATGTTTTGTAATTATGTGTAGGAGGGTAAAGTTTGTGTCCCAACGCTGCTTTTATGGTTCAATACCTGTCAGCAGGAGTGAAAATTTCTCTGTCCTCTAACCTTATCTTCATTGTAAGTAATTTAAAGTTTCATAGTTTGAGTTTGGTGAGTTTCTGGGGTTGAGAGGTAATGGTGCTGGTTGGAGGATGCTGAATCTTCTGAGAGTTCAGTGGTGCCCGTCAGGTGAAAGCACTGGCTGTGTGCTCTGTGCTGTGCAGAGATGAAGGCAGCCTTTCTCTTTGGCTAAGGCATGGTACCTTTAATCTGGCAGGATGGTGTCTGAGCCTGTGAAGAAAGACTTCTGAGTCTGAACTCTGCAGCCTGACAGGAGGATTGAAATGCTCTGCGATAATACAGATGTGCCAGTCCTTGCTCCTGTTCTGGGCACTTTCATGAAGAAATGGTCTGGGGGGAGGTGTCCCTGCCCATAGCAGGGGGCTGGAACCAGGTGGTCTTTAAGGTCCCTTCCAACCCAAACCTTTCTGTGGTTTTGTGAAATACAAAACGAGTGTGTGACATTTCGTGTTTCTGGGAGGCTGCTGCTGAATTCTGGGTAAAATAATGCAATCATGTTGGCAGAGACAGAAAAAATAATAATAAAAAAATTCCAGGTACATAGCTATTCTTCCTAGTAATTGCGAGGTATAAGCAGGGGAGAAAAGCCCCCCTCAAAAAAACTATGAAAGCAGTAATGCTTTTTATACCTAACATGATTGAAGAATTGATTTTAACTTTTTTTTTTTCCTACAGGTATTTTAGCCTGCCACAATAATGCAGTCCTGTCTTAGGCAGCTTCTGTAACAAATGCATTGCTTTCACAGGCGCTTGCTTTCACAGGCCAGCGCAGCTGGAATTAAACAGGCAAATTGTAGTTAGAAGGAACCAAATGTCACATGTGGTGGTTTGTAAAACACTAAGTCTAAGACCAAAGCAAATGTGTTTGTCTTGGTCAGGGTAAGAGACTGGAAATGCTTTGACCCTGAGTTATTGACCATTATATATTCCAGGTCTAAACTATTGACTTCATTGGTGTTAATTGGATCAAATGTATCAATGAGGAAAACCATTCTGTATTAGAACAGCAAAATGTAGTGACATTTCTGTTCCTGACACACTGTCTTTTCAGCAAAAAGTTGTAATTGAAAGATAGTAAGCTCTTATGTCTGAAACTTGTCAGTGTCATCATTAAGAAAACCTTTTTACAGAGGTTCAGCTAAGAATATCAGATCTATTAAACCAGAAGACAAAAGCCTGCTCCTTCTTGAAGGGAAAAACAACTTGCTGCATATGAGCTGTTTTGTTCTGGATTGTATATCAAAATATTTGAATTTTCAGTGCTTCTAAGAACTGATTTTTATTCAAAGTCATTATGTAATCCAGCAAGCCAGCTGCCACGTGCACGTGTGAAAAGAAAGGGAAATTTAGGCTTTTGACTAATAAAAACGGAAAACCCCCAATGATTATGAAATCTGCCATCCAGTGTTTATCTGCATGCTTCTTGCAGTGGATGAATCAGAGCCCTCCTCGATGTGCACCTGATGGTTTAATGTAGCTGTTGAAGTGCAGGGTCAGAGCCAAGGCAGGCAGTGGTACGAAGGATTTGGGTGAGGGCAGTGTGTTAGGCGTGAACAGTGGGACTGAAGTAGCAGGGGCTGTGGGAACGCTGTGGGTGGGAGGAGGCTGTGTGCTGAGATGGATGGAAACAACCCATTGTGCCCCAAAACAGCAGCTGGCTGGAGAAACGCCTGGCTCAGGCACATTTGGGGGTGATGGCAGCCACTGAAGAGAGGAGGTGTGGAAATTAGATGCTGTGAAAAATGCTTCTGGAGACAAGTGAAGGAGAGGCTCAGGGAACAGGCTTTAGGGCTGTAGGGACTCCAGAGCAACGTGAGAGATGTCCCCAAGAGAGGGTTGAAGCAACAGTCATGGGATCCTATGGTAGCTCCAGGACTGTATACACACCACAGCCGACCTGCCTGGCTCTTCTGGACTGTTAGGGCACGGGGATGGGAACCAGGTGGGATAGGGAAGCTGTGAGAGGAACCACAGCGCTAACATCCCCCTGGGCTGTGTCCTAATAGAGAAGAGTCGAGTTATCTATGAGGTATGCAGGATTTTGTACCGATGCTTTCCCTGTATTTTTATCATAATCTTTTACCTTTCATTCATGCTGCATTTTGTACGTCTGCCAAATTCATACACTGATCTTAACACTGCTTTTATGTGTATAGTAAGGGAATTTAGTTTCCCATTTATTTCTTCCTCCTCTTGTTCCTTCTCTTTGTCTGGGAACTTTGACCTGTCTCATTTGTTTCCATGTTACTTTGCAGCAGCAAAATACTTCTGCTTCTCAAAATCACACAAAACAGGGCAGGGATGGAGGTACAACTAAAAATATTACAACTGTATGTGTGCTGGGCAGTCCATTGGGTCTCTGTGCTCTTTAGTGTTGTACCAGCTTGAAGAACATCCCTCTTTAAGTTCTTCCCCTGGACTATTCTCATTGTACTAATGAGTTGACACGCTGAGGTAAGAGCTTTGTGCTTCTGTAGACTCTCAACATTTTGTGCTTATGGGATAAGCAACAGGAGTGAAGAAATAGCACAGCTTCCTGAGCTACTAAAGGTGTGTGTAAGACCCAGCAACAGTGCAACAAAACTCCTGTGACAATACCCAGATCATGAGTGCTGCTACAGTTACTATTTTCTATAATAGATATGGTCATTACTTGATAACACAGCTCAGTAGCTGTCACAAACCATCTTTCCTGTTAGGAAGACTGTAATTTTTCTCTTCTGTAGCTCATATTTCAGTGCATTAGTGTACTGACCACAACGACACTGACTTTCTGAATTTTTTTTTTGCTCCCCTTTATAGTAGATTTGGTGTAGAATACAAAACCGATTAAAATGACCATAATAATAATAATAATGATAATAATAGTAATAAAGAGGCTTGGCTTTTCCTTTTTTCTGTCTGGTTGTTTTGACCACTTTCTGCTATTTATCAGAAGTTTAGGCTGGTTTTCAGGCTGTCACTTTTTCCTGGGTATTGGAGCATTGCAATTTTGCAGGATTATGACAAGCCTTCTCCTAAGGAGTCTGCGCATATTCCAGCAGAATAGCTTTTGCTATCTCTTGCTCTCTCAAACCTTTGTGGACCATCTGTGGGCTTGACACTACTGCTGTGAAATGCAATGGAAAATAAATTAATTGAAATGCTCGTCCCACAGTCACAAACTACTTCCAATATCCAAAAATACTCTAGGTAAATCCTGGATCTCTGTAGAAAATAGGAGCAACCTCTTTCTCTTCTCCTTTCCTACAGCAAGATTGCACTTACAAAGAATTAACATAATTTCAGGATGAGGGTGTTTTACACAGGGATACTGTTTTGCTGATCTTATTTGCTTTTTCTGGTCAGTTTTGGTTTCTTGGTGATAGCAAGGAGGGAATAACTGCTATTGTAAGCAATATTAATATCTGTGAATTTCAGTCTTTTAGTTTCCCTGGTAGCTTCAGCACTTAAAACTTTCTCCTGAGATGCTAGTAGCGTTTATGGTTCTAAGTTTTGTTAAATGCTAAGTTTGTTACACATCTCCTAGCACCGTTGTGCCTTGCAATCCCACCGCAGTGCAGAACAGGAGTTACGAAACAGAAAATTTCTTGCATGGCCTTCTCTACCTTTCACTGATGCAGAAACAGGCTGGTGTGAGTTACTTTCATCACCGGAGGACAAGTGGGATGAAAGTGATCTATCAGTTGTGGTTAATGGCTTCAGTCAGTTATACTGGATTTCTTGTATGGTGAGGCTTACCAGCTGACAGCATATGCTGATGAATTTAGTGTCATTGTTCCAAAAAGGTTCATGAGATTTGCATGAGTCTGACGTCCCACTGCTGGTAGGATTTAGGGATGCTGAATTTTTAACAATTATTGAGTTTGTCATGATAGAACAAGTTTACGAAAAACAAGTTTAAGAAAAATATCTATTAGCTAATGTGCAGCTGGCATCAGTCTTGCATTCATATGTTTTAGCAATTACATTTTAATGCCTAAATTGAATTTAGAAAATTGAAAACATATAGTCTATGCCCCCACCCAAAAAAACAAAACAAAACAAAGAAATCTCATTTCTTCTTTTATACAGAATGCATCAAATTCAAAGATGAAGAAAAAAGCAACCAGAACACAAGAAGCCAAAAAAATCTTGAAGAAGAAATTTAAAGTCAACACAAGAATAGTTTTTACTGAAGAGGGAGAGGTAAGATAATTCAGAATAACTGTATTTTGGTGAGAACTGAATTTGTAGTTTCTGTGAAGAAAAAAGTACATTAAAAAAAAAAGCTTTTCAGAAGTGTGTGGTTCTTATAATTGGTTTATGTTTTGCTAAACTGCTCAGCTTCCATTTATGTTCTATTCCACAGAGGAAAAGAGGAATGCTGAGTACTGCCCTTGTTTTACATTTGTATTTGTAAGTTATTTGGATGAGATGTTATTACACTTAGCTATCTGTACTTCATCCCTGCCTATTATCCTCAGTTTCAGGTGGAACAGAGAACCTATTTTTTACTTACAGGTAGGTAATGCTATTTTCCTATAGGTAGTTGCCAGAGCTCTCCAAAGTTGAGTTAACTTATTGGAATTAGAGGAAGTTCCTGTTCCTGATTTTCTTTCCAATGTTAGATATTTCTAGATGGAAAATGCTGTTAGAAAACCTAAGGGAGTACCAAATTTCTGCCTGCTGGTGCTGATGCAGTAGTGCATTGAAATCGGCCAGTAATTTAATTGGATCTTTTAATAGCAATGTATTGATTTTATACAGCAAGGAACTACTGTGGATTGCTAGTCACTGTAGGGTTTCATTGTGGTGATAACCTCAGGAGCAAGCCTCCATGCTCCATAAACTTTGCTAACATTTGATTTCACAGCTTCAGATGTGTACATTGTTTTTCCATTTCCAGCACTAAGAAGAAAGTAAAGTTTTTTTTTTTTAAACTCTAGATTAATTTCTGTAAGGCATAAACTGAAAGAGAGGTCACCTTTACAAGTAGTTCATTTGCTTTTGTGACCAAATAAAATAAAAGGATTTTGTATTGCGGATGAAGGGGGTATAGTCATATAATTACTGTCATTAAACAAAATTTAAAAGGTTTTAGAGGTTGCCCCATTGACTGGAAATTATTTAAATATTTTTAGATACTAGAATAGATACTAGATTAGATTTAGATATTCAATAGATACTCAATTAGATATTTTTGGATATTCAAAAGTAGTTGTCTCATCTCAAAATATATGCGCAAATGCTTCATGTGTCCATACAATGAAGCAAATAGGATGCGGAGCAAAACTTAGCGGAGGAACTGTATTTAGAAAAGTGTAACAGTAGAGAAGATGCTTGACTTGTTTAAGTTAAGAAACTTTGCATCTGTTCCTGCTTTTTTGCTGGGCTGTATAAAACTGTACTTTCAAGTTTTACTGTTCCCCTCCACATGCTTCTGTTTAAAATAAATCACCTTTAAGAAATGTAATTTTCTAGCAAATACAAGTAGAAAAAGTCCATTTTAAGAAAGCATGTGGTAACACTTGGTTGGGATAACCAGGATCCAACTGATTAACACCCTACATGCATTAGAGTCCTAAACATGGTTTTACATTTGTCCCTCTTTTTACAAACTATCTGAAAGACATTCAGTATTTTCTATCACATAGCTTATTTTTAGGAGTTACTACTGTGTCAGTTCATGTGCAGGAATGATTTGGCAAACATATCGGCTCATTAAGTATAAGCTCTTATGTCATAAGATAGGTGGGGCTGGTTTTTTTGTTAATATGTAGACTTTGTCTTCAGTTCAGAGCTTCAGATGTTTAAGTGATGTTGGATGTGTTCAGCATGTCATCCACATGTCAAACTTGAATCTTAAAACATTTCCAATGCAGTATTCATATAATAACCAAAATAAACCTTCATGTCTATCCTCCTTGCTTCCTCCCAAAACACAGACCTGCAGTTAGGGTTGTTCATGTACTCTGTGATGAAGTTTTAACTGATTTTTCTCTCCATTTGGAGAACTATCAATATTGGAATGTTGATAATTTACTTGAAAGTATACTGTTTAAATTTACTGACATTCTGTTCTGCATGATTTTGGAGAATCGTTTCTTGAAAGCAAATACCATTTTTTCTCTCAAAATGACTAACATGGTTATAAATTATTTATGCCATTAGGCAAAGGGAAAAAAAGTTCAAGTGAATCTATTAAATAGTAACATGGTATAATGAAAACTTTATTTTTAAATACTTATTTTTGACTGAATGTGAGTAAGGTATCTGAATTTGTATTGTTCAAAATATTTTTTTCTTTGCAAATGGCCTTTTTTAGTCCAGAAAAAAGTAATGTGTTGGACTACTTAGGACATAAAAACTTTGATGTTCAAAAACATTTCTAACCATTGTTTTTCTTACCTATAATCCAGTTAGTGCAGCAGTGGCCACCTGTGCAAAAATCCGGTGTGGCAGAAGCAGATGAAGATGATGATGCCGGTGGTATCAACTTAGATAAAGTGAAAGAGATACTGCAGGAAGAAGACAAATTTGACAAAGAAGAATATAGGAAGAAAATTAAGGAAAAACACAGGGTAAGTTGATTTCTTCCTCAGTTGTTGAAGTGCAGAAATAGGTACTGTGATATAGATTACTCAGTGAGGGAAACTTAAATGTATTGCACAGTAAGTGCAGTGCCAGTTCATTTAAATTCATCAGTGTTTTCAAGACTACAGAGGACACAGAAAGATTGTTCTGACATTGTAAGTAGCTGGATAACATAAAGCCATATACAACACCAGTTGTTGATAACAACGTGTCTTTATTTACAACATAAAAATCTTGTAAGAGTTTAGTGGGAACATTTTTTTTTTTTTTTTCTTAATATAAGCCAGTGTTCAGTGGAAGTGTTCTCTTGACAAAAAAGAAATTTTTTTTTTCTCTAAAAGTGTTCAGGGAAAAGGGGAATTAAAAAATCTCAGAAATGTCTCTAGACTACTGTGAGCTCAACATTCAGTAATAAATTTCAGATATGCAAAAGTGCTGACTTCTTATATCAGCGTTATTAAGGCTCTTGGATTTTTTTTCGTGATTTATTCAAAGAGTGTCATATAATTTTGGATTTAATTTGGAAACTTTAGTAACTGTAGTTGGGCATTAAAAAAAAAAAACAAAACAACAACAAACACAAAACACTGGCATTTAAAAACCTTTAAATCACATAACATATTTTTGCAAACTGCTTCTGGATTATTTGTCATTGACCAAAGCAGAATTTTCTGACCCTGTCACATATGGAAGACCACTGGATGTCTTCAGTGCTCAGTGCTGTTCTGTTAGACATTGTGAGAAAGGTTTGGATTTCTCCTGGTCATGAATAAATGCGAAATCCTAGAACGACATGCGATTAAAGGCCTACTTTATATTCAAAGCTCCTGATTTCCGAAGCATTATGAAGTGTTTTATTGCTCTGCTCTGCAAATGCTGACTATATTCAGTTTGACTTTATCCACTAATTGCTAGTGATTGATGCTGGATATTCTAGTGTCTGTTAAGGTTTGTATTTAAACAAAATAATTCAGAGAGGATTTATGAAATCTTCAAGTTACATTTAGGCACAGAAGTCAAGCTAAAGTCAAAGCATACTTCACACACTTAATCTGAAATTCTTCCCCTGTAATCCTGTTATAATGATTTGAGGACCGTGAAAATCTCACCTTGTTGTTCATTACTGGAGTGTTGCATTTGAGGGTAGCTGCAAAGATATCATCTATTCTCTATTGTACAGGTGAAATCATAGCCAAATTTGCAGGAAATAATGGTATTAGATTTCAAAGATGCAATTTAATGAATAGGGAAGAAGAGACTAATGTATGACTTCAGAATCAATCTGCTATTTACTCTCAAATTCGTATACTTTCAGTGATGCTGTTGTTTGATAAGAGACTGTAATGATTAAATACTTCATCAGCTGGTCTGTTAACACATCTTTGCCTTTATAATGACAAGGAGAACAAATAACATTGCTCAGATGTTTACTTGCATTTAAAAAAACCAACACAGTATTTCACCTGTTGAGATGCAATGATGAGAGAATTCATCTTTCTGAAAGCCAGACAAACAAAATGAACAGAACATGCCACATCATAACTATTTATAATTTTTTGTAATTGTGAAAAGTGTCGTATTTCTTGTAGCCTGCCTTACTGCATGAATGTTTTTCGCATTACAACTAATTTTTATTCTTTAGGAAGAGAAAAAAAATGGCAGTGTAACAAAAAGAAAAATATATTTTAAAAAAGGCTTTTGATTGAGGGACTGTGAAATACATCTGTAGTTTTAAGTGCTGCCTTACTGCCTTCAGGCATTGTATGCACATTCAGATTTTTTATTTTTTGGCATAACAATTGGAGGTGAAAGTGTTCCTTATGGTAAATTCTTTGTATGTGACGTAGCATTCAGTTTCCTGATTGTCATTTAATTTTTGAAGTGGTCTTAAAATTTTTTTAGAATCCTAATTTTTCACTTTCCCATATTTAAAGGAGATGAAATTGAAAGGACAGACAGAAGGGACAGGAAATGGGATTTTAGGGTTCCCTTTGGTAGGGATTTTAGGGTTCCCTTTGCTTCCCCACTGTCTCACTAACCTTGTGGTTGAAGATGATCTTCAACCCTCACTTTAGAATGCAATCAAGTTTGAGATGCTAATTCATTTTCAATAGAAATTAATCGACCTTTTATAAGGTAAAGTAGCATGGATTTAATGTTTTTGTTACTATATCATATAGTAACTATGTAGTTACTAAGACGTGCTTTATGTCCGGGATAGCTGACAGTAAGCTGTTGCTGCTTAGGAAAGAGTTTTAGTAGTAATAGTTAGGAGAATATGTCAAATCCTTACATTTTCTGTGATGTGAGCAGAAGCAAATGGTATCTTGTTCCTCTTAGGTCATTTTAAGCTTGTCTAGTGATCAGAAGAGCTACTCTTCCAGTGACTCCTGAGGAAGTGACATTGTTATCATGTAGGGCAGATATTATTCATTATTTTTTTTTTGAACAGAAAATGTGTAATTAGTTAATTTACACTATAGGGGGAAGGTCTTTGGCATACTTTAGAGATTGTAGATAAACTAGTATTGCATGTGACTGTATTTTAGGGTACCCAATTTCAGCTACTGGTATGTATCTAATATTTTTTGGAACTTACTGCACTGCCAGTGGGGCAAGTTGTCAGGCCTGCATTATCAAAAATGCTAGGGAACTGACAGGATTAGTAGAAGGTGTTTACAACTGGGCCAAGGGAAATCTTATTATTTAAAATTTGAACTGCCTGACAATAAACAGGAATTATGTGGCTACTTTCACATCGACTACCCAGTGGTATTTAAAAATACCCAGCTCATAAGGTTTCCCTTCACAAAAGGAACGATCAGTAAACAGGAGAGACTTGGCTGAGTCTGAACCTCTGACTGTGATCTCAGTGATGTTAAGGAAGAAGAATTGTTGGATACATGTATTGTGGCTGTGCTGGACAGGAGCCCGATCATTGTCTGAATTTGCTATTAGAAGTTTGTGTGTGTGTGTGAGCCTGATGGACGGGCTGCACGTGCTATTTTGAAGCCTCACTTGGAGGGAGAGGAGGAAACCTAATAGAGATTCAGGTGTGTTATGAACAAAGGATGTGGAAGCAACAAAAAGACTTGGAGACTTTATCTTTTTTTCCTTTACTTTGGGAAGGTGGGGATGTCTTAGTGCCCCTTCATGTGTCATTGAGAGAAGAGTTTCTGTGCTATAATCTAGAGGAGACATTGAGCAGCAGATTTATTTTCTTATGTGAATTTATGCATTGAGGCATCTGCATACATTTTTGGTCTCGAACCTGGTGGTAAGTATGGTCCTTAGGGAGCACTTCATTAGCAGCTAAATTTGGATTTATTTGAAGTTCATGTTACTGAAGTTGTGTATGCAGCCCTGTCTGCATAACGAGAAATACAGAAACAGCACAATCTAGCAGGTTAAAAACTGTACCAAAAGACAGGAATTTTGGCGCGTTATTGTGGTACTAGCTGGTGGTAAGCCCTTAAGCAAGTCACTTACCTCTCTGCCTACATCTTCTTGCCTGCAAGGCTCAGTTAATGGTAGTTGCACCCTCCTGAGGCACAGTGCGAGCTGCTGAGTGTTCCTGGAGAACTAAATGCAGAAGCACTTGTTACTGACCAATAATGCAGGAGCGAAGTAGATGGTGAGCAGATAATTAATTGAAAAGTACTGAATCCAAATGGATGTATCTTTAAGCCTTGACTTGGTTGGGACTGTGTTTGGACACATGGTTAATACAACCTCAGGTTGCTTTTTAATGGATTTAGTCTTGTAACCATTGAATTCAGGTTAGAAGGCTCCCATGGCAGTCTGTGATGCAGGGTAACACGGAAATTACAATCACTGTACTGCACAAGCTCAGTTTCTAAGTCTGAAATTCCTACTGTTGGATAGTGTAAAAATGTGGCAACATTTACCCTTTGTAATGAGAGCACAACAAAGTGTCTTGGGACTTAGGTGTGTGCAGTAGACGTGAGTGCAAATATTTAGGCATACCATGTGTGACTTCAGCCCATGCCTGTTCCATAACTTCAACTATTGAAAGTCAACAAATTTATTTAAATATATCAAGGAAGTTACTCAATCAAGTTAGTATCAATGAAGATACTTTAAAAAATTACTGTTAGTTTTAATCTATTAAACAGCTGTAGTTGACCAGAGGGGGAAAAAAAAAAGTGTGTGTTTTAAAATAGAATATTCTTAATACAAAAATTGTGGCTATAAAGATCTGTTTCTGTATCGTGGTGTAATGACCTGTGTTGACTATGTGTGAAAAACTTGAGAGCGCATCTTGGGTCTCCATTTCAGATATATTATTAGGACGTGATGTGTTAGAAGACACCTTGGTGGAATAACAACTTTATTTCCTATAAATTTTATTTATGAAACTTGAAGATGTAGAAGATGTAGCATACATATGCACATCCATAAGTACTCCTGCTGAAAAGAAACCCTTAGTGCTAGGTCTTCATTGTATAAGCAGTAGGTTTGGTTACGTTATACCTAACCTACTGGATGCAGTCTGAAGACTGTATCTTGTTCGTGCTAATCTAGTACAATAAATAGTGCATTTGTTTCTCTGTGCTCTCTAACATTTATCAAAAAAAGACTAAAAAGCAAAATTTAAACCTGCTATATTCTTCATTTATTGGCAGATTGAAGATAGTAGGTCTGAAAATGAGCAGTGCAAGTGCCCAGTGATGCCAATTAGGTAACATAAAAAGATGATCACAAGAGAAATGTGGCAATGCTGATCGAGGGAATTGCAATTTAGGAGAGATTTATTTCACATATTGTACTTAGCAATGCTCAGTGTTTTTCTTGTGGTTGAGAGGCAGAACCATTAAAAATAAATAAATAAAAGCTCTCCAAACAGAGTAGAAATTAATTCTCCAGCAATAATATAGCCGGTTGTGGAATGGGGAAAAAATTTACTGGAATAAGACATCACAGTAAGCCCACTGCTGGGGGATTACTCTGAATTATACATGTGACAGCTTGCTAAATAAAACCTGGAAAGAATATTTGGAGAATGTAGCTGATGGCTTGCTAATAAGTCTGTGGAACAACAGAAAAGACGATTTAGGAAAGCAATGAGAAAACTGAGTAACTCCGGTTCTCCCCTTCCACCTCTCCACTGTTAACTGAACAACACATTTCATTGTGCTCATGGCATATATTAAAGCTGGAACATGTAACAGAATCAAAGCTCTTTAAAAAATACATACAATAAAGTAATTTAGGCTCAGGTGTTTCTATGCTTTTTTGCTTTCCAGTGGATTTCCTCCATTTCTCATGCTGTGTTCTTCCTACAACTTCCACTTTGCTTAATATTTTACTTTTTTTTTTTTTTCATGGAGAAAATACAGATGTCAGTCTCACACTTTCATCCCTTCCTGCACATTCTCTCACTGGCATTCAGCAGTCCCTTGTATACAGAGTCTTAAATCCATCACTCGTGACTGTCATTCCTTCTCTTAAACTCCTCTGTATGCCGCTGCACTGTCAGCCAAAATATATCACAATATAGCACAAACTCTGTCATTTGACCTTTACTTTCTGCAGTAGCAATCATTATTTCATTCCTGTCTTTGTTTTCATTTCTATCCTGCAAGCAGACTGCTAAGGATCTTTTTATTGTCCAGTTGGCATCTTTTCTAGCAGCAGGTATGGCAGCTCCATTTCTTGGTCTTCTGCCTTGCTTACTGACTTTTTTCCTCCCTGTTTTTGCTTCAGATCCATTGAATATCATAACTTCTGTTCCTGCTCTTCAGCAAGTTTCGTATGTTCATGTCTTGATTCATATTTCCTCCTAATTCCTTTCCTTCCTGCTATGTGTGATGCTGGTGGTGTAGTTTCCTGCTTTGTATGTTTGGCAGTTTTAATTCCTTCCTTTGAAACAATTTCTGAAACATGTTAAATCTATTTAAAATGTCATGTAGATATGTGAGAATATCACCTGAAACCAAATATATTTTGGTGTTGTATAACCCAAGTGCAGCAGTCTGCTCCATGACTAGGTGCCTCAGTAATCAAAAAGTCCTCTGAAATGGCACATGTGCTAGTCCCTGAGGTCTCTTCATTGGCTTTAAAAGGGTGAATAGCAAACAATTTATGGAATGCTGTGCAAGTGTGGGTTGTTTCAGCAAGTTTTATTATGTCCTACATGTGGGTTCATATTTTGATTTAGATTATAAGTGATTTACAAAAACACTGCTTTTTATTTAAAAAACCAAAAAGCCTGTCATTTTATAGGCCATTTTCCATTGAAAATCCTTCTCCTTATCATTTCTTCAGTATGAGCTTGACAATGAAAGAACTTGCAGGGGGAAATTGGAGGTTCTTAATATCAAAACTTCGATGAGATTTTTTTTTTTTTTTTTTTTTTTTTTTTTAAGGTGAATATGGCCTGTCAGCTTAATAGGAACTTTTTTCACAGAATCATTTCTGATGATTAGCAGACCTATTCATCCACGGGCCAGAAGGCATCCACAGGCCATTGCTTGTAAATCCATTTGTGAATGTCTTCTAAATGAGTACAGTTTGCAGTGTGATCAGAAATATGTTTTGGTGCATTCACGAGATGCTTGGATTAGATGAGATGTGTGTTGCAGTGCCTTAAGGCGTGTGGAAACTTGCAAAGCATCTACGCTATAATTAGGTTTCCTTCATGAGTCTCACATTCTGTTACCCTCCCCTTCCTTTGCAAACGGGGAGAAATTGAAAATGTGATGGATAAAAATAAATAAAAATCTGAAGTATAATTGTAACGTAATTAATGCTTATTGAAATTTTGGAAGCAAAGTAAATCTTAGCAGTTGACCACATGGGAAAGGGCAGTAACACTGATCAAGATGCTGTGAAAAGAATTCTGCATTAATGGGTATTTAATGGCATCGCAGCGAGAGGTATGAATTTGAGCTCTTTTGAAATGTGTAAAACGTTATAAACAACAATAAAGGGAGAAGCGAATAAAGTATTCAGAACATGTTTTAACACTCCATTTTTCAAGTTTTCAGCTGAAAATGCACTGTTGTTAGGAAGAAAATAGTGGCAGAGAGGGATTCATCTTGCTTTTTAATAACCTCTCTTTCTGCTAACCCAAGCTCAGCAAAATAGGTGCTGAAGGAAAAATGAATAGGAGCCTTGCTTTTTACCTCATTTTCCAGCAAGTAAATGCTGTGAACTTGGTGTGATCAACATGAGAAGATGGCTAAAAGTAATGTTTTCCCTGATTTGGGTGGCATTAGTAGCAAATAAGCTCAGGCCATCTTCAGGGGCCTGATATTGCAAGGTACAAGGCATACCTTATGGAAAGACTTTTATCTAATAAAAATCTTGGAGCTTCAAGAAGAGCATGCTTATCCCAGTGAATTTATTCAATAACTTCCTGTTTAAAATTCGTTCTTGAAAATGCCAGGTTGCAGACTGGTAAGGAAATTGAAATCCTGGGGACTCCCAACACCAAGAGGTTTCTTTTGTGGTCCCTCTTAGGTGAAGGCTGTTGTGCTGTCAGGTTATGGACCTGGCTGGGCATGTACTCCAAAGACATGCACATACAATGCATGCATAGAAAAGGGGCTTACAAGAAAGATAGAGAGTTTATTACCAGAGTCTGTAGGAACAGGACATGGGACAATGGTTTTAAACCAAATGAGTAAAGTTTTAGACTGGATATAAGGAAGACATTTTTCATAATGAGGGTGGTGAGGCCCTGGCACAGGCTGCCCAGAGAAGCTGTGGATGCCCCATCCCTGGAGGTGCTCAAGGCCAGGCTGGATGGGGCTTTGGGCAACCTGGGCTGGTGGGAGGTGTCCCTGCCTATGGCAGGGGGTGGGACTGGGTGGTCTTTGAGGTCACTTCCAACCCAAACCATGCTGTGATTCTGTGACTTTATGGTTGTATATATGTGAACGAAGGAGAGTAGGAGAGAGATGAACTTTATTAATTTTCTTTCAATTCACATATAGTTCTTCAGAATCTGGAATTGATGCTTCCTCTAATGAAGAAAAATAGGAGTCTTAATAAGAGGCTTGATGTAACAGCCACGGTACTGAGTTTTGAGCTGCTGCATAAAAACCATGAAGATGTCTGGATGCATTTAGGGGCAGAAAAGATAGTGTAGTTATAAAGTACATTGAGCATACTTGGAGAAAGTACTGGGATATCTATGGTCACCTAACCATGACTGAAAGTCTGTGTAAATGAAATTGGCAGTGGAAGGGGCACCTTGCGTGTCATCTTGTTCCTGACAATTTTTAAACTTGAAAATGAGATGTAAGTTTACTCATGGAGGAAGATTTCTTTTTCTTTATAACCTAAATTAGCTGAAGGTTAGAATTAAACTGCGGATTTGATTTTAAAAGCAGTAATGATGGTGATTTTAACCAGCAGGAGAAGAATGATCAGCTCAAATCAGTTAAAATGTCAGCTGGTATGTATAGTGGTTATTTTTCCGTTACGTACCTCACACCATACTGCACTCTTTGGGTTTACTTCCAATTAAAACTATAGCCTTTGTCTTCTGACTGCAGCCCCAGCCATGGCCCAGGTGAAAGAGTTTTTTGGGGGGAGCTCCTCGAACCTGCCCCTTCCTTTGGGCCCCTCCATGTGGAGCCCTGGGCCTCGTCTCTCCAGACCCTAACCTGCTTTTGCAAATGATTTCCGTCGATGACAGAAAAATTATGATTAAACATATTTGGTTTATAATTTTATAAAAATAATACTAAAAAATACTTGTTATTCACTGTACTCAGTGATATATTACAGTTCAAGAAGCAGAACAGACCCTCCAGGGATTTTCTTTTTCTCATTTTTACTCAAGATAAACAAAACAAATCATGTCCAGTTGATAAAGAAATAAATAGATGTTAGGCAACACAAACCATTCAGTATGCTGGAAGATAAAAATAAACAAACAAACAAACAAACAAACATGAAAAATAGTATTTGTAGCTGGAAATTGATCAATACTTTAGTTCTGGGGAGAGACTGCATCCTATTTCAAAGGAAATAATCCAAAGGTGAAAAAAATGTATTCTTTATTAAGTAAAGCACTTGAACCAGTCCTTCACTGTGAGGTGAAATTTCTCAGCTTTGGGTGTATTTGTTCAGCTGGTTTAGAGTGGTGCTGTGTGGGGCTGGGACTGTTGTCTCGTGTAAGGAGTGTGCCAGTGTGGGAGCAGGACATAAAGGAAAGCAGGTAGCAGCTGAGAGGAGCGTTTAGCTCAGCTGCAAAGAGAGGTATTAGAGATGGGGAGATGTGTAAAATAAATCAAGAGAGTATTACTTCATTAGAAAGCCTGCCCGAGCACTTTCATAGCTATTGTATGCAGGCAATGCTGCTGTTATAGCCCAAGTGCAGAGCTATTAAGATAAGGGGTACGGCACTGACAGGTGTGTTGACAGCCATCCTTTTTCAGTCAGCACCAGGATATGTTTGGCCTTGCTGGCAGAGGCAGCAGCTTGCTCATTGCTTGCTTTTTTTTTTTTTTTTTCTCTTCACTTCAAAAGCTGGATGGGCTGCACTTAAAACTTGAAGTGCCCTTGAATATTTTCTAGAGTTTTCCAGCAAAATCAGAGTTCTTGGCCTCATCTTACTGATGTAGAAAAGAAGGAAATGAAGTAACAGAGTAAGTGGTTTGAGGATGCCCTGAGCAGATGAATGCCAGTACCACCTGTAAGCAGGAATTTGCAAGTGGAAGGTGGGGGAAGCTTACATTAACTTCAGCTGAGGTGGGGTTGCAGCCATCGTGTTGTCAGGGAAGGACGTAATGGCACGACTGCACAGAATGCCAGCCTCTGCCTTTCCTGGATCCTAGAGACAAACTAGCATCGTCTGATGGGAGCTGCACCCTTTATTTGCTCAGCACTCGGGTACTGCTGGTGCCTGTATCTGCATGAGCAGGCACGGGGAGCTCTGGGCTTTCTGCCTCCTGTCAGGATGGTGTATGAGTTAAGGCAGCTCAGAGTCTGGGACCCATCTAGATTATGAATTTCTAGTCTTAAAAGGTATAATTCCTGCAAAACAAAGTAGTTGAAGAATTAGAAAGTATTCATCTCGATCAGACTTTATTCTCTATAAACTCCTGGCATTTTTTGCAGTACAACTCCCATTGAATTTATCCTTAAGTTTTCTGTTTGCGATGTTAAATGTTAATTTTAAGCACCATTAACTAGCTTAATCCCTGATATAATTATTCTGAAAGCGTATTTTAAGTTGAATGAAGGTTACCTTTACCCCTACACATTTATGTTTGTATATGAATATACATGGGTTTTGATGGAAGTGGCTGTGTATTTATTTGAAAGAATCCCATTCGTTTCTGTAGGTTCAGAATTTGGCTCAGATTCCAATTTGCACAAAAAAGAAAGAATGTTACTGGACTACCTCTGTATTTTAATTATCAGAATGTAACATCTCTTTCTTATTTGTTAATTTTGCAAAGCTACTTGTTAGAAACAAACTGTATGTGTATATTTGTATACATGTGTTAAGTATACATATGTTCAAAACAGATGGCCTATTGAAATTACTTAGCAACTTGTTAAAAAAAAAAAAACAACAAAAAAACAAAACCTGCCCTAGAAACATGTTCGATGTGTTCAGATGTTAGATGAGAAAGGAGTCATTTTGATTTTTTTTTCAACTGGTTTCCCATTTTGGTTTTGTTTTAACAATGTCCTATAAGGGTTAGTTTCTTCCAGTTTGTTTTTTCTTCTGTTAACTGAGGATACTTTTCTTCAGTTACCTTTAAGACCTTTTCCAATGCTTTCTTAATGTTTAAGATTGTCGTTTTGTCATCGGGCCATCTTTCACATGCTTTTGATGATGCACTTTCACACTTTCACTATGTTGTTTTAAACAGGTCATACTAAACCTGTGTGTTTCATTTTCTCTACCTATTAAATAAGCATCAGCTCCACAGATGGGGTTTACATTGTTATCTTCATATAGTTTTTTTGCTTAAAGGGATTGTTTAATAGATGTCTAAAACCACATGTTAACAGATTGGTGATTGATTTTTCTTTTAAAGTCATAACTTTTTTTTTTTAATTTTAAGACATTAAAATTTATTTATTCAGAGGTGACCATTTTTTAACCTAATTTCTATTTTTTCCCTTGGTTGAAAATAATATTCAACTTCTATTCAATTTGATCTTTCATCTGGGAACATTCTTTTAATTTGGTAGTTGGACCACTGCTTGCACGTAGATGATTTCCTAAGCTTTATTAGAAAACATATTAAAATACATACTTAAAGACACACAAAATATACAAAATACAAAAGCTAAATAAAATGTAGCAATGGCTAAACAAGTGACTGCTGAAATGGAATTTTCTTACTCTGTGTATTCAGCCCTCCCTCCCCCATTCTGTTTATTTTTAAGTTATTAAAAATAATAAATAGCTATCACTAATTTCTAGTTTTTATTTTGTCTACCTGTGCAGAACAGAACCACTGTGGAGGAGGGCATCGTTTGTTTCTATGTTGGCTCATGTGCATGCTGATTGTGTAACTAGAAGATTAATCTTGCTTTATGGGCTGGTGGCGTGTTTAGTAGAGCAGGATTTTCAGATCCCAAGTTGCTTGCAAGCTGAGCAGTTGGAAAAAAAAAACACCTTTTGCGTGTAAGCAGCACAGACCTGGTGTGAAATCTGGGAGAAGACAAATGTGGGATACCACAGTGCTATTTATTAAGTCACTTTTCAGAGCACATCTGCGCTTTAAAATCTGGGTGGAAACCAGCTTTTGAATACGATGATGCCAGTATATAAGAGATGCTGTGAATTTTTGAACAGCTGCGTGTGTGTTTTGTGTAGCACAGCTGACTCTGGAGTCTCTGTGTCTTACAAAAATAGAGTAGATACGGAGCAATGATATCTGGTACTGGTATCAACTACCAAGGCCTTATTAGTAAATGACAACCAGAATTTTTCAGGCAAGAGTGACTTGTTCCAAACCTGGCCAATTGTGAGAACTGTACACCATGGCCTCAGCTGTTAAATGTGATAGATTGGTAGCTCCAAAATATGGCACCAGCAGGTAAAGCATCGATTATTAAAAATGCAGCGTTAAAAGTTTTGATCAAACCCTGCAGGAGTTCTTTAGCATTTAAAAACAAACCAAAGAAACAAAAAACAAAAACAACAGCTTCAGACTCAGATGAACATGAAATTTTAATAGGAAATACGTTTGCCCTAGGCTATTTTAATGCTCACAGGGCTAAATATGGAATGATGCATTACTTGTATCGAGTGAGACTATTTCATGCCTATGGGTAAGCAAATAGAAGAGGTCAGTGAAATTTAAGGCTGGTAAAACTGCTGTCCATCACCAAAACCAGGAATATATTTCAAGCAGATCCGAGTTATTAGCTATGCAGAAATTCCTGAAGAAAAAGGAGACATTTATTGTAAAACAAAACAAAAAGCAAAAACCACGCAGACGCTGTTTAGAAATTGAAAAGCTGAAAGGAAAAAAAAACCTTAATGTGATAGTATTATAGGGAGATTTGGTTTGGAAGGGACCTTAAAGACTTGTCTAATTCCAACCTCCTGCCATGGGCAGGGACACCTCCCACCAGCCCAGGTTGCCCAAAGCCCCATCCAGCCTGGCCTTGAGCACCTCCAGGGATGGGGCATCCACAGCTTCCCTGGGCAGCCTGTGCAGGGCCTCACCACCATCTAAATAAAGACTTTCTTCCAAATATCTAATCTGAACCTGCTCTCTATTAGTTTAAAGCTGTTATCCCTTGTCCTATCACTCCACCCCCTGACAAAGAGTGTCCCCCCCCCCCCCCCACCCACCCCCTGCCCAGCTTTCCTGTAGCCCCCTTGAGGTACTGGCAGGCTGCTGTAAGGTCTCCCCAGAGCCTTCTCTTCTCCAGGCTGAACAACCCCAGCTCCCTCACCCTGTCTTCACAGGAGAGGTGCTCCAGCCCCTTGATCATCTTTGTGGCCCTCCTCTGGACTCAATACCTCCACATCCTCCTTGTGCTGGAGGCCCCAGAGCTGAATGCAGGGCTCCAGGTGGGGTCTCACAAGAGCAGAGCAGAGGGGGACAATCCCCTCCCTCACCCTGCTGGCCTCACTGCTTTTGATGCCGCCCAGGGTATGGGTGGCTTTCTGGGCTTCAAGCACACATTGCCAGCTCATGTCAAACTTTTCATCCACCAGCACCCTCAGGTCTTTCTCCTCATGGATGCTCTCAATCCATTCTCTGCCAAGCCTGTATTTGTGCTTGAGTTTGCCCCATCCCAGGTGTAGGACCTTGCACTTGGCCTTGTTGAACTATGTCAAATAAATCTATTAATAGCAAGTGACAATAAACTGTATTTTTTTAATGTTGCTGTTAAACCTCTGGACAAGATCAAATGAACACTCAACTGTACAAAGAAGAGATTCAAACAGGGGCTTTCTGCGAGAAAAAAAAGTACTTTCAGCTTTCAAAAGTGCATTTTCTTGTTTGTTTTTATATCCTAAAACTAAGGCTGATCCATATAAACAGAATTTGTATATCTTTCACGTATTCCTAACCTCACCAAATAGGTATATAACAGATAGGAATAATAACAGAGGGCTGTTATTATTTGTTCCTTTTTTGCCTCAACCTAAGAACACGGAATGGGAATGTTAGAGTTTCGTCTTTTAATAAATGTGTTAGTGTCTTGAGGGAGAAGTAAAAAGGGTATGAATTTTTGTTTTAAATCCAACTGTGAAAGAGGAAAAATTGGAAAGTCTGTTGCAGAGCTAATATTCTAACTTTTCCATATATTAGAAACAGAGGCAGTTTTATATCCATGGTTTTGGCTCCTGGTTAGGCAGAGCAGTTGCCAGTTCTCATGCAGAAAAGGTAGAAGGGTGCAGTAGCTGTAACTGCTTTTTGTTTAGTGGAAAGCCAAATGCTATAGTCAAACTACATGATGATGATTAAAGCTTTTTATTCCTGTAATCACTGAGATTATTAACCGTCCTCATTAACTTGATGTGTAACTGGGGGAAAAGAATGATACTTCGCAGGAAGTTTTTAAAAGCTGATAAAGAAGGTCTCTGAGCTGCATAATACCATTAACGTTGGTTTAAAAAGGGTCTTGAAACAGCAGGAGAGTTCTGGGAGGATTTGAGAACTACCATGATAATACTTTTAAGGATAATAAGTTGGTAACTTAGCCTGCTGGTAATCTACAGCAGAATAATAGAATGACTGGCTTAAGTTTGCCTTAACGAAGAACTGAATGAAAGGAGTATCTATAATGAGTGTGGTTTTGTGGAAAGGAGGTGTGGTGAAATATGTATGTATGTTTATTTTTGTCAGAACAGAATCTGGTTTAGTAAATAAATTATGGAATATACTGATTTTTCTGCAAGCTTTTCACTTAAATGTTTTGATTAGTAAGTTAGATTTAATAAAATTAACGTTGTGCAAATTAAAGGGACTAAAACTTCAGCAACTGCAACATCCCAAATCAGTGGCTCCTGATTAAGTAGATGTTTCTAGTGGGACCATGAGATTTGTTCTTTGTGGTGTGCTATTTCAAGGTTGTTTTACGGTGAAATGGAAGAAGGCTTTCCTGCTAAGCTGTGCTTGAACAAATAAAGTTGTGTTTTAAGACAGGCATGAATATAGATTTCTAGGAATGAGAAATTTGGAACATATTTTTAGGATTGAGCTCTTCCCTTAGAGAAAGATTTGGTTGCGTGTTCTAGCTGATCAGGTTGATGTGAACTATTGCAGTGGGATTCTTCTGGCATGATCCTCAGCCAACCCTGAACTTGTGCAGGATTTGCTGCTCTATCTGGACACATATAAGTCTATAGGGCCTGATGGGATTCATCCCAGGGATAATCCTTGAGAGCTGGCTGATGTCATCACAAGACCTCTCTCAATTACTTTTCTTGGGAGTCTGGAGAGGTCCCAGTCAACTTGAAGCTGACAAATGCTGTTCCAATTTTTAAGAAAGGCAAGAAGGAAGACTCTGGTTATTACAGGCCTGCCACTCTTGCATCAGGGCCTGTTAAAAGAAGATGGAGAAGATTATTCTGGGAGTTACTGGAAAACACTTGAAAGATAAAAGCAGTCATTGGTAGCAGCCAACAGGGGAAAATCCTGAACTTAATTGTCTAGTTGACCAGGGTCAGTTAACGTAATCTTTTCAGAATTCAGTAAAGCTTTTGATACTGTTTCCCACAGAATCCTATATATAGGATATATAATATAATAATAATATAATAAAATCATAGGCTGGTTGTTAGGAAAAAGTCCTTTACCAAGAGGGTGGCTGGGCACTGGAACGGAATCCCAAGGGATCCAAGATAAATAGACCAGATTAGAAACAGCAGCTAGTTTTGAGTGACTGTGGTGTACTGTCCTTCAGTGAAAGGTTTTGAATATCTAGATAGTGCTCTTTTTAAACCAGGCTGCGAATTGTAGTAGAAGTTAATTCAGTCCTATGTTGTGCTAGTCAGGAACATTGATCCCATCTCCTCACCTGTTTCATAAGTCCATGAACCTGTGGTCCTTGATCTGTCCCAACTGTTCTGCAAATGATGTCTTGATAATCTGTATTTAGCAGCTGTTCAAAATCCATCATGGTGCTGATCTCAGATAATAAAAGGATATTCTGGCCCTTGTCTTTTAATGTGAGATTGCTTGGTTTGCATCTGAAGGGGCCAAGTTAAGTTGTAGCAAATTATTTCACTGATTTTTGGTTAAACTTCTTTCTTGTGTTCAATGTTGATAGTCCCAAAAGCACATAGCTAGCTCTAAACTGTAAAGAAGATGCTATATAGGTGCAAAAGGGAGCTACAATTCAATATAAATGCAAAATAAAACACGCGTAATTGACTTCACCATTGTAGACCAGAGTATTTAATCAAACTGTGATGTTTTAAAGCTTTATCTGACAACCTTGTGGTGCTATGATGTGAAGTTTTGCCGTACAGATAGTCAGCCAGTAGCATGTATAATGAAGTATTCATACGTTGAAACAGCCTTTTGTTTTCCTATGCTAGGATTTTTTTTGTCTCTAAATTATGTGCTATCTTTACAGTTATGATTTATAGCTTGATAGGGCAGTGATAAAATCTGGTATTCTTATCGTGGTCTGTGTTAAGTATTCCAAGAAAACCCAGACTTTGTGTAACTTTTTATTTTTTTCCTGTCTATGAAAACCAATGTTAGACACTGAGTAGATACAGATAGCTATAGGCACATCCACAGATGAACAGAATCTATTGACAGGAAACAAATCAAGATCAGATTGTTTGGTTAAGCTTTGCCACATTTGATTACATTATTACAGCTGTCTTACAGTATGCTGTCCATGTGTGTTCTGCATGTGCCCATATTTCTTCCTAGCAATAGGAATGAGGATGTGTGACATCGTGTTAAAATACTCAACATGAGTCTTTGAAAATCTATGTTCCTGGCTACGCTGAAGCCTTTCCTTGTAACTTAAGGCACTACAGTTAATTTCTAATTTCATGCAGTCATATAATAGGGTGTCTTTATTACATGGTGATATTTCTTTGGCACAGTAAAATTCACAATTTGTCCATTAGGTAATAGAAAATAAGGTCCTGGCTGGGGAAAAGTGTTTTAGCGCTTGTTCAGCACGTGGTTTTTCAGGATCGTATGTTCTATGTACCGATGCACTTGCTTAAAGCTGCACATAAATCGAAGCAGTGCCACAGGAAGATTGTTTTCCTGCATCGAAGCCTACATTTAAGCATGATGGCTATTCCTGCATCAGCAAGCAGGTTTGCAGTGTAACATAAGTGGTGCTGAAAGCCAGACTGCACGCTGTGAGGTGGTGGTGAGGTTACACCCGATTACCTCTTAGCTGAATCGCTTTGAGGGAAGTGATTGTTTTCCTCAGCATTCGTGACATCCTGTCTGGAATAGTGCACCAGTTTTGGGACCCCCAGCACGGGAAGGCACTGACAAAGCAGAGAGTTCGGCAGAAGTCACTGAGGCGGTGGTCCTGTGAGGAGAGGCTGGGGGAGCTTGGTCAGCCTGGAGCAGGGATGGCTTTTGGGGACCTCACAGTAGCTCTCAGTACTTCCAGAGAGGTCAGCAAGGAGAGAGCCTGGCTCTATAGAGCAGCTCAGAGCAAGAAGGCCATGGGCATGAGTTGAAACAAAAGGTCCAGCTTGGGGCTAAGTAGAAACCTTTTCTGTGTGAGGACAGTCAGGCAGAGGCATGGGTTGCCTGGAGATGCTCTGCAGTCTCCATCCTTGGGATTTTGACCCAACGTGATGAAGCCCTGAGCAGCATGGTCTGACCTCAGAGATGACACTGCTGTGAGCAGGAGGCTGGACCAGGCTGAGCAGAGGCCTCCTGATGCGTCTCTCAGCCTGAATGATCCTGGGAATGCCCAGCACTGGTACGAGTCTATTACCTGTGCTCCTAGAGACTGCCTCGTAGTGTGAAGCAAAACCTAAGCAGGGCTGATGAGGGTGTTACTTTTTGAAACACACTCCGAATTCCAACCAAGTGTATAGATGCACTCTATAGGAAATTTGGTTTTGTTTTTCATTGACAAAGAACCAAGTCCTACCAAAAAAAAAAAAAAAAAAAAGTCCTGGTAACACCTCTCTTTCCTGTTATTTTGTACTCCTGATTTCAGTCTCTGCACCTCTGAGACCTTTTGTCTCTTTAGAGACTTACATATATTATGCTGTCCAGCACAGTGCTCTGCCATTATGTCAATCTTCTGCTTTCATAGCTGTCGTTCCAGTGCTCTGTGGTAAATCCCTGGAGCAGGAACTTCAGCTATTACTCTGTTGGTTTAAGCCTGTGGCTATAGTTAAGACACTGTCTTTTCACATACCATAGAAATTTTCCATCTAAAATTTTCTGTTCTATCCAATTTAAAAACACCTTTATCCTGCTTTGTAATATCTGGTGGGTTATTTTCTAGCTCAGAAGTAAAGTTTGAAAAGGATCACAGTTTTTGCAGAAAAATAAGAGAGCAATGGTGACCTCAAAGAGCAAAGAATGCCCAACTAAAGCATTTAGAAAAAGGGTGGGAGACAGTGGAAAACTTCAGTAAAAGCATTAGAAAAGCATAAGTAAAAATGATCAAATGAATACAGATTTGACTTGGAAAAGAAGGAATAATATCATCTCCCTCTGGAATATGGTAACATCCTGTCTAATATCCTTTTACCTGTGCTGAAGTCTGCATTACTGGGCTTTCTGCTTGGAGCAAGGTAATTCATTGCCTGTTTCCAACTCTTTTCCCCTTCTCTCTTTTCTCTTTCATAAAGGTGCGTGGCTCATATTTGAAAGAAAAAGCATTTTACTCCTGTCTTTCATATTGTTGGCATTCAGAAAGAGGCCAGGTCTTCGTTCTTTGTGCCACTGTATATTTAAACGCAGCAGTATTCATCCCAGTGAACTGGTTTCATCTCTTTTTTCCTTTGTCCATTTATCGTCAATCAGGGAGCTCTTTCAGTCTGTTACCTGTTCTTATTTTAATTAGGTTGGCAGGGACCTTTAAATATAAGACAAGTAAAGCTGGTGGTAAAGGTTGCAGTGTTTTAATGCTGAAGGTTTGGGCAATTTGAAAGGTGTTCTGCAATCAGTTTAATAGAGCCAATACATATTGGCAAATAAACAAAACCTGTTTGATTTAAGATGAAGTAACACTCCCAGGAAATTATGATCATGGGGAAAAAAAACAAACCTCTGTTTTGAGGTCTAGGAAAATCAGATATTTTTTTTTCAGTGTATGTCTGCGCTGCTAGAAGATTTGTCTGTCTGGGGGACTGAGGGTTAAGGGATGCAGTGGGGTTGTGCTCCAGATGCTGGGTCTTGCTTGTTGCAGAGCAGTCTGACTGTGTCCATATCAGGTAGCATTTGGTCCCAGGGGCTTCTTTTGGCTCACATGCCCTTAAATACAATTGTTATTTTTGCTTGCCTTTTTTGTGTTTTAAAATACCTGAAGTAGTATGAGAGCTGTGTTAGATTTGACTAAAGCTATGTCTTTGTTCTGCTTTATGTTGTGTGTTGAATGCCCTGGCGTGTAGGTCTGGAGGTGTTGAGGTGTTGGTGTGCAAAGCTGTCAGGAACAGCACTGGAGAACCATGTAAAGCAGAGAGACACAAACGTCAGGCAGCTTTGTCCTTGCCATCCTTTGGGGATGAACTTGATCTGTTTTGATTTGGAGAGGAAAGGTTGATTTACTCCACATTTGAAAGAAAACTCACATTTCTGTGTTTTCGGTAGTTGGGAGGATAGAAAATGGCACATACCAGACAGAAGTCTCAAAAGAAATTGAACGTAGACACCATTTTTGAAAATTGTGGCAGCTCTGTTCTCCTTTTCCCAGCTCTGCACATGAACCACACTGCTTTTCCAAGCAGCTTTGTATGGCAGCTTCTAATACACCTTGATAAAACTGGAGCTAGTGCAGGAAAATTGAAATTGGCCTGGCAGTAGAGTTATGTGGCAGAGTAATAAGCCTTTGTCAGTTCTCAGCTGAAGAGACTGCAGCAAAAATATCTGCCAGAGGCTCGAGAGCACCAGCAGGAATGTCTGTTGGGAATTAATAGTGCATCAAGAAGGCAAGGGAAAAGAGGATGAAGGCTGAGCAAAAGAAATACAGGACAGAGGGACCTGTATGTTCTGCATCAGTGTCATTTACCCCACGTCTGTGCAGTTGTAGCTTCGATACAGCCATGCCCAGCTAGCGCTGACATTGTCATCTGTGCTGTTCCTGACCAGATCACCTTACTCAGTAGTCTTATGGTGTCTCTTCTTTCATTGTGATGATGTGGCACCAGGACAGCTGGAGCTTTCTCATTATTCCCCGAATGTGACCTCATGCAATGAAATGGTCTTCAGTGTCCTCCATGCTGAGGTGGTGTCCTGGGACTGATGGTAAAGGGATTTTATGTGGGCTTGGTTCTAGATGTGCTGATGCTAGGGGACAGCCTATGTTGCATAAAGAAACAGAGAGCATTGCGTTGCATCAGCTTTTTTATGCTAGCATTAAAAAGTTTGAATAATCAATGTCATTAGCATTGCTAAAACAAATGAAATATAGGGAGTGGTGTGCTTTTCTCACTGGTGGGTGCCCTCGCCTGAATTTCTGTCCTTACCTCATGAAGCCGGTAATTGAAGAGATGTTAAATTGCAAGGACCTGACAGAGTATAACATAGAGATAATCCTTAAATTGGTTTAAAAATAAGCAAATCCCAATAACAACAACAAAACTATCAAGGCAATTAGTATCACTTACATTAAATACCTTGGCTACTTTTGGATGTTCAAAAATCTGGCTGGCAGCTCTTACTCAATTTTATCATTGCTTTTCACTCATTTTCACATAGCACAATCCCTTTGGTGGAGGCAGCTTGATGTTCTTAGGGCTTCTGAATCAATGCGATTACTAATAAAAACTCTGCAGTAGCATTTACTTCATAATGGAGATACAAAGGCTATGGAGAATATGGTTTAGCTTTCATTCTCCAGTGGCTTTAGCAGTTTGGAAGTTAAGGAAATGATCATTTTTGCTTGTTAAATAGATCAGGTTTCATATTAAAACAGGGAGAAATAAGGAAACTGATCTCTTGGTGCAATTTTTAACTAACCTGTTATAGATAGATGCTAACTTTCTGTCTAACTACTAATTGACTTTCAAAATACCTAGTTGCATCATTGTTTTAAGAGTAACAAATCTCAGTTAAAATGAAATGTGTGAATCATTCTTGTAGTTCTGATTTCCTTTAAAGACCAAGAATTATGAATAATATCTCAATCAGATCTTTTATATCATTTTTCATCAGTAATGTGTAGGATGAATTCCACGTGTATATTAGATGTGCATTAAACATCTCGGTGTCTCAACTTTATCATGGAATCATTAAGGTTGGAAGAGACCTTCAAGATCATCTGGTCCAACCATCATTTAATCTTAAAATATTAGAAGAAAAACATACCAGGAATTTGTTTTAAAACTGTGGATCTTCTTATTTGTTTTAGGAGAAAAGGCTAAAAGAAAAAGCAGCAAGGAGAGAAGCCAGGAATAAGAATGCCGAGGTAAGACTTATTATTTTTTTTTCTGATCGAGTGAGTGAGTGTGGTTTTGAAATTGTTTTTTTAATTACTGCATTCCTTTCTATAATAAACAGTGGTTTGATTAATGACTTTTTACGGATATTTTCTTTTTGCTTATCTTTTGTCATTCCCTTGCTGTGATGTGGTTGTAATGGTTTATTATGGAAAGGTACTGAGTAGGGTAAGTAATATATAGATAGAATCCTTTTGGAATTGTAACAACTTCATTTTGTATATCAAGTGCGTTGCCATTTCAGCTGCAGTGCTGATGCCATTTTCTTTTCCTCTGAGTACTTGGACATGTTTATAACTTGCTGCAGTATTGCAGGTAGTAAGGGTTTTGGTGAAATCTCATTTCAACTTGTTTCTGCTGAACCTTTCCTTTAAGCTGCAGTTGTTTACACTGAATTTTATTCCTGCCTCTTGTTAGGCCCAAACCCTTTGCCACCCTTTTTCATATGTGTTTAACTGTTCTAGTTTTCCGTATTCTGTGATTTTGATGAACTGAGATTTCATTCAGCTGCAGTGATTTTCCAGAATATGGACAGAGGAGTGTGTGTCATGTCTCATGCTGCATCTCCTGTGCTATACGTGAATGGTTGCTGTTTGTTCTCAGCAGTTAGCAAGTATCTTACTCCCCTGAGAAAATGGATAATGTTCTGTGTTTTTTTTTTTTTTTTTTTTTCCCAAGCTGATCATGCACTGGGAGACTTGAGTACAGGAAGATACTTCCTACTGTAGTTCTGAAGTGGAAAGTAATTACAGTTTAAGATGGAAAGCCTAGTTATACTAAGTATTAATTATGATTCTGTCTTCAGAGATGGAGGCTATGAGAGCCACTGGCATCATGACTCCCCAGTCAAGCAGTAGAAATTTTGTGAATGTAATTGGATGTATAGAGATGCATAGTTTTAATATATTCAGCAAGCATTGTAGGAAAATTAGGGAATGAGGGATTAACAAATGTCTTAATATAGAGAGAAAACACTGATCAGGCTGCACCATATTTGTAAATACTTGGCTCTTAGTTCATTTCACCTCTTTTTCAGGAATAAAAAGCCCTTTGTCATACTACTCAGCAGCTGGAGAAATAAACCCAGTCCTCTTAAAAGGCTCTGCTTATTGATGCACTTCCCCTATCCTAGTCTTTGGTAATCAAATGAATCTCTCTGCTGGTGGGAAATGAAGTAGGTGTCTGTTAAGGACTGATCTGTGTGAGTGTGCATGTGTACAGGGTGGGTTACGTGCAGAATCACCCCCCCAAAATTGTGTAAGGTAAAAAGACAATTTGATACGCCCTTTCCTCTCCTCTTTCCAACACTGGCACATTGAATGTTGCCTGGCAGACTTTCTAGTCCTTTTGTCGTGTGCAAGTGGCACACGCTCTCAGTGAAGGTGCCAGCTGTGTAAGCCTGCCACTACTTGGACTTTGTTTTACTCCTCAAGTGCCCAGCTCGCTCTGTGCAAGAAGAAGCAAGCCTCAGAAGCTGACATAATCCTCTTTGAAAACTGCTGGGCTTTTTGTTTTGTTTAGAGGCTATTTTTGCCAGAACTCTGTGCAATCGGGTCCTGTCACTTTCTGTGGGGCTCATTTGAAGGGAAGATGTTTCCACTGGGAAAGGCTGTGACAGCTTGGAGCTGGGCACTGCAGTCCTGGACATGCAAGGGAGCAGTAGCTGGTAGATAAAGGTGGCGGTTTCAGGCTGTGAGGTGTCTGAGGAATTAATTAAGAGCACTCCCTGCTTCACAGAAGCTTGTAGATGAAGCTATAGTAGCTGAAGCTCTCCATGGTCTGTGTGGGATATGACTAAGGCAGCTCCTGTGAGACACCCAGACCAAAAAAAAAAAAATACAACAAAGGAAAGCAGTAAAACAGAGAAACTACTGAAACAGAAACCAGTTTAGCAAACATATGCTGCCTAAATCGGGAGTTCAAAAACCTTCACATTTTCTTTCAGAATATGGCTTGTGACCCACTTACTCTGCCATATAAAATTCCTTTGGCAATTAATAGGGTTCTGTTAAAAGAGAATGGAATACGGAGAACCAAAAAAGCAGCAAAGGTATTTTTAGCTATCTAACAATGCAGTTCAGCAGCTGGAGAAAAAGAGTAGATCAACAGTTCTGAACAGCCGGTTGCTTCAAAGCAGCTGGGGTCGTAAATTGTTGTTCCACTTCTTCTACCCGCTTCATTCCTGTTTGTTTTATTAACTGCTTCTCTCATATGAGAAGCTCTTTGGGTTACTGAGAATTATTTATTGTCTTTCTGTTCTGCTCAGCCCACAGGGTCTGCCATGACCAAAACTGCTATTTATTTTTCCATTTTAAATATTACACAGTAATTCATCAATGATGAGTTCTGTATCTCTGCTTTGGTGTCATTTGTACCTTTTGTCCTGATATTTCTAGTGCTGTTTTGCTGAATGTGCAGTGCCTCGTATGGTAAATCTTAATGTATGCTGGCTTTCTTTCCAAATGAAAATGGAATCTGTTTGGAACAGCTTCCAGTTTGTTCATTTTCACCCTTTAACCTGTACATCTGTGGGATTTTATCTGTCATCATCATTATTTTAGCCTTAATTTAATCTCAGATCCTTTGGTTATTTTACTCTCAGTTTTAGGGTTTCTCTGGTCTGTGCTTGTTCATCCATTTCATGTCCTGGGAGCCTGGACTTACTGACACTTTTCATTTACTCTGCCTATGTTCTTTTCGCTCGTTGCCTACTTTTGTTTAATAACAGCCTTTCCTTCAGCTTTATAGCCCCAGATTATTCTGTGGAGAAGGAGAGTATCTCCATTTTTACCTTTCATTTCGAAGTGCAGGAGTTTTCATGCCTTTCATGAGCACGATTCTTCTGTCGGTATGCCAACAAAGAGGGAAATTAAGGTCACAGGAGAGATGGGCCTTAAGATATTTCTCCTGCTGTCACAGGAGCCTAGAGCAATTGCAGGGAAGGTTTTCTTCAACCTTTGTTGTACTGGGATGGACTCTGCAACTGGAATTTAATAACCAATTCTGGCGTACCCTACTGAGTGTCCTGGAACAGGGGCTTAGAGGAGTAGGTAGCTGCAGTGTTATTGACTCCACCTTGGAGAAATCCCCCATGCAATAAATAAACCAGGTAAGAAGTGAGGGCTCTTAAAGGACACTTTGGAGAAAGTATTCCTTGGAATTTATTGCCATTAATTGAATTTGAGTGTTAAAGTATGTGAAATCAGATAAAAGATTTCTCCTATTTATATTAAAGAGAAGTTGGAAACCTAGGTTTAGTGGTTTTTGTTTGTTTGTTTTTCTATCAATAGATATTTTTCTCCCAGTGCAGAATTGGATGAGATATTAACAAATGCAGTGTTTCGAGAGTGAAAAAAAGCAGGTGTTTATCTCTAGTTGGTACTGATAAAATTGCAGTCCTTGAACCCTCGAACAAATCTGGATACTGTTTGCTGTGGTCCTCTTGAAAATGGTCTAGAGAAAATTGAGCAATCGTGTTGTCTTTTAATAGGCAGGTAAAGCAATGTGCAGAAGCACAGGCTGACGGCCACTGACCTGGGGCTTGGCCACAGCATGTCTCTGTGCCCGAGCAGCCCCATGAGGCTGGCACTCACTGGCCCTGAATTACTCCTTCCCTTCTAGGCTTCAACCGGTGTTTATTGGTCCTTACTGTGCAAGCAGCTGCTAGTTTCAGCTTAGCTGAATATGACTGTAGTTTTCATTTAGTGAGTTTACTGTTCTGCTATTCTTGTGCCTTAGAACAGTGTTGATGTGTTAAGGAAACTTCCTCACTCCATAATTCTTGCTTTGAAGAAAATTATTTTCTTAAAGGAAAAAGGCATTTTCCAGAAGCAGCTGAACAGGTCTGTGGGACACAGAGCAGGGAGAAGACCAGGAGTCAGGATAAGGTGATGCTTCCAGCTGCAGCACTGATGTTCTTTGTGATCCTCAGCAGCCAACACCCAACATCATGGGGAAAAAAGAAAAAAAAAGAAAAAAAAAAAGGGCAAACTAGCCCCTGAAGGGCTTCATCAGCATCAGCATCTGCTAGAAAGAGCTGGAAGAGCATCTGCAAGCAGTGCCAGGAGGTGAAACTTGCTCAGTCATGACAGTTGGGTGGATCACTTCAGCCACTGGTAATCCTATAGCAGTTACAGAATGGAAGGTACTCATGTACTAAGCATTAAAATGAAAGTAATGCTACACAATCTAGCTGCCTTCCTGTACCTGTCATCTTGAACTTACTGGTGTTGAGTCATTCTGAGAGCAGTCTACCCAAGCACTTCATGTTTTAAGAGTTTACTCTGTACATTTTGTAGACTGGTTGTTTAGGGATTGTCATCTCACCGGTTGCTTAATACAATCTTTGACGGTGTTGAGTTTGGTGGTAGGTGGTGGTATTAACTTCTGCTCATGTTTGACCCTCAACTCGTCTCATGCTGCTTGGATAAGATGATCAGTGTATCAAAGCTCTGTATTTTACGGCTTTATATTACTTACATGAGCTTATTTTTCTCTTCGTGTTATTGGATCAGTCACTTTATCCATTATTCTCCTAGAGTCATACTCTCAACACCACAGAAAACTGGTTGTGTTGCATGATGTAAAAGTAGTATAGCTCTCCTAGGTAATTCACAAATAATTAATAGTTATTGATATGAGTTACTTGGCATATAGCAGGATGCACACTTCTGGTTGGATTTGCACCATGCAAATGTCCAAAACTGAAAAGGAGGGGTCTGACAGGCCAGAGGCTGTTTATCCTGACATTTGTAAGAAAAATGTTGCCTACTTAAACCTAGGGAAAATGAGCCTGAGCACATGAGAGGGATTTTCTGTTTTAGAAGAGAATGAGGAAGACAAATCATTGTAATACGGTTGAGGATGGGGATTGTTATCGGGCAGGAAAACTGATGTCCTCTGAGTACGGAGGCAGATCCAAGTACTTGCTCTTCAGAGGCACTTTTTCATAGGAATGAATTATTGCAGACTAATTTTAGAGCATTAAAAGATGAACAGCAAACTCAGGATGATAAGTATGCTTTAACATTTCTGATGTCCTCTCTTCTTCCCCTGTTCTTCCTCAACATGTTTTGGTACTCTGACAAGAGTTAGCACTCCTGTATGAGATTTTACATATTTTATTAAATATATTCTTAGTACACTTTATAATCTAAAATTTTTCTCGGAGTTGCAGTGAAGTTAGGACTCTTGGTACTTTGTTACGAAGGGATGTATGTGAGCACATCTACAAAATACACCTGGGTGAGCAGGAAGCATGTACTTAAAAGATAAAACCATGACAGATTAAAGCATTGATATCTGCATGTATCACATCACTGCAAGGTATAATCCTCAGTATAGCATTCTGTTTTCTGCTTTTTTGCTCCTTATGTCATGCTCTGTTGAGATGTTAACCAGAAAACTACTTTAAAACCCCATTTTCTTTTACTCTTCAGTACTCTCCATGGAATTTGAGATAAACTGGCTGAATGGGTCTCAAGAGATCTTTGTGCCAGGTAGCAAAGGGACAGAAATGGATCTCTTGGGAACCTATTGCCAATAGCCCTGTTGGAGAAATACAGTTTTCAAGATACGATGAAAATTTGACATCCATTGTATGTCATTCCTGGGGTTACTGGAAATGACTTCTGTTACCTGACACCTCTGCTTCTGCCTTGATTTTCCTTTTCTGTGAGAATCCAGCCCACAGCTTTGTCTGTAGGCTGGAGACCCTAGATTTGCTGTGGATGTGAGCAGTAGTTTCAGTGTGGAAAGGGGTGTGTGGGACTGAAGGAGAGGAATTTGGTCCGTGCCTCCTGTCAGTACAGGTTCCCAAATCCCTTTGACCACTTTATCCCTACATGTTCTTGGGAAAGTCGTGTGGGATACCCTGCATTGTGATGGGTAGCTGGTTAACAGTAAAGGTGCTTTGGTTCTGGGTCACCTCTCGTGACCTGGTGGATGGTGTTGAGGAACCATTGCTTTAACTGCCTGCAACTTCTAAAATTGGAGCAGCATTTCAGGGTTAGATCCTTCGTGTGGACTGGAGGATGTAGACGTTTGTTTTGCTCATAGAAGACCTCAGGAGAGGGTTATCATGGCCCAGTAAAGCCTCAAAACAGGCTATGGCTTATTGCTGCTGTTTGATAGCTGCAAAAGACTTGCTGAGTCCTCATCAATCATTGCTCTTGATTCTGCAATGCACAAAGAGAAACAAACATAAAATTAGAACAATGAGAATTCTGTAGCTGAATGATAATTCAGCTACAAAATGTTCCAGTATGTCTTGTGTGGAGAGTTTACAGCTGAAATTACTCTGAGAGTTAGCTCCCTTTTATTAAGTCATACTTAAAACAATTTAATTAACCTTGGTTTAGAAGTAGATCTGGTCTCTCAACTCTTGCATTCTGTACACATAAAAAAAACCCTGTAAGTAGCTATATTTATTACCATTTCGTTTTTGTAATGTTTTGTATTTTCATGAGAAGCTCTGAGGATGAACAGAAATTTGGAAAATTAATATTTTAACCTTCTAGGTCAGTAATTTCAGTTTTTTTTCTTTTTTGAGGCAGAATCTCAATTTTGGGTTCAAGTTGTTAAAAGGAAATAAAGAAGTCAGTGATTCTGAACTATCTGTATTCTGAAATAATTTTAAAAATCAACATATTCTACAATATTTAAGTTCCTATTTGAAAATGCCTATTATGCCTGTATGGAAATGTCAACTATATTTTCCTACTGAAAATATCATATTGATGATTCCAGCTCACATAGCACTTAAATTACTTTAAGGAAAGCTGTAATAAGTCCTGCCTTTTCTGCCAATAAAATATATATGATTAAATTAGTATTTATGTATTGTAGCCCTGGACACATGAGAAGGAAGGATTCTTACGGATTGGTTTGCAGTTATGCACACTGCTGTGAACCTTATCACTGCAGCCACCAGCACATGGAGAATTTTAAAGATGCTTATAAGTGACCATTTATAATGATTGGGCATAGCCACAGCAATTGAATTTTGTGAGTATGATATACACAACTGTTATTTTTAATCATATGTGGTATGTAATGACAGCCCAGTGCTCTACACACAGTAAGCTGATGATTTGCCAGTTATTGAGGTGATTTCTTCCCAGTCTTTGGCAGAAGCATAGATATGGGTGGACGTGGAGCTTATGCATGCCTGAAGACCCAGAAGGTCTGCTGCAGTGAGGCAGATGCACAGTGCATCAAACCAAGTGCATTTCCATTACAGTGCCTGACATAAGTATACTATGTGCTTTGCTTTGTGTTTGCTTTCAAATTTATGGTAATCAGAGGTAGGGTTGCAGTTCTGAGGGGGGTTTTGATGCAAGATGCGATATGGGTTTGTGAGCACAGAGGCACAGGAGAGGTGTCCCTCATCTCTGCAGTGTTAGGGAGGACAAAAGTTACTGTCCTTATTGTTAAGTGACTGTTAAATTTCTAATATAATTCTGAAGAAATTTCACCAGTATTAAAGCTTTGCAGATTGCAGTGTTTAATTCAGTATTCATTAGGGAACTTTTTGTTTCTGGTTTATCCATATAAATTTGAAATAATTAGAACAGGATCCTCGGAGCTATCTTAGATTTACTTTCAGAGCTGAGCTCCAGGATTTTCAACATGTTAAAGACATTAACAGCAATGTTTTGGCATTGGGGAAAAACTGAGTATTTTTTTATTAAAGGCTTAGGCTACCAAAACTGCAAGATTGTGAATTGAAATAAATGTGTTAACATATATGTGTTTCTCTCTTTCTCTTGAATCTTGTGGGTTGTGTTATGGTTTATTAGGATCATAAAATCATTAAGGTTGGAAAAGCCCTCCAAGCTCATCTCGTCCAACCACCCCCCTACCACTATTGTCACCCACCAAACCATGTCCCCAAGCACCACATCCAACCATTCCTTGAACACCCCCAGGGACGGTGACTCCACCACCTCCCTGGGCAACCCGTCCCAGTGCCTGACTGCTCTTTCTGAGAAGTTTCTCCTAATCAGCACCATCTCCCACTGCAAGGTAGCCCATTTGTTGAGCCATGTAAGATGGATGAACTGGAGATGAAACGGAGAAGACTGCTTCTTGTATCTGTGGTAAGGATGAGCAACATGATGCTGGGGGTACTCAGTATCTGCCTCCTTTGCCAGGAAAGGGCTTTCTGTAAAGTCAGCTGCCACCTACTCTGATGTCACCTCAGGGTTTGCTGGCACCCACCCCACAAAAGGGGCTGCCCTGTAGCTGGCAACCTCTTGCCAAGTTTCTTGCTCCTGGAATTCAAGGAGACTTGGAGTAGACAGGGTGCAAGGAAATCAAATGATGCGGCTAGTGAGGAAGAGGTACGTTAACTCTTGGTAGCTGTAGAATTAAGGAGTGCTTTGGCTCCAGTCCATCCAGGCTCTTGAAGGGGGATCAGCAAATAACCGTGTAGCTGCTCAAGTCGCTGTTCGAGCCCTCTTTCTCCTTTGCACAGAGGTGTGTGTTATTTCACTCCCTTTTCCTCCTTCCCCATGTCTGTGGGTATCAGGAGCAGGATTCCACCATCACGTTCCTCCCCTCACGTGGCAGTGTGATGGAGCACAGGGAGAGCAGTAAGAGTTACTCTTCTGCAGGTTCCTTTCTGAGGCTAATGACTGAGCGCCAGTGACTTAGGCTACATACATTTTTCCATGTGAATGCACATTTCATCAATCCAGTATTTCAGTTCAATAGTTGTATCTAGAAAAACAGTAAGCAGGCAAGAAAGCAGACAAGAACATTTTGTGTATTGCAGAATGCAAACCATTGAACACAGTGTATTCAGGGGCAAAGACCTTCCCACCTGAGCTTCAGATTTCCATTTCAGCACTGATTGGATGTTTTCATGCTACCTGCACAACACCATGTTCTGTAACTTAAATAGGGGAAGATGAGAACACTGGGACTGTTTTGTATTTCTACCCTGTTGCTCTTTATCCTTTCTCTTTGATTAAAAAATGTTAGAGAGAGATTGTTTAAGGTGCTGTGATCATAGCTCATCAGTATGTAAGCCTTTCATTTTTCACAATGCTCTCTTGTAAAGATAGCAAGTGTGCAGTTTAAATGTAACTAGCCACTGGGATGTGGTTTGGAATTCTTGGCTTCCACATTTCTTGTTCAGTTTCTTCACTGATCTGACACTCTTCTCAGCAATCCCAGCCTCAGCAGAACATAAATGGTCACTTTGCCCTGACTTTGGTCAAGGAATAGGAATGAATGGACAGTGCTGGAGCCACACACTGGTGTGTGTACAGTAACCAGTGTTTGAATTTTCTCTTCTTCTCAACCACAAATTTTAAAGCTGTAAACCATAAAATTTTACCATAAATTTTTAAAGCATTTTCTGTGTTCATATATGTTTTAAGCAGCAGATCATGCTGTTTATTATTGTGGAGTTCTTATTCTTTGTGCC
This sequence comes from Anas platyrhynchos, assembly GCF_047663525.1. Classification (NCBI taxonomy): domain Eukaryota; kingdom Metazoa; phylum Chordata; class Aves; order Anseriformes; family Anatidae; genus Anas; species Anas platyrhynchos. The sequence goes on along the minus strand of NC_092587.1, from coordinate 189,882,694 downwards.
TCAGCACAGTCCTTGAATACCTTAACCAACATAGCACGGCAGAATAGCCTGGAACTGAAATTTTGGAGACCCTCTTCTCTATGTGCACCTTCAATCCTGAAGAGGTGGGAAACCCCAAACAATCCAGATCTAGTAATCTGACGTTTGCAGCAGCTTTCACGCACAGCATTTAATTGTGAAGTTGAAATTTCTGTATTTGTAAGCCTTTTTCTGAGAGCAATGCAATCTAGTGAGAGTGTGTTCTGCTGTGAACAGCACGTGTATTCACATGCCTCAGTTCTGGCTCTATGAAGTGCAAGCATCTGCATAATAGTTATAAGTAAGCTGGGTCAGAACTATTCACACATCTTTATTTGCATCTGGGTTTGTTCTAGTATTACTCTCAGCCACTTCCCAGCTTTCACTATGTGTTTGAAACTTCTTTAGAGCGTAGTTTTCGGATGCTGGGACTCCACTTTGCTGCGTATCTCAGGTATAAACTTCTGAACAATGAGTTAATTGGCTGATGAGCAGGGTTAATCTTTCAGATGTGTTTGGATGATGATAACATCCTCATGCAATAAGGAATCGTAGTTAGCTTAAATTAAGCAGCTCTGTTTTCTCAGCATCGCCCCTGTTTATATTCTTGGAACGTGTTGCTTGCAGCATTCTACGTAGTCAGCTATAGCTACTCGCAGCAGTCGTAATTGCTACTAGTGATGAAAATTGATTTGTGCAATCAGAAAATCATTATCTGCATTCTGACTGATAATGCTGCAGTTGCCAGTGTTTTAAAATTCTCGTGATGGCTGTTTTCAGAACACTCCCGGGTCATGTAGTCACCAGGATTCCAGCTGCTTTATGCTGAATTTTACATGAGCTTTAAAAGAAAAGGAAAAAGCTCTTAATGACTGTCTCGATATGTTTTTATCTCAGACCATTCTTAAAGATTCTGTGTTTTGTCAGATCCCTCCTTTGCCAAATACACGAGATCTGCAGTAGTTGCACCATCCCAACGTGCTTTAAGACAGCACACAGTGTTTGTGGTATGTATTCTGTTCTTTTGTATTGTCGGCTGCATTGATAAAGCAAACAGTTTATTAGGAAACTTCAAGCTAGTAACAAGCATGTATGGCCATTTAAACATCCTGCATGGATGCAGAGGAGGTTCAGGCTGGATATTAGGAAAAGTTTCTTCACCTAGAGGGTGGTCAGGCATTTGGGAAGTGGTCATGGCCCCGAGCTTGCTGGAGTTTAAGGGACATTTGGACAAAGCTCTGAGGCATGGGGTTTGGGTTTTGGGCAGTCCTGTAAGGAGCCAGGAACTGGATCCTTGTGGGTCCCTTCCATCTCAGGATATTGTGTGTTTCTATGGAGAGCCCAGTAAGCCCCAAACAGAGCACAGCCTTCTTTTTGAGGAGTCCATTAGGACTCCCGGTGTCTTTGTGTGCTGTCTCAGGTCTCCCTCAAGGTTTCTTTGCCTTATGGCAAGGCACAACTTTAATTTTCTATCTACCTTCCGTTTATTGTTTTCTTTCGCTCTTGTTTTTCTTTTTGATCTTTTATGAATTTTGGGGGATTTTCTGGGACTCTTACCTTTTGCTCTTTCTTCTGAAGGAGCCAAATTCCAGCTGCTACTCTGTTGGGTTACTTTGTGCCTTGTGGAACCTGAGAGCACAAACACTGGAGAACAGCAGGAACAAAGATAATAGCATCATCTGGGAGCAAAGCTTTAGTAAATGTGCTTAGTGTTTTTAGGGAAAGCTTGTTGAGTTTTAATTTGGTTTTATTTTTTTTCCTCTTCCTCCCTGTACTGTGTTGTACTTCCTTGACATTGCTTCAAGAAAATGCAAACTGGTTGTGTTTTGCTGGGCTGAACTGCTCTCGTATGGCTGAATAAACGTTGGTTTCCCAGTGGCCCCATTCCTTCCTTCCATAGAGAGCTGAGAGAGGCTGTCTCTCTTGCTCCTTGCACACATTTGTATTCTGGCAAGAAACCTTTTGCTAAAAGAGCATCAGTAAGGGTTCAAAGCTAATCACTCCTAAGCTAAGAAAAGCCAGCATGAAAGTTGGCAGTGCTTGTCCCTTTCTGTATAAATCCGGTGATGCAGATTAGAAGAGACGATTCTGTTCCTCCCCGTCCGCTGGCCTCAACTTCCTGCTGAGCCAGATCTCCAGCTTGGAGCTTGCTTAGTGTACAGCCACGACTAAAGGAGGCTGTGTGTGTTTTTCAGTTATTTAGGATTTTCATTTGCTAATTGTAGGAATGCCATCCATTAGGTAAATGGCTTCAAAAAAACCTCTGGTGACAAACAACATGTCCATGTAAACAGTGAGCTGGACTGTTGCTGTCAGCTTTATTTCTAGCATTCTTGAGTTCTTGATTCTTGCAAATTTAAGTCTCTTAAGAGACCCTATTGAGTCTACAAGCAGAGCCATTTGGGTTATATCCCGGAAAACTCAGGTTTCACTCTTTGTTGACGTTAATTTTGGGAATCATAGAATCAGTTGGGTTGGAAAAGACCTCTCAGAGGAGCTGGGTTTGGAAAACCTGAGTTCTCTTTTGAATGGGCAATTGTGATAGGTAAATTATCTTTTAAACTCTTGGAACTACTAGCATGGACTTACACGACACCCTTTTTTTATCAGAAGGTTTCTGTGGGAGGTGCAAATCCATGGAGCCTCAGTGCAGTTGTGGATCTATGTGCTGTTCTGGCCCCTGCAGCTCAGAACGGAGGTTGTAGTTTTCCCAGTGTTTTCTGGACCTCTTTCTACAGATACAAAAACAAACAAACGAAAAAACCCCACTGATGTTAATAGAGAAAAAAGACAGGCTAGGATAGATAGCCAGATATTTCTTAAGTGGCTGAAACAAGAAAGCTCTTCAATAATGTTTTCAGAAGGTAAGGTCTCCCACCCTGTGTAGTTCTTTCTGAAATTAATCTCAGTGCCACACGTGTAGCCCAGCTTTGGTTTAGGTCAGCGAAAGGATTGAGCTCAGGTTTCTTTCCACCCTCCTTGGCCACTCAGTTCAGAGCTCTATGAAAAACTGGTGGAATAAAGCTGGACAGGGGGAGCATGGAGCCATTCTCAAACTCTATGCTTAATTGTGAGAGCTGGAAATCTAAGGCCAGTGAATGATTGCTTTGCAAACACAGTTTGCCAAACATTTGAAATTGGGTTTCTTAACTGGGTTGTTTAATTTCCTTTACATCATTTCTGTCGCTGTTGCCATTGGAAAATGCAGTTTGCTGCATTATAACAGCTGAGAACTACGACTTGGGTATGAGGTAATGTACAGTCAGCATGAAGGTACCCACGCCAGAGCTCTGTGCGTAGCTCTTGCAAGGTGTGTTGTGGCATTTCTACCCATCAATCTTATTTTTTAGGCCTGAAATTCCCTAAGATCTGGAAATAGGTTTGCTTTGTGGTAACCACGTAGATGCTCAGTCAGTGGTTATTTCTGTTTCACAGATGGTCACAGCCTGCCTTGCTGTTTGCCTGGTACTTGCCTGCAGTCTCATTTCCTCTTATCCTTTCTTGTGTTTGTGCAGGTTTTTTCTGGTTTTCTTTGGTTCTTGATTTTCCCTTGTCTTTGAACTTCCATTTCAGTCAGAAAAGGAGTGATTAGTGCCTTGTCATGTGAGATTTTCTAAATTACTACTAAAGAATTGAGCAGTGTCCATAATAGTCTGAGAGATTTTTGTTCTCACGTTGCTGTCCACTCGGAGCAACAGCTGGGAAAGGAACCTTGGAGTTACTGGATTTTGTTCTGCTTCTGGGCTCTCTTGTGCAGAACTGCCCGACCATTTCCCGTGTGGTGCTTGATACTGAATACAGACAACTGAGCCTTCAGACTGATGTGGGATCGCTGGATGCCCTTCTGTTCATGGCATGGAAGAAAAACCAGCCCCATATCTTCCAAAATAGGTTGCTACACTTTGGTAGCAACTCTGCTGCTATATTGACTTCGGTCTTCCTCCTCTTTTGTGGAAAGTACTTCTATATAGATAGAAGTGCCTTGGAAGCAGACAGCTACCACTGATAGAATGATAGGTTCGACATTTGTCATTGTGGAGAAAAATCTCAATGTTATGCTGAAAAAGCATTTTTAAGCCTTTACCAGTGTTTTTTCTATGTGTAGTTACATGGATAGCACCATAGCAGTTTTATAAAGTACTCCATACATGTATGATCTTTAGGTTACTGCTTTTGCAATACAGTATTTCTGTACATTATATAAAAAATGAGTTTTTCAAATGGATGTTCATAAAGATGAATTGATTTAAAAATCCAGTCAGCAGCATGTAATAGGATTAGACGTAGTTTATACCAGTATATCACTACCCTCCGTTCATTCATGTTGGACAACCTGACAGAGCTTTGAAATTTTCAGCAAGAGGAATTGTGGGTGGACAAGGGAAGGTGATTGATTAATTACAGTCACAGTCAACTCACATTCACATGATTTACATTAGCAGCTATTTGAGCTGAAAACTCACAAAGATCAGTAGGCTTTGCTTTTAATGGCAATCTCAAACAGTCCGTTTTATTTGATAATTCATGTGCTATTAAAGATGTCAAAAGTCATTAGCATTTTTAATTTCCTGTCAGCTAATATTCTAGCAGATCGCATATCTGTAAAAGTAGTGCTTAGAGTAATTATCACTGTGATCAAAGTATTGACTGACTTGGGAGATGCATGCAGCCTAGGAAAGTCGTTCTTCCCAGGTACTTGAGCTTGTGTGGCAAAGCTCAAAAATAATACAAAAGGGAACCTCCCCCTTCTTTGGTTAATGTTGTGTTACTCTGATTTATTTTTAAAATCATTCTTGTGTTGTTAGGTTTAGTTTAGTTGAACTTTCAAATTCTCTGGCATTATTTTTCTTGTACCAGGTTAAGAGTTGCCACCATTCTGTGATTCTGTGACCTCTAGAAAGCGTAATTGGGATGAAGTCTAGTTTATCCCCATGAGAAGGGCAATTGGAGTCATTATCCCTGAGCAAGTCCGACCAAGAGAGTGCTGGGAAGCGTTTTCAAACCACAGAGGCTATACCTGAATGTGGCTTTCCTAAGGTGTAAGCTGTCAGACTGGGGTCAGAAGATACCTTATTATACTCCTAGAGCTTAGCTTTCGGTTTCCTCTGCAACAGCAAGGAAAAGAAATACAGAACAAAGCAGATAATAGGTCTACAACTCTGTGAGCTTCTGGGCAGCCCCTTTCAGAAAGGATATAGGGAGAGTGGGAGAGAGATGGTGACGTGAAAACGTATTGGATGATTTCTGTGAAAAATTCTCTGTTTGTTTTGGAATGCCAATGGCTAAACCAGCAGGAACATGTGTGCTGCTGGAGCCTGCTGAAGGGACTGGCAGTGGGTTTGAAACAGGCAAAAGAAAAATAAATAATCGTTATGTATCACAATTCATATAAACGTATATTTCTACAAAATGTAGAGTAGCATTGTAGGTCACGTGGTGACTGGATAATGAGAAGCCTACGGTTTGAGAAGAGAAAAACGTAGGGAGGTGTTAGTGCTCTGTAGGTGCCAAAATCTGCTTCAGGAACCCCTCACCTGCAAGGCACTGAAGCTGGAAGAACAGAATGGGGAAGCATCCAACTGGTTGCCCTTTTTCATAGTTTTTCTGTAAACTTCCAGTGTGCTTTCCATGACAGACTAGGCGTGAAGGGCCAATGGCTTGACTTAGGACAACTGTTTTCATGTGGTCACTTCATGCAGAGGTAAACCTTTCCTTTCCTTTCTCACAAATATATCACTGTTAGCCCAGAAATCCTTCCTGTAGTTTGGCTGTGTCAATTGGTTTGAGCCTGATCTGAACAAAAACACAGCTAGACAGAGCTTGCTGTCATCGTGCGTGGTTCATACTGACCTTTGCTTAGAATTTATGCTTTGCTGATGGTATCCCTTACTACCTTTTTCCTATCCTTTTTCTCCAGGGACATTGCTTTCCTCTAGCAGGCTTCTGAAATGATCTTTTATCCTGTTTCATTTTCTTTTGTAAATTCCTGTATTTTTTGGTGGTTGTTCCTGTCTTGTTCACAAAATGTTATTTCCTCTGATAAACAGGAGAGGACGTTCTTTGGAGTGTCTGATCCTTTTCTTTCTTGATTATGAGTTAAGCTCTCTGTTCTGATTCTTAACAAATGCTGTTAATTAATTCCTGAGAAGTATCCAGGTGATACTTTGTGTGTTGGTCCCAGATTCATCAGAGCAGATGTTTATTTTTTATGCATGCTTTCCCTTTTGCTCTATCAGATTTACTGAGTACCTGCTTACTGGGGTTGCCTGATGTGATGGTGAGGATGTTACAAAGACTGGTAGCGAGAATCACGTATTGTTGTGATTCAGCTGTGTACTCTCATTTCTGTACTCTTAAGTGTAATTTGTACTTTTGTGTTGATTTACGTACATTACCGTATCAGTCTTTAAATAAAAATCCTGTGTAATGTCAAATAACTTCACATAAGTAGCCTTGATATTAAACATTCAACCCTCCACGTGGAGTGTCTGGAAGAACCTTGTTGGAGAGTGTTGGACTTGGACAAGCAGGGAGCATCTCAGTGGTCTAAAACTAAGGAGGAAATTTTGGGGAAGTAGAAAGGAGCACAGACACTGTCCACGAGGAAGGGTTGAAGGAGCTGGACTTGTTTAGTTTGGTGAAAAGGAAGCTAAAGGACAACTTAATAGAGCATTTGAAGGGCAGTTACAGAGACGGTGGAGCCAACCTATTATTGGTAGTGATGGATGATATAGTAAGGGGCAGCAGCCAAAAATTATGACTCAGGAATTTCCGATTGGGTTCTCAGAAAAACTTGTTTACAAAAAGGATAGCACAGAACTGGAACAGGTTACCCAGAGAGTCTAGACTTCTCTTGTTGGAGCTTTTCCAGGCTCGGATGTACCAAAGCCTCAGCTGACCTGATCTAATGGTGGTGATAGTACCAGTTTGCATGGGAAATGGGCCTAGGGATCTCAAGAGATCTCTTTCCACCTACCTTTCCATCTCTTCCCTGAATAGCACACTCAGTTTTTTGATTCCTTCCTGCAATCTTCCTGCTTCTAGAGTTAGACCTTGGAGTTTTCTGTCAGTAGGAGGTGAGCAGATAGCAGGCAGCAGCTAAATCTGGCACTGAAAAAATGACTGTGCCACCTGCTTGTTCCTCCAGAATGCGTCTTAGCACTACACTACTACATACAGTATCTTTTTTCTTTAAATAGTTTTATTTTTCCCAGTAAGATTATACAAAAGTTACATAAAGGTCCCAGTTGACAGATGTAAAGCAAAGAAACAGCTAAAATTAGAAGAGGTAAAAACAGAGGCTGGGAAGCTGTCTGAACAATCTTACCAGCAACAAATTTATGTTGCATTCTGCCAGTTAGGTCTGCTCTGTTTATTAGGTCAGGCTGTAGCTCAGACAGAGTTCAAGGATCTGTAGAAAAGAGTATGGTAATGTGCTGTAAAAAGGCTTTTTAAACTTCATTAAAGTTTTTCAAAAGTTGTGATGTCTGAAGCTGGTTGATCCCAGAATCATTATGGTTGGAAAAGATCTCCAAGATCATCTGGTCCAACCATCCTCCGACCACCAATATAACCCAGATGTTGGGATTTGGCCCTTGGCAGAAGGGAGGTCCACTGTTGGAGCCTCCAAAGAGAAAGATAATTTATGGACTTTGAAGATATTTCCCTAATAAGATTATCATGAATGTACAAGAATAGGATGCAATTGGTTGTTAGAGAATGGACTTTTTATACCATATTCTTACAGCACAAAAAGGATTTTTCTAGTAAATGTGTTTTGGGGAAAATTCTTTCCAGTTCTCTCTGTTGCTGATGAATGCATACTTCATCCATACTGTGGCAGAAAAGACAGGTTCCTGTATTTAATTAATCTTTAAGGATTTACCACAGGTACACATCAGGAAAAAGCTTGGGGTTGTACTTTGCAGCATGCTGGCTTCCCTGTGGGAACATGCTTATTCACAAAAAGCCATTGTGAAATGGTAGCCATTGCTCTTCTCAGAGTCATCTCCTTTGATTACCACGGGATGAAAGCACTCTTACAGGTAGTCGCTGATGAATTGCTGTGAATTCACACTCTAGTTGACTCTGTAGTGGTTTCTGGTATTTCCATTCTTATGAGCAGTAACGCCAGTGATATTAAAAATGTGCAGAAAATACCTAAATGTAGTCAAAGATTGAGAGATTTACACAGGTAATATTGGTGGCTTCTGACTGACCAACTACAATACCAATTCTGTTAATTAACTTTGCTTAAAAAGGAATGACATAATTCATTATTGCAAATGCATGAGAATAAAGTTTTCCAGGTGCTAAAGAAAATCTGCTGTTCGTTTATTTTTTTTCCCTTTTCATTTCTAGTATGCATTTGGAAGACAATTCCCTTAATAATTCATTAGGCATTGTAGTTCAGAAACAGTCTTTGGTTGAAAATGTTCATATTTTTACAGATTGCTAATTGCACTTGGCTGTCAGACACAGAGTGAATTAAAGTCCTGAAAGGCTTCTTGGTAGCAACACAAATGAGTATTAAACAGATTAATGTAGTCTGCATGTGTTAATAAAGAAAAATCCTGTGTCACTGAGAACATTCACAGTAGCATCAAAATATTTCAAGCTTCAGGAAGAATATCCTACTGTATGATTGAGTAGAAGATATGTGACAAAATATCACTGCACCTGTTCTTACAGATATTTTTATGCACTAATATTCTTTTAACTAATTGTGTAATCCTATTCTCTAATCTGCCTCCACAGGCAGCTGTTGATTTGATGGAAGGAGTAGTTCATGACAGTCTGAGATTTATACTCTTCTAGGCTTTCTTTATGTTAAGCTCTGTGAATATAAGGATTCATTACGATTAATGAAGATTGTTCAGATTGGAGATCTGATTATGAGATTGTTGAGCCTGGAGAAGAGGAGGCTCAGGGGCGACCTTATCACTCTCTACAGGTACCTTAAAGGAGGCTGTAGCGAGGTGGGGGTTGGTCTGTTCTCCCACGTGCCTGGTAACAGGACGAGGGGGAATGGGCTAAAGTTGTGCCCGGAGAGGTTTAGGCTGGATATTAGGAATACTTCTTTACTGAGAGGGTTGTGAGGCATTGGAATGAGCTGCCCAGGGAAGTGGTGGAGTCACCATCCCTGGAGGTCTTTAAAAGACGTTTAGATGTAGAGCTCAGTGATGTGGTTTAGTGGAGGACTGGTTAGTGTTAGGTCAGAGATTGGACTGGGTGATCTTGGAGGTGTCTTCCAACCTAGATGATTCTGTGTCTCTGTGAAGGATGGCTTTTTCTATGTAATGCTAATTTTTAATTTCATTGTGATTAGGAGATAAGAGAACAATTTTGTTCAGATATGGTTTGTTACATTGAGAACAAAGGTAAGAGCTGACTCCATACGCATGTTCTCTTACAGACAACACCTGAGTCTTTTCCAGATTATGAACTGTCTGCCAGTTTTGAACCACGTCTGCAAGGCCCCTCTAGAGTAATGGGGCAGGGAGAAGCGACTTTGCAAGGGTGCAAGGAGGTTCTGGAAAGCTCATGGGAAAGTGAGAATAGAGAATGTGTTTGGTCTCAATGGTACAGTCTGTGCGCCCGTTGGACTACTTCTCATTAACTGATACAAATTGTGAGATATAAGATTATGACAGTGATTCATACAAGTCCCATTGCTGTTCTCTGTTAGTGGATTCTGCTTTAAGAGCAGAATAATTTTCAGAGAAAAAGGTAACTTTTTCAGAGAAAGGCAAAGTACATTGTAAGGTTTCTAGCTAGTAGAGTTTTAGTTCCTCTTACACATCATAGTAAGTGAAAGGCACCTTTAGTGCAAGCATTTTTAAAATTTTGGGATCAAATTTCTATATTAGAGTGAAAAGCAGTTTTTAAAAAATGAGCTAGTTACTCTGATTTATGTTTTATTATCAAATAACATCATACAGCATCTTTTCAGTGCATTTTACCTGTTTCCTGGCTCTTAATTATTGACAGCTCGATACATCAAATAGATCTATAGCTGCTTAACTTATTCATCCATAACCTTCACCATTCACTGGAATTACTTTCCATCAGTTTTTGCGTATCGCTGCTTTTAGACAGCTGTATAACGCTGAAGATGTCAGCGAAGAAGTCTCTTTGCCCATCAATCATTACAACTATAATTTTTCTGTTATTATAATAATAAATGCATTGTAAGTATGATATTTGTGAGCTAAGATACTGAGTAGCCTATTGAAAAATCCTAACAAGGAATAGTGACAAACTACTGCCTGTACTGCATTACTAATAACCATCTAACTTGCCAAAGAAGCATGAGATGTCCTTTAAAATTCTAGCCATATTTAAAAAACTGGCCTTAAAACAGCTTTTCCACTGTAAGAGGCTGTCAAATGAAGCAAATCTGCCTTTAGTCTAATTTAAGGTATTTCTAGAACACTCATTGCTGGCAAACGTAAGCCTCATTTAAAATAATAGTATAGAGGTCTTCGCAGACTGAATTTTTAAATTGTCATTTAGCTCTGAATTCTGAAATGCTATTCCTATGCGTACTACTTAGATAGGATAATAAATTGTAAAGTATTTTAGCCTGTCTAAATTTTGCAAACCTTGTGGCTGTAGTACTGAGTGCCTCGTGATCTTTTAATGCGTTTTTCCTCACAGCAGCCTGTGATCAGGATTTACTTCTGTTCTGCAAGCACAGAGCAGACTGAGATACGGCAGGCATTCCCTGCGCTTTGCTTCTGACTGGGCTGGAGTAGAGGGCTGATTCAGGCCTCCCAAATGCCAGGCTAGTTGCTTGGTTAGTTGACAGTCCTTCTCTGTTATCTGAAAGGCTTTTAAAAATGGAGAGGTGGAATTAAAAAAGTGAAGATAAAATTAAAAATAAACTATGCATGTGTTGTGATCATATGTGGTGATTCTACGCAGCTGGGTGGCTGAGCTCCACCACAACTGCTCTCTCAATCCCCTTCCTCAAAGGGAAAGGGGGAGAAAATGCAATGGAAAGGGCTCAAGGGCTGAGATAAGGATGGGGAGATCACCCAACAAATACTGTCATAGGCAAAACAGACTCAGCATAGGGATATTAATGTAATTTATTGCCTGTCACTAGCAGACTAGAACAGTGAGAACTAAAAACCAGCTAAAAACACTTTCCTGTAGCACAGCAGATTTCCCCTTTCTTCAATCTGCTCTCCCAGAGGTGCAAACAACATCACTTACTGCCTCAGCCCTGGCCAGCAGCCCTTTGGAGCCAGCTGATCTGTCCCTTATCTGACATGGGGCAGCTGCTGGACTGTGCTCACAGAGGCCACCCCTGCAGTCCCTCCCTACCAAAACCTTGCCCACATAAGCCCAATACATCATACCAGACTTGAGCAATGGTCAGTGACTGGCAGTGAAGCATTTTCCTTGGTATCTTGGAACATGGTGAACCCGAAGTCTCAGACTTGAGCTAGCAGCCGCTCAGTGTCAGGCTGAGCATGGCAGTCGTACGAATTGTACATCAGCTCCTGTGCTGCTGCCTGTGGCTGGAGTGCAGTACGACTGAGAACTTATTTTGCAATTTTGTGTAACAGTATGTAAAATACAGCCAGCTCTTAGTATTAAGGTTATTTTGACTGTGGAAGTATTTAAGAATTTTTCTTTGTTCCAAGGCTTTATTATTAAAAAAAGAAAAAAAGTATTATGTTAATCTTATTGCCTGTTCCATTCAGAGTTCAGTAAATGCCTTTATAATCAGTGCTTCCATCTTTTTATCTTGATGCTTTTAAAGCTCACTTAGCTTAGAGTTAGACTGTTTGGTTTTGTGTTGTTTTTTTGTTTTTGTTTTTTGTCCTCTCATTCAGACTTGATCTTACATTTCAAATTAGTTTTGGTGTCTCACCATCATTTTTAAAGCACAGACCACTGCGCTGTTCTGTAATGTGGTGAAGTGGAGACTTCAGGATGATGTAGAAGAACTTTGAATGGATTTTTAAATCCTGAAGAGACTGTTACATTTAATTATTTTAGTGAGTGACAGCAAGACATTCATTCTGAAGACCAAATATGTAGGACTCATGGGGACTTCATAACATAACCCAGGGATTTGTTTGGAGTTTCCTAAATATTTCCAGGATTTCCAGCTGCTGAGTAGCTTTGAGGCCAGCTTGCTGCTGCTCTCGGTCCTGGTTGCTGATAACATGATCTTTTTTGGTGAGGATGTCTCTGAAAAACATGTTGTTGTATTAGGTGAAAATGGTCTTGCAGAGTAATTAATAGAACTCATACCAATTCTGACATCTGGTCAAGTGGTTAGACAGGCTATCAAAAGTTGTATGGGTAAACTGCATTTAAAAGGATCGTGATGAGATGTTCTCACTGGGTTTTCTTCTGTGGTGAAAGTATTTTAAATTAGAGCTAAAATTAAAGGTAAATTGTTTGTGTATATTTAACATGAATAGATTTTAATATAATAATAGAACATTTTAATGTTAATTTTGTCTGTGAGTTTTTTCTGTCTTCTCTGGCACCTGAAAATAGGTTTTATTGGTGAGGATTGTTTAAAATCTGTTAGATATCTCATGGGTGCATTTTATTTTTGAGCTCAGGATTTAATCAGTCACCAACATTCATATTTATATATTTTCTTCTGGATCATTATAATTGAGGGTTTCTTTTTTTCATTGCTCTGTAACTAAAGGTACAGCATCTTCTGAGAATTTGCCTGTACAAATTCCTACCTTTCACGGAAACTAGGAAAAGTCTTCCTGGAGAATTTTATAGTTGTGCTTTTTGGTGTTCGTATTGGATCTGAAGTTTCTCATCTACAGTTTGGGGAATTGTTTTAGTATAGGCAGCAAGGTTGTTGCTGAGTAGTTGGCTGCAATTGTGAGATGTTAGATCCAGTGACCAAGGCAACCCTTTCCATTCCTCCTTCGCTTGCACTCCTTTTGGTGCTATCATAGATTTTGTTTCCAAATAATTTTATTACAATTGAATTAATTTTGAAATAGTAAATGCTAAAGAGGCAAAAGGTTGTCTTGTAGTATTTTACTTTACTTTTTATTTGCAGAAGAAGTGGTTACTGTCTTAGGGAAAATTTCCACTGGCTGAACTTACTCTGAGGTCAGTTGTTGTGGGAAGAGGTTCAGTGAACCAGACAATGCTGAAGATAGCAAATTAAAAGGAGTTTAAACGTGTCAATAGATAAAGTATTGTACTATGGTCTAATTCAAAATGCCTTGTAAAATCATGGTAGTGGCATTTCTGGCATGGTACTGCTTGTAAATATTGTTGCTCTGGAAGTCACGCTCACTGTTTGGCTTATATCACAGTTTAAATAAAAATCATAACCAGTTGCCTCAATCAGATCTTCTGTGTGCTGTAATCTCAATTACTTGACACCATCCTCAGAGCAGATGTTTAATCTGTCACTTTCCCTATTACATATACTGTCAGACAAGAAAAAAGCACAAATGATTTATCTCATCTCTAGATTATTTTTGCATGTTGATAGGTGATTTCTTCTTGATATTGAAAACCTGCGCACTCAGAAATCTTGTTGGAATAAAGAGAGAAAATAATTACAAAGCAAGTGCTTTAATGCGATTTTATTTGGTTGGAGGTGTTGCTCTAGCCTCCAGTCACCCAAATGTTGTCCTGAATAATTTCTGAATAAATTAAACTGCTTCTTGCATATGTCCTTATGGCAGCTACATTAATCATAACTGCACTGAAAGAGTTGCATGCTGGCAACAGTTTCTAATTTGTTTTTCTTAAATGGGGAGTTCATTAAAAAAAAGACTCCTTAGCACAGCTCTTCAGGCGTCACAGCATTGTAACTGAAATAATGCACCAGCTGGTTCGTGTCGCTACCTCTTGGGCTTCCTACAAGGGAAATCTCCACCTAACACCATCTGAGCGGTCACTTCACTAATAACGTGGTGGCTGACAGAGGATTAAGGATTCTCAAGAAAAAGCAAAATCTGTTTTGCCAGGTAGAACAATGTGGGATTTATTTATTTAATAAACCTTCTTTGGTAATTATGGTATCCTGAACTTTTGATTTCTCTTTTAATCATTTATTTTATGATGTGTTATAGTACAAGGAGTTCTGGATTGTTAATGTAACTAATGGGTTATTAATAATAAACTATTAAGAAAGCTTAAAAATAGTGGAAATGGAATGATGACCTTACTATAAGCTAAGCCTTGGAGTGAAGAAAGAAGAATAGCAAAACTGGAAATTTTAGAGCTTTGGGGAAGAGCTGAGGTTGTTGGTGTTCCTGTGGTGTTTTCAATATCCTAGTAAGTCAGGTTGTTAAAATGTGGAAACTCATGCAAGGAAGTTGGAATAGAATTCAGCTACAGATCTTCCTCTAGGTTTAGGCTAAGGCAGGTCTTATCTCTGTGTCTTGATCATCTCGTTTCTGCTGTCACTTCTTGCACTCTACAGCCAGAAGTTACCTCTGCCACCACCTTTTGATGCCTGTATGTCAAACCAGGCTGTGGAGTCTTCCAATTTAAAAATGCTTTTGCTTCTTTTTAATATACCTTTTCTGAGTTTTAAATCACAGTCTGCTTTAAGAGGGAAGACTTAACGTGCAGCACAAACATTTAAATGAGTAAAGGGGGCAAGTTTCATGAGTTTACTAATCTGAATTCATAGTTCTCCTCCCATCTTCCAGTAAGGAGGCTGAAATGAAGAAAGCGACCTTGTGATTTTTGTAAATTCAGTGCATTTGCTAGTAGCCCGTCATTTCTTAGATTGCACATTGACTTGTAGGAATGTGTATAGCTGATCTTTCTCTTTAAATCAATCAATGCAAATATTTTTAATTTAAAATCACACCTTCATTTTATAGAACTGGCCTGTGTGTTTAGGAAAACAAGTGCTAAACTTGAACAATCTGTGACAAAGCAGTGAAAGTTTGTTTGGTCCTAAAGATGCCTGCTAGTGTTTTTAAGTAACTGTGAATAACTGCATATTCTACTAATTAACTTTTATAATTAGGATTTATTCTACTAATTAACATTTATAATTAGGATTTATTTTAAAAGCATATATTGATTTAGGTAATTAGCTAAGTACGGTTGAGTCCAATTGCCATTTTGGCTTCATCTAAGCTAGGATTAGAGGCATGGCACTACGGACGATGCTGGATTTTAAAATTTTACATGCCGAACAACTTCACATGAATGGTTAAATTCCGGGCTGCTCCATGGGCTGTAACCCGGTCAGTGAGACACACACTAAGATTGCCGTGCTTTGTCTTGGCTGGCGTCTAGAAGTTTAGATTGGAAATTTATTCAGCTATGGGCAATATGTGATTGTTAATATGCCAGTGCTAGCACTTAAAAAATACCCATAAGATTCTGCCAGAAAATACTGTCCTAATGAGCTACTAGTGTTTCATGGGTGTAATCAGGATTAGCTTCATCTAGAAGCGGGACACGACTGGCTTATTTTGCAACCCACGACCACAGTTTATGCTTTCACTGAAAGCAGATTTAACCAAACGTGCCCGCTTCCCTGAGCCAATCCTAACTGGAAGTTGGCTGCTTTCTGTTTCTGTTGTGAATATTGGATCAATAACGGAGAGATGTCAGCTCATTTAATTAAGAATGAGTTGGTAGCTGTTGAATTAATCTTCTGACATAAAACTGCTGCCGATCATCTCCATAGGAGCGCTAGACTGAGTCGTGTGAGGGGTGCTCACCTATTGAACTGGTAAATGGACTGGAGGCGTGTTGTTCTGCAGTGGTAGGCAGTGGGGGACCCCATCTCACCGTGGTTCTGGGCAACTTCAGCTAGGGAAAAGCATTAGGTGAAAAGACAATTTGCTTGTTGAAAATGATGCTTGCCTCCAGTTGGAAGTACTCCTGGAGAAATAAACGCCTGATTTAAATTGGAGTGGATAATAAGCTTAGTTTTGTTTCTTATGTATGAATTCATTGACATAATCAGTCTTGCAGTATAGCCCATTGTGTTTTCTTCTGTATGTTTGTATTAAATATTATAAATTCATGACTGCAGGAAAGCAGCTAATTGATGTAGCTGTGTAAATGTTCTCCAAATACCTGGTATATGACTTAGTAAATCACTGCTCTTATTAACAGACTAAATAGGAATGAGATGAAATAAAAGGAATAACATAGCAGGTAATGAAAATCAATAAAGAAATCCTGAGAATGTGTATACCAATATGAAGTGTTTTTGTTAAATGGTCAAGTAAATTATTAATGGTATTTTTGGAGATACTACTGAGACATTTGTTAAACTACAGAAGCGTGAAAGGTGTCAGTGTATGTGCTGCACACTTTTCTGTTAGCCAGTTATTTTTCTGCAAAATTTATCCAGTTCGTGTGCAAGAGGAGGGGGGAACATCAGGTGTCCATTTCTGTGTGATAACTTTTCTCATTAGAACAGTCAAGGCAGCCCGTTTCTCACTGTTGGTCTGTAGTAGGTGCTTCTGCAACGTTCCCAGAGTATGCAGGTGAATATAGGAACGTTACAGCATCACAGAATCATCTAGGTTGGAAGAGACCTCCAAGATCACCCAGTCCAATCTCTGACCTAACACTAACAAGTCCTCCACTAAACCATATCCCTAAGCTCTACATCTAAACGTCTTTTAAAGACCTCCAGGGATGGTGACTCCACCACTTCCCTGGGTAGCCCATTCCAATGCCTCACAACCCTCTCAGTAAAGAAGTTCTTCCTAACATCCAACCTAAACCTCCCCTGGCACAACTTTAGCCCATTCCCCCTTGTCCTATCACCGGGCATGTTAAAACTTGAGAAGAAGGAGCAGTGGATAGCACAGTCCAGCTGTGATGCTGTTTGCGACCAGTGTACAGCATACCTGGGGGACCAGTATGCTGGTTATGGGCCATGATTTTGAAACAGTGTGAACCTCGCCTGGCCCTCTGTCTCCTTGCTTTGTATTCTTCTTAGCAACTGCATCCTGTGTGATTAGCTTTGAAAATCCCTGTTTAATAATTTGTTTGTACCAGGGAGAATTTTATTTAGTTCCCTGGAAATGCATCTGATCTGCTGAAAAATGCATATAGAGTCTTCTTCAGAAATTGTTTATATATATATATATATATATAAAAACATATATATATATGTATATATATAGTTAAATCACAATATCAGTCAAGTACAGGGATTTGAACATTGATGTAGGATTGCACTGTCACTGCACTCAAGTTCACCATTCAGTTAAAAATAAATAAATGTCAGCATGCTCTGTGTTGGAGGGGTTCCAGAATTAACTGCTTTCAACTATTCCTATGAATGTGCCATGATGACTCCCTTAAATTTTTCTCAAAAATGCCATTTTTAGCCATCTGTAAAATTACCCTGTCTGCTTAAGACCATTCATTTCACTCTTGTGCCTTCTGAAGCAACCGCAGATTTCAGACTGGAGGGGAACCACCTTTCTCTGGCAGCCTCTGCCCTGATGGTAGCTGGTGGCTGAGGTCCACCAGAACCCAGTGGGGGCTGCAGCATAGCTGTGACTGTAATAATAAGAGAATAAGATCTAATAAGAGTAAGTTTCTTCTGACTTATCACAGCATATGCAATACATTGCTTCTTGCCATTCTTTCTATATTGGAAAGCAGATAAAAATCATAAATAAAAAGTCCCTGAAAATGGGGCACTTTGGAAAATCTCCATTCCAGTTTTGTCTCTATTCTGCTTCAGTTTAATGAGCCACATTTGTTCCAATTCAGAGATGTCAGTGGTGCAGCAGTGAGAGCATTTTGGTGCAGTACTTCTTGTATGTCTTGCAGGCAGCAGCTTTAGTTAGCATGCAGGAGGTTTGCTGGTGTTCACTTCTCATTATCAGAAGCTATGGAATATAATTTGGTGAATCTTCATTTCCAAATAAGTGTTCCTTAAAAAAAAGAAAATGACTGCACCATACGTTACGCAAACCAGATCAAAAGCACTGAATAGATGGAAAAGATTGGGGGAGAAGTAACAAAATAAAGTTAAGAGCAAATTTGAGAAACCTATTGTCCAAAACTCTCTGCAGGAAAATTCTAGATTGAAAATCCGGGTATTTCACATTTGCAAAATGAAATTGATCTTGAAAACACAGTACACTACATTGCAATGCCTGCAATAAAGTGAATTTAACAATGTTAGCAATGAAGCACAAAGTTAGAACCAAAATAGCATTCCAATGCTTAAAGTTATTCCGATACTAATTTATTTGATGGTGGTTCTCAATTTATTCACATACATCCTTAAAGCACTTTATATCCTCTTATTTGTGCTCTTTCCTTATGAGCAGCATTTCATCAGCACACACACAAAATTTGGTTGTGAGAGAAATAAGGTGGTGAATAAATATTTTGAAAAGAATTCTCTTTCAGGTTCCTTTCTGCAGAAACATCTTAATTTCTCTGAAACTTGTAATTAGTGCTGTATATTTAATTTGTCCATGACTCTGTGAAAACTGGGTGTTTCTTTGCGCTATGCAAAGCACAGGGGAGCGCTGGGAGTTCTTTGCACCATAGCCATCCTCTGGCTACCAACCAGTCTGAAAAAACAGGAGGAAATACACGTGAAGAATCAGAATTTTCTGGTGCTATGGATTACTTTGGAGGCAAAGAAAAGACAGGTAAAAGTGCAGTTTGAAGATAATAGTAGTGCAACTTTAGCAGGTGCTGCATTCTGGCTGTCTGATTTTCAGGAAATGGAGTGAAGTTGCTCAGATAAATCAGAAGTTGCTTCTTTCTTCACCTGAATACCAAGTAGGCAAATAGCTTTCAGGTCTTCTAATAAAGCCCCTTTTCCAATGTTTTTTAACATTGGTTGGCCAGTAAATCTGATTGTGTGTTTGATTGCAACGAAAGAGGAAGTGATTTGGGATTTGTAAATGTAAACGTGCTGTTTCCAAGGAATTTCAGTTTGGACTGTTTTGTAAAGGTGTTTATCCAAAAGCTGAATGCTGTAGTACTAGGCTCGTTAGTAACGACTCTTTCTTTACAAATGTGGAAAGAGTGAGCTTGAAGGAAAAGGTCCTTGAAGGAATGCTTTTTAGAAAAGCATTGTATTGTTAAAAGCCTTTCTTCAATGTCAGGTCTCAGTGTACCATCCAAGCAGATATCCTGGAGCTGAAAACATTGAATCCTTTAGGCTGGGCTTCCTTTGTCATTTAAGAGGTACTTGTTGGTTTGGGTAATTTGGTATGCTAGATAATGTAAGTTCATTTCTTGCTTGAGACTCACTTGAGTGGTTCATTTTGCAGGTGGATTCTGTAGAGGGAGAGCAGATGATAAATTTGCTGCTGTTTCTTGTTGGCTGAGTGCTTCTTTGTGCTCAGAAAGCTGAGATGCTGGATTTAATGGGCATCGTCAACTTTACCAGTCTAGCGAAGATGGAGGCACTTCTCAGGTGTGCCTATACAAGCTAGCGTGGCGTACAGAGCTCGGTCAGAACTGCACGTTCTGGGCACTGGGGCAAAGTACAGTTAAGTACATTTGGCTTAAATGGATTTGGTGTTCAGGGGTTACATGACAGCACTCCGTAGCTACGAGGTGAATTTGTTGGAGATGGGACAGATAGCTCTTCAGTTGGCTGAGCTTCATCTAGGTGCACCTTTGTATTTCTTACCTGTGATAGCAGGGAGTTATGAAACTTCAGATATGATTATTATGTAGAAAAACAGAGTGAAACCTCACTTATTTAGAGATGGGAGATCTCCAGTGCCAGAAGATGGGAATCTGGGAATCTGAGGGTTAGTCTGGTGCACCTGACTGTCTGGGAATCCCTTTCTTTTTGTTTTTGGATAATTTACTTCCTGACAAAAGAAGTAAAACGTGCTATGGATCATCCAAAGATCTCATTTATCAACCTGTCTGCGCAGGAAGCGTTACTTGGGGTGTTGAAATAGCTCGTCGGTGAGGTGGCTGAAGCCCTCAAAGAGGTACATTATGTTCAGCGGTGTTTCCATTTCATCACAGTTCGGAAGAAAAGTTACAGAACAGTGACTTGAATTATGATATCGCTTTAAGAAAAGGCATTTACAAATAACTTTATCTCTTTTTAGTTATGCATAATGTATAAAACATGACTCTGTGCCTACTTAATAAAAATAGACTTAATACAAAAAGCAAGTTTAATTAAAACTCATAACCGGAGATGTCAGAACGCTGATCACAGGTCTGAAAGTACTTCTTTCTAAATTTAGTTATATATTCTGAATTTCGTGATGGATATTATGTACTCAGTGCTTTGGGGAGTCATGCATAATGTAACAAGGGTTTTCGCTTAACAGTACCTCTAGCAAATGTTCTCTGTGCTAATATTGTATGCCAAGTAGAATGTGATATAACAAATGATTTATTTATTTTATATAGGTCATTAAATTTTATCCTCAAAATTTTGTGAAACTGTGGGAACTTAAAAAGGAAGCATAACACATTTAAACGTGCAAGAGGAGATAGGCTTGTAGTTGCAACCAAATCACAACTGGCTTTTATGATCAGGTGGTTCTACTGAGGCAGAAATAATTTTATTGACTCCATAAAGCTGAAATCCTGAACTTATCTTTTGCAAAGAGTAGTAGTCCTGAAGAAAGCAAAAATAATATTTTCAAGATTAAATATTCCCTGTGCAAATATATGAGACTTACGTAAGGAGGATCAGGCACTTTGGCTCTGCTGGTTCTCGAGCAGAGCAATACTGCTACGTCTGTAAAACCTCATTGAAGCTTAACATTGTTTCCAAGTCATATTTTATTTTTTCTTATTTACCTTTGTTTAGTATAATAAGTGAAAAATAAGTTTGTAAGGCAAAAAAGGATTGGTTTTCATCTATCATTTTAATTATTGGACAGGTCAAGAATTGAAAAAGTTATGCAACTCTAAGGCGTTGTATGACAGGTGTTAGAGAAAGTGGCCATTGAATATAATTTTTTGTGTATGAGGTGTGTTATGGTTGCCAGTTTCAGATTCTTGTTGAGATTGAACCAATAAATACCAGTGACTTCTCATTGATCTCTTATGTGACTTTGTAAATTCTCAGACCTAAAAAAATCTTGAGGAGGAGTCTGGGAGGGACTAACAAGGCCATGGTAAAACCTGTACATCCCTTTAACGGTTTAGGAAAGATTTTTAAATGTTTATTTCTACCAGTGGTAAAACATGTTTCCTAAATTCAGTTTGTTGAAGTGTCCACCTACAGTCTAATGGGTGGATTATTGTTTGTATCTTGGGATAGAGCGAAGACCTCCACAGCTTCCTGGTAATTTGGATTCTAGGTCTGCTTGCAGAGTTTCCAAATTGGGACTGTATGGCACTGAAACCAAATGTTCTGTGAAGGTTTTGTTGAAAATGTAATTATGATTTGAATTTGAAATTTCTTCTCAGATTGATCAGTCAGTATATATGTTTTTTTGCTGGTTGGGAGCCAAACCAGCTGGTGAGTGAATCTTTTTTTAACAGGTGACCCATTCAGAAAGTAGTCAGGCAGAGCCTTTTTGCCCTAAAACAGGACTAGCAATGGCTCTGCATCTCAGCTTTCAGTGGGCCAAAAGAGTTTTCTCCAAAGCTGCACCCAGGCTGATGAGCTACACTATAGCTGGTGAGATCTACAGGAGAGAAATGGAGGAAATACTTAGAAAACTTGAAAAGTAAATGAGCAATCTGTTCTCAGGTTGGTGCAAAAATAACAGGTTTACAACAGGGAAATTCAGTACAGACTCTAGAAAAATGTTCCATTGGTGAGGTTATCTGAATACTGGAACAAGTTTTTGAGAAGACTGTGGGATCCTCCTTACTGAAGGCTCGAAAAACAAAGGTGGGAATGATGCAACTGAGCTTACTTGCTGAGGGGGGATGGAGAAAGTGACCACCAGCTGTGTCCTGCAGGTCCTGCCTGGTTTCTTTTGATGCACCTGCACTGCTGTGGCTGAGAGGCTTCTGTGTCAGGATCAGAAATATCCCATCCAGGGATGTGACAGATTTATGGAACAAGTCCATCGACTGGATTTTTCTTGGAAGCTGCTGTAAGAGAGCGCTTAACAGTATTTTTCTGTGGGTTTTCAAATTATCGCCATACTGAGATTAATGGAGTGTTAAGCATCCAGTTGCTGTCAGTCTCAGGAAGTTATCGTTACATCAGTTCAGCTAGTTCATGCATTTGACCTTCTAATGGCAAATCTGAAAACCAAAATTAATGCATTTTATTAATTAAAAACAAGCAAAGGTTCTGGAGGATGGAGATAGTGTGAAGACTTGAAGCCCTGCTTTACAGAATAACATTGTGTGAACTCATTAATATTATCTAGGCTTATGCTTTTATTTATTGCATTTGTTGGTAGTGAAGATGGTGGTTTTCATCGTGTGACCTATACAGAAAGCATGTTGTGGAGCTGTACTGAATTCTGTTTCTGGTGGAGGTCTTCTGGGGTAATAAAAGCTCACACCTTGCTGTCTGTGAGATATGTTCATCTGATTCGTGTCAGTATGGAACAATGCTAGGGCCACGTGCTATGATGAATGTGACCTTCTGTCTTACATACCCTTGTATAACCACAAGTCTAAGAAAAACAGAGTGGTTAATGTATATAATTCTTGTATTTTGCAAAGGAATGTTTTAACAATTTGTGTCAATAGAGAGCTTGAAGGGAAATGTATTTGTAGGCTTTTCCTTGGAGTCTCTGATATCTGGGGGGGGGGTTCAGAATAACTGCTAACTATTATGACTATTGCATGGGACACTATGCAAGTCTCTGCTGTCTGGCCAGGAGATTAAGGAGGTGGGGAGAGCTGAAAAACAACTAAAAGACAAAGCTTGTAGGGGATGTTGCACAAGTCTCTGACATACAGCCAAGTTGGACAAAGGAGAAGGACAAGAGGGAGGTAGACTATGAGCCTTCAGCACGAGAGACCCCCAGAGGGACCACCAGAGATAAGCATGCTCCAGTAGGAGGGTTTGGATTCCGGAAAGTAATTATAATAACCCTGTTTGTTTTTTTTTTTAGTAGTAATGAATATGTATCAGCCTAGGAGCATAAAAATCAGCTGCTTGATGTAACTGGTGTGTGTCTTGGTGGAGCAGAGACTCCCGGTGCACCCAGCGCTGTTTGCTTACCTCTGTTCCTTTAATAAATTGTAAACTTTGATTATAGTCCTATTTCGAAGACTGAGCCATTTATTACACTGTTTATTGTGGCCAGTGAATTCATGAGAACTGGCAATATGTCTACAGTCAAGCCAGCAGTCTTGTTTTCAGTGTGCTGTTTCTGTTTCCAGTATTTACTAATGTACGGCAAATCACAATGTCAAGCAGCTTGCATAACACCAAGAAGTCAGTAGAGCAAGTGAGCTGTTCGCACTGGAGTTCATAATGAGCAGCAAAGTTAGGCTAAAATTACTTTTTCTGACACCTTTCTAAGCATGCTACAATTTATTTTTAAATCAGTGAGTTTAACATTTATCCTTGTTCTCCCTTTCCTTGACAGTTTGTGTGTATGTTGCAAGTATTTGGGAGAAAGATGGGAGAAAAAAAACAACAAAACACAACTGAAAACCGTCTTAAAATTAAAAACATGATGGATAAAAATCAAAAGTTCAGTAAAAAGACAAAAATAGTTATTTAAA
Organism: Anas platyrhynchos; assembly: GCF_047663525.1. Classification (NCBI taxonomy): domain Eukaryota; kingdom Metazoa; phylum Chordata; class Aves; order Anseriformes; family Anatidae; genus Anas; species Anas platyrhynchos. The sequence goes on along the minus strand of NC_092587.1, from coordinate 189,859,069 downwards.
TCCATATTTTAAGTTAAGTAGGATACGTACTTGAGGAACTTGGCATTTTTGTTTATTCTTCCTTTACTCATTCAGTCTCTGAATAGAAATTAGGTCTGAGGCCCTTAACCATACTGAAATCATAAGAGGTAGAATACCTGGAAGTAAATCTTATTTTTCAGCAACAGAGAATGTGTATCTTGTTAAATGTTAGTTTAAATTACAGCACCTGCTTGGATAAACTTTTTTTTTTCTTCCACACATCTGCAGTATTCAGGATGGTTCTACTTAAACTATTAATTAGGAATAACTTTAAAATAACACACATAAGCTATATAACAAATTTTATAAGTTACAAACTAATTACAATTCTGTTTGAAATCTGTTTCCATTTCAGATAGAATGAGACACTAATCATGATTCAAAAATGAATAGTAATCATTGGGCAAGTACGTGATGGCTCTTCTATCATTTGCTGATGTCACTATGGAAAAGGAAAATGGAAAAGAAAAACTGAGACTTCAAGTAGCATAAAATAGTACCAAATTTCATGTAAAAGCCGGTGTAAAACAACCATGTCTCAGAATACTGAAAAGAAGAGCAACGGAGACATTCGTTACTTGCATCTACTACTGGGTGAATTATATGTTTGCTGCTTGTAGTCAGGATTAGAGTTGGTGATTTAAATCTCTGATTTAAATTGGTCCACCCACCCTGACAACAAATAGTGTTGTTTTGGTACAGTGTAAGAAGTTAAAGTCTGTACCTGCCTGTGCACTGTTAATAACGTTATGTCTAGCCATACCTAAGTTTGATAGTTCAGACAGTTTTACCAAAATGTAATTTTGTGGGAACCCAATAGAGCCATGTTTCACAAAAGCTATTTTCACAAGAGCTAAATGCCAAGGTAATCGATCATACAGTGTACTGTATCCTGTTGTTATGGATATCATACATTATTTATGCAGTATAAAGATTTTTCAGATGATGTTGAAATGAACAAGCAAGCGAATGAGCAACTGCAAGGCGTAAGATGTCCTTAGCTGAAAACTGCATTTTCTTAAGTTAAAATTTGTGAAGACGACATCAATGACTACAGCATGTTTGAGATCGATTTGCTGCAAGTATGGGGTGGAGGCTTCCGGGGAGCAGCAAGAAGTCGTTAATACACTAATTATACCTACAGAGAAGTGCCAGATCTTCTGCTCTCACCGTTTGCATACCACCTGTATTTCAATTACTGAAACCAAAAGGTGTTACTCAGTCACTAGAAATACAGTGAAAACATTTTGACAGTAGTGCAAAAGCCAAAGACTGCTTGAGTATAGTACAGTGTTATTTCCTTAACAAGCCATTGGGTATGGGTGTCATTTCTACATTCAATAAATATAATTAGCCACATGCTTCGGCTTTTGATGGAAACTTGTCTCAACTTTGTTTTTTTCCCCACTCTGCATTGTTTCAAACATTTTGTGTTTGAATGAGATGACAGTCTTCACCTGACTTATTTAATAAAATGCCATATTTGCGGAAGACTGAAGAGATTGATACAATACAGTGCAGCAGGGGGATAAAAAAATTACTTCCATAAATGGTTACACATTCAAATAGGGACAGCCTTCTTCCTTTCTCTTGGTCGGATTTGATAGTTCTTCCAAAATGCTTAGCAGGAAAACCTGCATTGGTACCTGCATGGTAGTTTTCAAACTTGGATTTGGTAACTGTGGCTATCTGCAGGATGCCCATGGTGCACTGTTGCGCACTGTGACTTCTTTCACCTTCACAAGGTGAAAACAGATGGGAAGCTGGCTGCTGGACCTGAGATCCTAGCTACTCTGTTGTTGTTTCTCAGCTTGAGACCAGACAGGACTGGTACAGAAGCAGGACAACCACTGATAGTTCCTTTTACCTTGTTACGCTCTCTGGCTGTAGAAATTTGCAGCTCAAAGACTTTCAGGGGCAAAGGCACAGCAAGACTGTACTTAATAACTCTTGATAGATTTTTCTCACTGTTATATATCTACCTACCTCTTGAGCCCATTTAAACTCCTAGCACCTTCTGTATTCTTTGGCAGAAGGTTTCATGGCTTTGCCACTTGCTCCGTGAAGGTGGTGCCTTGTGTTGTTTGGTTGTACGCTCCTTAGTTCCATTTCACGTTGGTTTTATTCTTCTGCACTTGCTACCAGCTCTCCTCCCTCTTTGCTGTTTTTCTGCTTTCTTTCTCAGTCAGCTCAAGGACAGTTGTTATGGCTTCTTAGTCTTTACCAATTCTTACTCTTTTCCATTTCTTATTCCCCCCCCCCCCCCTTTTTTTTTTGGTCTTGTATTACTTGCTCACTTGCAAGCAAACTAATACCAGACAACATAGCATTAGAAAGATTTTGAAAATTAATTTTGAGGCTTTTGTGTTATCAAATGTTTTACATCAGTTTTCTTTCAGACAAAGATTTAGTGTACGTGGTGGCATCTCTGCCCAGCTGCTGGCATGGCAGACACTGGAGCCTCTCTGGCCAGGGATTGAGCTACTACTGTGTTAATTCAAATGCCACAGATTTTATTAATGGTACTAAAGATCTTAGTTGTGGTCATTTATGGCAAATAAAATGTGTGCTCATGCCCATATTTCATTACACTGGAACTATTAGCTTGCGCTGTTGTGCAATCTGGGTATGCTCAATCTCTAAAATCAACAATATAAGCAGTAGCTTAAACTCTTTTTTTTTTTTTTTTTTTTTTTTTTTTTGTGGGGAGGGGGGTTGTCAAAATTTCATATATTCCACTGTATAATTCATTTCCAGTGCTACCAACCTAGTAACTTAATTTCTTCTAAGTTGTGTTTTCATGTTTGTAGCATGAATTGCATTTAAGTTAACTGTATTGTGGTTTTATCCTGAGCTTTCACAACAGAATTGTATTAGTCTGCCCTTTTGTTAAAATGACATTGGTAGTTGTGGCTAGTAACAACTTGAAAAATCTTGTATTTACTGTAAGTATTCTACATTGGCCTTCTAGGAAGAAAATTAAAAGCATAAGTTCCAACTGTGAGGCATAACCATTATAATTCAAATACAAATAAGAGCAGATACTTTGAAATAAAAAAGTTCTTTGTCCTCAACAGTTCATCTTGAGGTTGTTGAGTCTGTAATTTTAAATTTAGCAAATTATATTGTCATTATATGCATTTGTTGTGCTGATATTAACTCTGATAGAGAATATCAATACTTCATAGAGATCAAGATTAAAGATAAAATGTATACTGTGATAATCACAGAAACTTCAAAAATTTCAAAGAATTTTTTCACAGAAATTTCAAAAATTTAGAAGTGAATGTGGAAATATCTATGATTTTTGTGGTTTTGATGGCTCTCAACTGTGCTTGTGGCATGAGCCCTTTACAACATAAACTACTTCGGTATATTTACACAGCAAAGATTTGAATGTCAGTGTATGTGCATCAGTGTGTGCTAGTTTGGGCCATAGGGCTTACCCATTCACTGATCATAAATTTTGAGCATATAGGAACTCTAAGAAAGAAAATTAGGTATTTACATGTACATTATTTGAGACAGTTGCTAAATAGCAAGATTCTGCTGGCTGAACTAGGCTAATTTTATTAAGAAGTCAGATTGCTTAAAAAGAAATGCAGAATGACTGGATGAAACTGAACCTTGGTGTGACTGCTGATACTTGGGAAGGGTGAATATTTTGAAGATGAAGCTAAGAGGCGTCTCTTCTTTCTACCAGAACCCAAGATTGATACTCCTCCCAGAGGCGGGATGGCAAGTTAGGTTATCATAGTGTCAAAGACTGTCCACCTGACCAACTTGGAACCTCAGTTTCTCCAGCTTTTGGTTACCAGCCTTTCTGGCCAGACCCATTGAACTTGACCAATCCTTCTGAAATAGTGGACCCCGTTCCTGTCCACATCTCCTTTCTGTTGTGTGCCTTGATCCATTCTGTGTGCTTCACACCAAGAGAGCAGAAAGTCCTGTAATGACGTGTTCTCTGCTCTTCCTACCCTTGTGTGTACCACTTCCTACTTATCCACAAGAACAAACTAGCCTAGAAGGATTGACAAAAACAGTTTTGGAAGGGATATGTATATTACCTGTTCAGTGTTGCAGATGGTAGGGTAAATGACAATGGGAAGAAAGCTTGCATGACTAGATCACCTGGACAAGCTTGAGAATTGGGCCCACATGAACCTAACAAGGTTCAACAAGTCCAAGTGCAAGGTGCTGCACCTGGGTCGGGGCAATCCCAAAGGCAAGCACAGACTGGGAGAAGAATTCATTGAGAGCAGCCCTGCAGAGAAGGATTTGGGTGTTCTGGTGGATACAAAGCTTGACAAGAACCAGCAGTGCGTGCTTGAGGCCCAGAAGGCCAACTGTGTCCTGGCTGCATCAACAGAGGGGTGGCAGCAGGTGGAGGGAGGGGATTGTGCCCCTCTGCTCTGCCCTTATAAGCCCCCACTTGGAGTGCTGCAGCCAGGTCTCGGCCCCCCAGCACAAGAAGGATGTGAATCTGTTAGAGCGGGTCCATAGGAGGGCCACAAAGATGATCAGAGGGCTGGAGCACCTCTCATATGAAGAAAGGCTGAGAGAGCTGGGGATGTTCAGCCTACAGAGAAGGCTACAGAGCCTTCTCTGGGTCCCCCCCAGAGAAGGCTCTGGGGGGACCTCATTGCAACCTTTCATTACTTGAAGGGGACTTACAGAAAAGATGGAGAGCAACTTTTTGCTCAGTCAGATAATGACAGGGCAAGGGGGAATGTTTTTTAACTAAAAGAGGAGAGATTTAGATTAGAGGTTAGGAGGAAGTTCTTCACTCAGAGGGTGGTTTAAGGCCCTGGCACAGGTTGCCCGGAGAAGCTGTGGATGCCCCATCCCTGGAGGTGTTCAAGACCAGGTAGGACGTGGCCCTGGGCAACCTCATCTAGTGGGAGGCATGATAAAAGTAGATGATCTTTAAGGTCCCTTCCAACCCAAGCCATTTGATGATTCTGTGATTGTGATTTGTGAAGGTTAATCTTAAATACTACCGCACGCAACATAGAAGTGCACCTCTTCCCCTCTTAACTTGCAAGAAAAAATCATCTTAAGACAGATTCTTGCTTCAGTGGAAATGATGCTTTGTCACCTCCAGTTAGGAGTGTTGTAATTCAGTTTAGGTGAAGGTGGATTTGAAGGCTATTGATGAGCTTTAGACAGTAGACCGTGTAGTTGCCCAGTTTCGTCATGGTTTACACAGCTCTTTGCATATCAGGTCTGCAGTTGGTTTGCTCCACTGGCTCCCAGTCAGTTTCCAGTGTTGTCTGAGGCTTTGTTCTTGATCTTCAAAGCAACTATCGGATCAAACACCCTGGCTACATCAAAGGCTGTATTTCTATTTGTGAACTGCCAGAATAGCTGTATTCCTTTGGGGCAATGTAAGCGATGGGATATCAGAGCAACCACGCCTCAGCAGGGGGCTTACTTCTGGGTTAGGGTTTCAGGCTATGAAAAAAACTCCCCAAGGCGAGCAGGTGAATCTAGAGTAAGATGGCTTAAAGGAAATGCTACAAAAAGAAGAAAGTTAACATAATTTTGGATGCTACCAGGTCATGAAAGGGATTACATTTTAAAATATCCTTTTATATGAATTTTAATACTCTAAATTTTAAAATTTGTGTAATGACCTACTAACAGTATTTAAAGCTGACTTTTGCATTGCGTTAGAATCACAAACATCACTTACTGGTAGAAGCCACATTGTTAACAAAAGCTAAAGGGTGACATAGCTCAAAAGGAACTGAAAGTTTTAGTAGAGTTAATAAATATTTTATAATGTGTGACTGTTGACAGATGGAAATCAAGTCCGGTCAACTTCTAAACTAACTTTAAAACTCTTTATTTCTACTGGACCAGAAATACTCCACCACCATGCTTTGTATAAAGTACTATGGACACATTGGCACCACTGAAACAATTCTTCCCCCAGCTCAACCTGATTGCTAGGGACAAATGAATTGCTTAAAAGGTTGAATGTAATAGTTGCAACTCCAAATAATTTAATTAGGTAAAAAAAAACAAACAACAAAACTATTAAATTAGATATAAATTAAATACCACAATGAACATATTCTGTAATTTAATCTTGGAAAATGTGAAGTTTTCTGTCTGTGTATAGGTTTTCATGGCATATTTTTTCAGCTTTCCCTTTATCTTATGATAATAGATAATATTCACCTGAACACCTATTGGATGGTAGAAGAGAGACAGCATTTTGCTATTTAAAAAAAATTAACCCCTTGAGTTGTTTTCTGTAAAAGATGCATCAATTTCTTCATTTGAAGCTCCTCTCAGTCTGCGTAGCACAACTACCTATCTTCATCATATTCATCTTGCTTTATAGGAAAACTGAGTTGTTGTGTCTTACAACAAAGGCAATGAGAAGTTGTATTGTCTTCAAGCAGGACAAAAACTCTAGCTGATTCTGCCCTGTTTGCCTCATCTTATGTGCATTTCCAAAATGCCTGAAGTGAGTTACTGTTACGTGGTACACGTGGCAAGTTGATGGCAATGAAGTTTACAAACCTTCTATATTCCAGGATAGGCATTTTGCTGATTTTTTTTTTTCTGTAAAGTTTTTGCATAAGAATAGTCTCCTTATGCCCTAGAGGGAGATTACGTAAATGCAAAAATGTTTCTATCCCAATGCCATATTAAAACCGAAAGACTTCCTAGAAAGTTTGTATGATCTGGAACTAGACTGCAAAACAGAAGGGGACAACCTGTCTGGTAGAGTAAAAGAGGTACCTTACTATTTTTATTCTACCAAGGGGTAACAAGCTAAGTGCTACTGAATCCTCTTCTCCTGACTGGCCTGATGTGATGATTGAATGGGTTTCTGTCCACAGTTGAACTTCGTAATAAATCATGCTACAAAGCACATTATCGCTAACCTTAGACATAAAATACAGATGGTCCAAATCTATTCTTCAGTTAATACTGACTTTGGTAGTCATTGCTCTCTGTAGCATCCAGTCCCAGTTCTCTAAATTGCATCCTATTTGTAAGTTTTATATAATGAGTTTTTGCAGGTATTATCTTGAGCTATGATGTGATTTTTTTTCTCCAGTTCTTGTGGTGAGTAATGTGAAGTCACAAGACTTCTTCCTCCTGACTGGCTGATAAAAATTTGAAGCAAGAGTGAAAAATAATGAGTTTTTGTTGTTCAACTGTGGATGATAAATGTTCAAGCTCAAGGTCTTAACAATTTCAGGGACTTACGACTATTATAATGAATATGTAACAGGCAGTGCTCATAAGAAATATGACCTCATGATTCCTGATGAATTAGAGGCATCTTTGCCAATTATTTCTCTTGTAATAGTGAGCATTACCTTGAACGAGTCTCTGCAAATTTTCTGCTGGAAAAATGAATATGAGTGTGTAACGAAAGTGAAGGCTTGATCTGTGTGTGCATAATTGTCTTATGAGCACATATATAAATGACAAAACTTAAGAAATGATGCAATATCAACATTTTGCTGACATAACTGAGAATATGAATGTGAACAGCCCAAATCTTAAAAGATGACTGCCATTAAACGTTAGCCTTCTGTGGCATAGTGTTACACAGAAATATTAAAAATATTTTGTTCCATATCAGAGCTTTAAATACTGTTTCTCTTTTGCTTTTTTATATATATTGTTATGTGCTACTTCTAGAGAAAGAATAGATGCAGTGGGACAAGTAAAGAACAAATATTTAATGTTTAAAAAAATTTGAAAAAGCTATAATTTAATGCAGGATGCTTTTTGAATATGGAAATGCTTTAGAAAAATGTAACCTTCAAAATAGTTTTCTGTTGAATTAATAGTGCTCTGTGATGTTATACTAAAAGATGAGCTAGAGGATATTTTTGGAAGCTAGAAAATACTTTTTGCTCTTGATTTTGTTGTGAAGTTTTGCAGCTGAAGTTCCCTGATAATCAACATGCTTTTCAGTAGGTGGTTATATTATTGTAGGTAGTTCACAGTGCTGCTGAGTCTGATGATGCCCTTAGTGATTTTATACACCCACCTGTGCAATTACCTTTACTAGTATTTCAAAATAATCAAGAATAAAATGCATGCTTAGTATGTTTTTCTTCTGCCTTCTAACAGCAAATCTGGCTTTTAGCACTTTCTCCTGCTTGCTTTCAATGCTTTGGGGAAGTGTCACTGGACAAGCTCTTGCAGCGATGGCTAATCTTACCCCAAGCAGCTTGTTTCCTTCCACCTACTGTATGTGTCAGTATAATAGGGACCTTTGATAGGGGTTGGTTTTTTCTGTTTGTTTTTATTCTGATGAGGCGCGTGCACTTGAAGACGTTGTTCTTTTAAAACCATGGCCTGGAGGTGGATGGAAAAATCAGAAGAAAAATGAACTTCAAATATTTAATTAAGTGAAGTTATTCATAGAATGAAGTGTCGTTTAAATGAGTGCTGTTTTGGAAGCTCAGCCATGTGAATATTGCTTAGAAATGTAAACAAAAAGGTAGCAATGTCTTTAATTATAGTTTCTTTCCATTTGTTTTGTTTTGCACTATAAAAATGCATGAATCTAGCATTTGTGTTGCTTATAAATGCTTGTAAACTTTTTTTTGTGTGTGTGTATGTGTGCATATGCAATTGCATATGCCCTCCAGCCCATCTGCGTTCTTTGTGCCTGTTAGCAGTAGTGATATTTACAAAAGTGGTGCCCTTAGTTCAGGACTGTGATGGGCAGAGTGTATATTTCCAAAGCAGTCAGACTAATTAGATTAACCATTATGAAGAAATAGCTTCTGTGCCCTCTTTGTTAAGGAATTCATGAGGCACTGCTGCACTCTGGGTGAAACTTGCCTTCCCTAACCGGGAGATAGGGGCTGCTGGGAGGGAGCCTGAAGACCACACATTGCTTGTGGTGAGGGGCTGCTGGGAGGGAGCCTGAAGACCACACATTGCTTGTGGTGGATGGCAGAAACTCATAGGACAGTTATTTCAGCTCAAGTAACATTTTGGGTTTTAACTGCAAGGACAACCGTCTGAGTTTTAAATCAGGGTGTTATAAAGTACACCTTACCCAAGTGATTAATGTGTCCTCTGGCTCGCATCTCTTTGCCAGCTTGTTTGAGAGACAGTAGAGTTTCATATTAAATACTTTCAGATGACTGTTGATCAGTTGCTGCCAAAATCTCTTCCAGTTTTGGTGGATTTAAGATGATGGTATTAGGAAGAAAGAATTTGAATGTAAATCTTTGAACTTCATTTTGAATAGTACATCTTCAGCCTTTAACAGCCTGGAACGGTGATGATGGCAGAAACGATTCTGTTTTCCTGGCTATACTAGTGGTGGCCTTTGAGTGTGGTTGAATGCTTTTTGTTAGTGCATCACTATTAATGGAGTCACAGTAATTAACATGGATTTGTTTGCCTGTCTTAATAACTCTCCGTTTGTCACCTGACAGGTTGAAGATGAAACAGTGGCTGTTCTAGCACACAGTGGAAGTGAAGACGAGTTTGACCCAAGTACTCTTCCAGATCCTGATAAATACAAAGATTCTGATGAAGAGCAAGATTCAGAAAGCGAAGATAGTCATAGGTATGTACATGTCTTCTACATTGATTTTAAAGTACTTGTTTTTTAGAAACTGCTGTTCAGATGTTAAGAATTCACTTCACAGTCATCTTGTTGCTTCCAGTACTTAATATTTGAGTTTTTTTGTTGTTGTTAGGAAACTGCTAAACAGAATCTGTTCAAAAGGGTCTCATTTCCTTTTGTGAAGCTGAGTGAGAAAAGATTTTTTTGAGTCAGTGTTGAAGGGATCTCAGTGAGAATGTTCCACAAGCGAAAATCTTGACTGATTCCCAGGAGGTTTCATGCGTTTCAGAAATAGGTTTCTCTACTGTCACATTCCAGGCTCTGTTTGAAGAGAAAACATTGAAGTCACTTGAGGATTTGCATGAGCCTTCTGTACCTGTGTTCTATTAAATAGATTAGTACATGGTAAAACTTGAGTTGCATGATTGATTCAGCATTGCTCAGACTCATCAATACTACAAAAGAAGTGAAATCTGAGTTAGTATAATGAAATTAACTATGTTAGACATTTCTTGTTAATTTTAAAGCACATTTTGAATTATATAAAACAGGAGATTTTGTTCCTTGTAGTTTAACAAAAAAGCACAGGGTGGGGAGGAGGATCCGTAGCTGATGGTAACATTCTGCATGTTTTAGCACGTACTGCAGGAAGACCAAAGGATTCCAAGTGAAGTCCTGTGTGGTTTTTGTCATTGGCTTCACAGCAACAAGAGGTCCATCTGTGTGTTTCTGACAAAAAGCCTAATGTGTAACAGATTCAGAAACATATTATTGACACTTAGTGCTGTTAAGTGGGAGTCAAGATCTTTATTTTGCTCCCTCCTAGATGTCTAGGTTTAGAAATCTCTTGCTTTTCACATCTGAATCAGCTAGATCTTAGCAGCTAGTTTGTCACTAGCCCTGGTGTGGCTGCCTGCTGTGGGGATGGGATGCAGGACTGGGTGTTGGGACATGGATTTAAGAGCTGTATTACCCAAAGTAAACAGCTGGTGACCATGTCCCCTTTAGCTCCTTTACCAGTGTGTTGGTCATTAGAACTGACAAGGGTAGGATAAATGCAGAGCTTTTCCTAAGCAGCAGTAAATCATTCCTTTTTCGTGCACGGGGGAGAAAGAGGCTAACCATAACTGAATTATAGTTCCTTCTGTATATTTATTTCCCTGAGCTGATTCAGTATCTCTATGCCATGTAAATGAGTGAAAAGGCTGGGTGTAAAATATCAATACAGCCTTCTAAAAACAGGCAGAACATCACAGACCCACTGATACTTAACAAGATTCTTTCAGTTCCTGCAGTATTTATGACAGCTTGACTCTACTCATTGGCTTGTGGTGGGAGTAAGCAGCATAATTTGTTAAAGATGTTCTTTAATGAAGTTTAAGATTCAGCATTTATTGAGGAGGGTTATGTAAGAGGATTTGTAGATTGCTTTTCATGTGTTACTGGAGTTCAAGTATATCTGTCCATACTTGATAAATGCATTCTCTAGTGGTATTTTTGTATTGCATGGAGCAGAAGTGGGTTAATATGGTGAAATTTTTTATCAGCTTCACCCAGATAATATTAGAAATGTGGTCAATATTGCCTTTTTCATACCTGGATATAAGGCAGTAATTTGAGCCAGAGGATCCTGCAGAACCCCATTTTGTTGGAAGGGACCGTCTCTGTTCTGACATTAGCTGTAAGATAGAGACCAGAAGAAGAGTGTATTTAAGAATTCTGATTTACAAAGAAGATTAACAATGGTGCCTGGAGAAGTATTTCAGGATGCTAATGGGACCTTAGCAGTGACAGTTCTGTCATTTTGTCTTTGAGAGCAAATTCTGAGCTGACTTTGGTAGTAATGCTTTGCTGCAGGTTAAAAAAGAATAAATTGTGGAGAGGGAATTGTGAGATAACAGGTAATCACTGGTAGTGTGTTTCTTGGAAGGAATAAATCAAGAGTTTATTGGGAAAGTCGGAAGTAGAGCTTCAGTAGGAGGTTGGCCACCAAGCAGTATTTGTGTTGTTAGTTAGTGTGTCACTTTTGAAGGACAGATTCCTGGAATTGATATAGCTGATGTACCAGCATGTGGGTGGGAAGCAGTTACAGGAAACCTTAGTGCCTAGGGCGTTTCCTAATTACTCCTAAGTTGTTATGTACTTAGTGTAGGAAAAAGGTACTGCAGTGCTGCATTTCTTAAGCTAGATTCAGCATTGTTTCAGTTTGTAGGCTTAGCTAGGAAAGGCTATCTCAACAATACCAGGTTTTGTAGAATAACTGTTTAAAAATGTTTTGAAAAAGTGATGGGAGCGGTCAGTTTAAAATTTGGGAATTTTATTTAGTTTATTTTCAGTATCATTAAATAACCATTTACTAGGGAAGATCGCTTCTGTCTCCCTTTTATGTATTCTTACATCACTTTTTATATTAATCCCTTCCCCAAAGATGTCAGCTAGACTCAAGATCTACTAAGCTTTAAGAATAGAAGCTGATAGGGTTGGACAGGTTCTTGGCAGCAGTAATCAGTGCAGTTTTTTGGAATCAGCAGCTGACCTGGCCCACTGGAGCCAGAATGTCAGCTCACAGTGAGGGATAAGGTTAGGGCCTTGGTCATTACCTCTTCCTGTGAGGTGGGACGGAGAAGGAAGAACATATTAAAAAGGAAAATGAGAGTGTAGTAATACTTTCTGACAAAGTATTTTCCTCAGCAAATCTCAAAACACTTTACAGAAGAGGTCAGTATGGTTTTTATAGAAAGGAATGTTGAATCACAAAGTAACTTCAAATCGTGTTGGTGACACAGGTCTGGGAATAAAATTCAGGTACCCTGGGGGCCTATTGAGTGTTCTGACTGCTAGACACAGCGTTCCCTTTGTAACTAGGGGGAAAAATGGTAACTAATCTTTTAAATATTTTTGTTGTATTTTTCAGTATGCCAAATATTCACATATAAACTTAATACCATGTAGACCCAGTTTTTGCTTTACCATTTTATTGGTTTTGTCCTTACTTTAATTACCTTTGCAGGGAATAGTTTTTTTGAACTTCTCTGTGCCTACTGTATTTCAGTTTCTCCCAAGAAGATTAGTTTTGAATGCAATTTGGGCTGAAAAGAGTAATTTTGAGCACAAAAAAAATGCTATATATATGATCCAACTTGAGATGACATATAGATTTTTTTTTCTGCCATGCATTAAGTCTTGTCAGGTTTTCCTTTAGTAAGTGTACTTTAAGTATGTTGTTTGGAGCATGTTTGGAGGTGACTTTGGCATGAAGTGCAATGGTGGAACGTTTTCCATGCTACAATGCTATCTACGTTGTGTTCATTTATTTGAAAAATAGCTTAAAATCTAGGAGAGGTTTACCAACAAAATAGTCTTTTCCCCTTTTCCTTTTCCTTTATGAATTTCGCCTTGAGCCTGGCAAAGAATGATTTATTTTGAAGGTTGGATTTTATTTGGTCTTTGAAACCTAGGCATGTGTGGAAGTTGCTTTGTCTAAAAAATCATATTTCAGGTTTTGAATAGGAGAAGCGAAGGCATATCAAATAACATTTTATCTTATAATTTATTTAAATTAAAAAGGTGTACATGCAAAGAATATGTTGAAACATAGTTTCTGTTATGATTTTCACATGCAATATCAGGATATTTTTGCCATGCAAACCCTGCTGACTTAGTTAAGTGTTTAGCATTCATTTTATGACTGCAAAGTTGCAATTCCGTTTTTCTTCCTTAAGTAACATATTTGTATAAATCTTTCATGTCCATTTAGTGTTTGGTGAGGTTATAACCTGGTTGGGTTGCTTTTTGGTATCGGTTTTGGGGTTTAAGCTTCTTCTGGCTAGTAGCAAAACATTGGGGTAATGCAGGCCTCAAGAATGCTGAGGCTTGAGGCCTGTCAGCCTGACCCTGCCTGCTGGGTTAAAGCACCACAACAATACTGGTCTTGGTTGTTTGCCCAGAATTTTGGTTGACTTTTCAATAATGGAAAAGGTACTTAACTTCTTCAAAGAGATTTTTTAAAGTTATTTCCCCCCCCCCATCTTCACACAATCAGACTGAATGCTTTCCTGCTTTTAGTCCTTACTCTGTTTGCTGGAGGACTAGAGAAATGGATCGTAAATGTGTTCAGCCTTTTTTAAGAAGGGATGAGGACAGAAATTTTCAGTGTGTGTCAAATTGCTTCAAATTCCTCTCTAGCCTTTAAGCTGAACGGAAATTAACGATGTCCCTGAAAGCAGTTGAAAACAGAACAGTTATGATCGATAGGTAGACATTGAGAGTTTGCTGGAAGAGTAGGCCACACCACTTTATGCACTGCTCTGATGGGAAGAGTGCTACATACAGAGGAACCTGTAACATCAAAGACCACCATTCTGAGTTTATTGTCAACAGTGATATCTAGAATTAGGTAGCAGAGACACCAGTGTGAGAGTTATAGTTGGAGACAGGCTGGGAGTGGGTTTGTACGTCAGGGGTAGAGGTAGTAACTAACTCAAAGGAGGGGAGAGAACAGCCAGGGCAGGCACACAAAAGGAGGAGGAGAATGAAAAATGGTGGGGTGCTCACGAGGGCAGGAGCAGAGAATAATGGTGGGTGACAACGTGCTGATGGATTTGAAGGTGACAGGATCCAGGAAAAATTAAATTTCTAGGAGTGCCTGAAAGGACTGTGCCAGGATTGAGAGCCATTGACGTGCAGCGCAGCATGCTGCAGTTCATCTAGAGCTGACTTGGGCCTGCCAGGAAAGCAGCAGTCATGTCTTTACAGATTAAATAGATGAGGCTAGGATGAAGGCTTGAGTGCTGACGCATGATTGTCCATATTGCCCACAACTGGTGGGATTTTGGGCAGTGCCAGCTAGAGCTCCTCTGGGCAAAGGCCCAGCGTATTTTGGTGTGGTAGGACAGGCCAAGGACTGTTTCCAGGATGCAGTGTTGATGAAGCCACATTTCTTCTCTGTTCTCTAGCTCTGAAGAATGCCTTGAGGCACTTGTTAGGTGGACTGGGAGCTGTGGGCTGCGTCTGTGCATCCCTTAGCAGACTTTTGTGAAAGCAGAGGCACAACTGAAAGTGGAAGCTTCAGTGAAGGAAATTAATTCAGAGCTGGAGAAAGAGAAAATGAAGAAAACAGAGGATTTGAATGCCCAATAAACCATAAGGCTAAAGGAGAATGGTAGATGAAGAGGCTGTTGAGCATGAGACCATGGAAAAGTGATAAACATTTTGCTGAGAGAGAAAACAGAGGGGATGTATGAATGGAATGAGGAGGAAGGATGATGGAGATCCCGTGGGACAAGAAGAGGCAAGAAGTCTTGCTGTCACTGGGGAGGAGGGGTTTCTGTTAAATCAACAGTGATGCCTCATGCACCTTCCTTAAAATTGTCCCTGAATTATTTGACGAGTGAGTCACTCTAGGGGCCGTGAAATACCAAGATAATGATTTTATCAAAACCAAATCAGTTGAAAGCAGCATACAGTGAAATTAGGCTTTGAAATTGGAAAATACAACTCTGTTCTGTTTTATATTTTCAAAATTCAGAGATTTTGCAAGAAGTGTTTGGATTAAAATAGAAATAAATATGTTGGGCTATGCCACCTACTACTTGCTTTAAAGGAAAAAAGTGCTTCTGAAAGGGGTAACTCAAAGCAAGTAATGAGACCTAGGGTATCTTCCTTCAGCAGTCTTTAAAAATAGAGACCATCTGTCCATGGTTTAAGAAATCAAAAATGTTGTTATTGTTTTTTTCCCCCCTATCCTCCCCCCAGCATTTTTTTTTAAACTAGGGGAGCTATACAAATAATGAGTTAAAATTGCCTTTGAATAGAATTCCCTTCCAGCAATACCTCCACAAGCTGAGTAATTAATGACTCCAAGCATGTAATACGAGATTAATTTTTGTATATCTAGCAACATTCATCATATTTGGTTTAAGGCTATCAATGTAAATTGTTAATGAGGTGAAAAATTTAAGTGTATCAAATAGGGTGAAAGAAAATCAGCTGGTTTTCTTAAATACTTATTTTGCAGTCAAATTGGGTTTCTGATATTTCTAATCCCTTAACCTCTTTATATAAAAATATGGGAGAAGAACAAAGTTACGAATGACCTCATCATTACTTTCTATAAATCTTTATTAGGTGTGACTGATCATGTTAACTCTTAGATCAGCATGGGAGAGATTCTGGATTTCATAGAATAGAATCACAGGATCGTTAAGGTTGGAAAAGACCTCCAAGATCACGTCGTCCAGCCATCCCCCTACCACCAACATCACCCACTAAACCCACTAAGCACCATGTCCAAACTTTCCTTGAACACCCCCAGGGTCGGTGATGCCACCACCTCCCTGGGCAACCTGTCGCAGTGCCTGACTGCTCTTTCTGAGAAGAAAATTTGAGGGGAAAGGAGAAATGTCTTTGTTCTGGTACCATTTAGTTTGTGATTTTATGGCTAGTCAGCAGGTTACAGGTATGCAAGTCAGCAGTCATTGATGCTCAGTTACGTACCTTGTTTTATTTTGAAAATTATGGGCAAATGGCAGGTTTTTTATACCATCTTCAATATTTTAAACCTAGATGCTGATGTTGACCTGCCAAGTTGTTGAGATGATTCATCTGCAAGTCATGGTTTTCCCTCTAATCACAGCATCACAGAATGGTTGAAGTTGGCAGGGTCCTCTGGAGGCTGTCTGCTCCAACCCCTACCCAGGCAGGGACACCCAGAGTAGGCTGCCCAGGCCCACGTCCAGGCAGCTTTTGGAGCTCCCCAAGGAGGAGACCCCACAGCCTCTCTGGGCAGCCTGTGCCAGGGCTCCGTCACCCGCCCAGCACAGCAGTGCTGCCTGGTGCTCAGAGGGAGCCTCCTGGGTGCCCGGCTGTGCCCATGGCCTCCTGTCCTGGCACTGGGCACCACTGAGCACAGCCTGGCTCCGGCCTCTGGGCACCCTCCCTTCAGGGATTTAGGGACACGGATGAGATGCCCCTGAGCCTCTTCTCCAGGCTGTTACATGAGTAAGTTCATGAAGGCCAGTACTTAATGTTCTGATAGCCAGAAAATACCTGTAAGAAAGGCATTGTAAAAAATCTCTTTCAGGGCTTAATCATGCTGTCCATCTACAAAATGGTATGGAGCAAATATGGTATTAGTATTTCTTAAAATTCTGTAGTTTAGAAATTAATTATCAACAATTGGAGGGTGATAGGTGGGCGGAGAAAAAAATCTGAAGGCTGTTAGTGCTACATTAAGTTTAGAAGGAATGAGCGGATGCAGGGGTTAGGTGGGTGGCTACTTGTAGCTCCAAAGGCAGCAGTGCATTTTGGAGAGAGTTACGCCTCTGACAGATGGACGTAGAGCAAAATCAGGCACCTTCAACTGGAGCAATTTAAACCCAGAACAGTGTTATTTGATCCATTTGAGAATCAACCCCTGAATAATATCAGTTTTCAGATTGTTGTATAAAGATAAGGTAGAATTGCTCTGCCTGAATACATTGAGTGGAAACCAGCGGCCTAGAGATGGATCAGCTTCTGTTGCTTCATGGTTGCAGCAGTGTCTGCCCAGGAAGGGGCAAGAAAAGGGCTTCAGCCACCCCCTTTGAATCCTCTGCCACTTGTCTGCTAGAACCTTTAGGAAGTAAAGATGATAACGGAGCAGAAGCTAGATGTTGACTGTTGGTTTGGTTGCTTTTCCTCATCGTTTCTTCTGCATGCTTCCCATGCAATAAGAAGAAATACTCAGCATATTGTCTTGCTGGTCTGATTTCTGTTTGAGTATTTTTTCTTGTTCCAGATTGTAGTGCTTTAGCTCCAAGACATACTCAGCTTGTCTTGTGCTTCTAGTACGATTACACTGGTATTTCATTACAAGTAGATTAATCTTCCCTTTTCCTGCAATTGTTTTTTATAAATCTCGTTTTAGAGCGGTTTTGATTTACATCAGTAGAATGGCCAGTAAAGGGAATAACACAAGACAATATATTTTCATTACCATTTCTGTGTGCTATAGCATTCTGACAGCAAGTAAGAAAGAAGCTGCACTGGGCTTTGCAGAAGGGACTGCAGTAATTAATCTTCATTAGGACTGCTGCCATGGCCTTATGAATTAAAATTTATTACGTGGAAGACGGTTTGTGGCACAACATGTTTGATTAGCAAAATGCCAATATTTACGGTATAAATTATTCCTAACTTTTCTGAACTGTATTTTATTAACAGATTCATTCATTATTCATGTACTTTTCTTTGGGAAAGAGCTCGTGGCAGCTGTATTACAGTTTGGGAGCTCAACTCATGGCCTGCAGTTCAGTGGGGAGGGCAGTTTATTTCCAAGTGCTGCTAAACCTCAGCTCCAGAGCAAGCTCTGATAAATGGTAACTGAAGCAGAGCCTGTCTGGAGAGCTCGGAGTTGCTGCTGTTCAACCAGCAGCAACGCAGCTCTGTGGCCTCACGTCTCAAATGGCTGACTCAGAAGCACCTAAAAGCTAAACCTCACAGAGCAGAGGTTGGCCAGACCTTGAAGTCCAGGTGCAGGTTGAATACCAGGAATTTAAATAATTATTTTTATTTTTTTGGTCTGGTATCTCCTCAAAACACACTTCAGAGATTATTTGTTAGTGGTTATATGAAGAGAGTTCCCTGGTGTCTTGCTGTCAGGGTCTCATACCCCCTGTTGCCCAGATGCTATATATGCTGGCATTCATTCCAGGGCCTGGATTCAGAAAATATGCTTTAGTGCTTGTGCAATAACCATTACCTGCCACAGGACAGTATCTTCCTTTGTTGTTACAGCTGTGTGAATGGGACCCCAGAAATCAGTGTGAGTGCAGATAAGTCAGCTGTGGGTGTCTCTTCGCCTGTGTAAGCACAGCCCAGCCCAGTAAATCATTCCATCAGCAGTGTCAGGACGTGTGGGCAGCTCGGGCTGCTGCAGCAATGACAAACTGAATTGCAGCAGATGGTGAAAGGAAGGAATTGTAATCCAGCTGTACGTGCTGCTTTCTGAGCGTTATAAATAGGAGACCAAGAGACACGTTGGCTTTGGCTTGGATCTGAATGGTGGATTTGCTTTCTAACTACGCTTTTATGTTAGAAAATAATTCACCTCAGAATTACTTTATTTTATTTTGGCTGCTGCTGGGGACACCAGCTGGTAGTGCATCGGTGTGCGTGTACGTGAGGAGTAAGGGGCCATTTATATCTCTGGAAAGTGATCAACAGTAAAAGGCTTGCTCTGCAGGGAGGGCTGACAGGAGGTCAAGGGAGACCATGGAGGAATTAATTTGAGAAGAAGTGCGTAACTCATCCCCATATAGCTGCTTTCACATACCCACCTTCCTTTTGCACGTGAGAGCTGCACCTCGTACATCTCTAGAGAGCTTTCTGTCTGACCAGTTGAGGAGAGGCACTGAAGAGAGTGTGGATGTGCCTTGGTGTCATGACAGCAGGTATCTCTCCTGGTGGCCTCATGGCACCTTTTTGCTGCCTTTATCCTTTTTTAAAGCTCCATCTCTGACTGCGCCTCCAGAGTAGTCCCAGAGCCCTTCGCTACACCACCAAACTCACAGCCACTGTTTTTCACCATCCTTTGTCCCAAAATCATGAACTTATTTCTACATTTCACCCTCAGTGTGGCTCTCTGCTTTTTTTCCTAAGTATCCCTTACCAAATACTGTCTTGTTTCTACTTTTTGTGCATCATGAAAACACAAGCCTTTAGCTCCCTTCATCACTCAATGGCTTTTCTGCCATTTTCACGTGTCACACATCCCTCCTTGTTTACTTCTGGAGCTTACAGCCCAGTAGGGGTCAAATTAGTGTGAAAATACACCTGCTGCTGACGTGTGGACACATCTTTAGGATGCACGATTAATCGAGCACCATGATCCCACAGTAATAATAAGAAACAGCTTGACTCAACGTAACCTTTCCACAAAGCTTGTGATGAAAGTTGTTGTCATTGTGCTTTTGTTTGTGGAAAAAATCAGAAGCCTCACAGTTCCTTTAGAAAGTGTTTTAAATTTTACAACTTGCAAACGTCCCAACTCCAAAGTGAAATGCTGGATTTTTGGCATTTAAGGTCTATTTCATAACTTGTGAGATGTTTTTGTTATTGAATTCATGTCCTAGATGAAGCATTAGTCAATTATGAATGCAAAGTAGGCTTCAGAGTCCATTCAAATGCTGGAAATAATTAACTCTTTTGCGAACAAACTAAGAATGCTTTTACTTAATGAGGTTTCAGCCTTAATGCTTCTAAATCAAACCCCCATAATCTGTCCTGATTGAAGAGGACACTGTGAAGCTCCATCCCAAACCCACAGTGGCCACTTAGGAAAGGAAGCCTTGAGAATCTTCTTAAATACTCTCCATATTGCTTTAATGTTTATGGAGTATCTTAAGCACAGATGACTGAAAAAAACAGCCCTTGCCCCAGAAAAGGAATAAAATAAACATTGGTAGCAAGCACTGAAAAGCTCCCCCCATGCAAATTACAACTCAGAACCAGCAAGTTACTATAGCCTTCAAAATGTCCCAATTCCAGGAAAAATGCATAGTCATCAGCTGTTGCTTTGCACTAGTTCTGGCTAGGAAGGGGAAGAGCCATATAAGTTTAGGATGATTTATTTTAATTGTAGGAATGTGAGGTACCTCTCATAGGTTTTTCCTCCTCTCCCTGTGTTGTAATGAACAGGCAGGAGCTGGCAGTGCTCTGCTGTGGAAGGTGGGGTAGGAGAGAGCAGGAGGCAGCTGCACGCCCTCTAAACAGCGTTTCGAAGTGAAATATTTCCAAAAAACCACTATATTTACACTGAAGTAATTTCAAAAATTAGGGAAATTAAGAAAAAATTCTCGTTGAAACAATTTTTGAAGTAGATTCAGTCTTCTAGGTAGCAATTTGCCACATTGATTTGAAAATCTGCATTTAACCATCTATTTTTTTAAAAAGTCCAAACTCGGTCCTTGGATTTCTTTTATTTATTTTTATTTTAATACAAACACACAAAACTGCGAATGTCATTTTGTTTCAGTTAACCTATTTGTATGGAGTGGTCTAGTGTGCAAGAGGCTGCATAGTCCTTTTTTTGTACAGATTCTCATTCTCCCCTGTAGCGTCTGACAGCCAGCTCTGTGTAGCCTGTTACACAGCTATTACATCTCAAATTAGACTTTGTTAGATGAAATTACTTTAATCTTAAAAGGTTTATAACAAATTTTCTGTGTTATGAACAAAACCTACGCAAGGATAATCTGTACAACGATGACAAAATCCTTCTTTTGTAAAATCTTCTCTCAAGGCCCAGGTCCAAACAGCGTGAGGGATGTGAGGAGGAGGCTGGTGGTGGGCTTGGGCTTTCCTCCTCTTGCTGTCATCTGGCCAGGGGACAGAAGTCACAGTGGTAAAACAGATGCACGGCTGTTTTGTCCAGACTGAGGGGGGTGCAAAAGCCAAATGGTTCCAGTTTTAACAACGGCAGCAGAAGGAATGGGAACTCACCAGGAAAAGTTTGGTTTTGGTTTTGTCTCTTCCTCTGACGGCAAAGAGAAGGTTAAAAGCTTCCAAGGACTTATTCTGAAAGAAGGGGAAAGAGTGGCTTGGATGAGATGGACCCAAATCAAAACTGTGTTAAGTCAGGGTAGGATTTGCCAATGAAATGACAATTCTCATATTTATATTGTGGGTGCATATTTATTTCAGACAAAATCCTGAAAGCATGTCAAGGCCCACTGACATATTACTAAACCAGTTTTGTCAAGTTGTCTGTCACTGTATAAGGCAGTGAATATTGGATAAGGCTGATGGCAATATCTTGATAGACTGTAATCAATTAGGACAACAGAACATCCACCACCACCTCGGTCTGAAAGCAGCTCTTATTTAGGCATGCAGAGTTCATCAGCTTCTGTTGCGTCACCCTTCTGAATTGTAATTTTGTTTGCCCTTATCTCAACATAAATATGCCTTGTTTAAAATGAATTGTTTGATTACATGATGATATCGATTACCACAGTTGTTAAAAAAGAGTAATTGATTTGTTTCTGCAGTGAACTTGAGGAGAAGAGAGGAAGAAAGAAAAGAAGCTACGGTAGCAGTAATGCAGCAGAAGAAATGCCTCTGAAAAGAAAGAAGGCTAAATTCAGCCAAGAGGAGGAGGATCCCTTTTTGCCATTGGATACTGGGCTTTCTCTGGCAGAAGACGAAGAGCTTGTGCTACAGCTGCTCAACAGTCACAGATAATTATTTTCCTGCAGGTTTTCTTTTCAGGGACGTCTTCACAATTTTGTCAGTAGTCTACACAATTTGGCATCTGGGCAGATGGGTACCAGTGGATGGAGAAAAATGTTTTCCGTGAGCAATGGCCTTGTCTTGTACTGACTTGGAGATTATAGACAAGGTTTAGTTTGGTATATAAGGCTTTCTAAACCAACTTTCTGACCTAAATCCCTGTATGCCATTTTGCCATAACAGGTTTATAATTTCAAATCGACAGGTTTTGAAGCAATTATCTTTTTTAAAAATGAGTAAATAATTAATCTTGCTTAAATAAAAATACAATGTTCCTTTCTTGCCTGTGTCAGATTTGCTATTTTGGAAGATAAATGTGTCCTAAGATTACTGAGGAAATATTGTTGGCAGCTCAAACCATACTGCTTAAAAATAAAAGTTTTTTTTTCCTTCTGTGTACCATGCACATGTATTTAAAATATTTTATTAAAATTCCTGAAGCTTTGGTATAAACATCTGTTATCTACTTTGGCTTAATTTTGCAAGCATTTATTTATCCATCAGTTAATAATATCTTTTATGACTGTGTGACTTATATCAGGCAATTCATAAAACCACTTTTAGAAGGTACATTCTTGGGTTTGAATGCCATATGAGTAAGATCACAGTGATGCTCCCAAAACTATCACTGCCTGATAAAATCGGTTACAAGGTACAGGTTTTGTGGTAGGAGCACCTGAAAGACTTACAATCAGGAATCAGCTACTTTTTTTTTTTTTTTGGTAGACAATATACAATGAACAAAAGGTTATTCATCTTTATTTTCTTGTACATTTTGAAGTTTCATCCTGTCAAACTGTGGTTGATTATTACAGATTTTGTGCATCCTTTCATCTAACTGTTAGATCTTGACGAACAGCAATAAGGCGTGTGCGGCTGTTGATCTTTTCCCATCACAGAGAAGCAGCGCCATTCTTCCCAGAGCAAAGCAAAAAATGAATATAATACCAAATTCTGAGTTTTTCAAGTAGGTTTTCATCTCTTGCTTGCACCCAAACACCAGCTATAAGCCAGACTTGCTGCCTTCTTGCTTGCATTCTTGACTACCCCCTCAACAATATTGGCACGTCATTCAGGAAAAAAAGCATGGTAAATGCTTGCAGGCAATGTGGAGAATGATCAGAACTGCTAAATTTTGCACTTTCAGAAAGGAGCCAGACAAAGGGAAGGTTGCTATGCAAGAAGATGAGGGAGAGTAGGAAAACACAATGTTCTGTTTGCTGACTTTTTTTTTTTGTTGGCAGTAAAGAAGCATGTAAAGTGATGATTGTCTGTTTTCAGCAGACCTGTGTCTTAGCAAATTCACATGGCAAGCTCCAAAATCTGGAGTAAAACACGGAGTATGTATAATTGCCTGAGGGCTTTTGCCTGTTGCTGCTCCTCAGCAAATGAAAAAGTACACATGGTCTCAAAAAGCTGTGTATGTCTGGTCCCCCCATCACATATGTTAAGAACACATTAAAGTAAATGCTCCTTTTTTTCAATATCACTTTTTCCTTTATTATTATTTTTATTACAGAAATCTGCCAATAGCAATTCAGCAAAAGTCTTTCTTCCTCTCAACGTACCTCATATTATCTTTTAGCTTGGTTACTCAAAATGGGAAATTCTTGTCTCCAAATGTTGCTTCCCCTGTTCTGCCAGCAGGCAGGGGATCATCAAAACAATATTACAGGCAGAGCACATCTGCCATCTGCTCTTCCCTGACAACGTGGAACAAGAAGAAATGACCGAGTTCCACAAATACTAAACATGAAAGATGGGACCTGCTTGGCATCCGAGGCAGCGTTGTTTACGGTGCCACAGTGGGCCTTGAGAGTGCTGTGATCTGGTAATAGCATTGCTGATGGATCTGTGGATGAAGAAGGATCTGATGCGACGCTCTGGTGGCTGTGCTTACACTTCATCATGTGGACAGCTGCAGGGGTTGTGATGAGCGGTGTCAGCAAATGCCTCTGCACTGAGCTGTTCCAGGTCCTGCTTCTGCTGGTGTGGGTGAAGACAGCAAACTCTCAGAACTGCAGCAAGGGGCATCAGTAGCAGCCATCCAGAAATGAGCTGGATGCAGGTGGTAATGCAGTGGTGTATGCATCTTATTCAGATGTATTCACAAACTGAGTGTACCTCAGAGTGGTCCAGTGGCTTGCTCTGAGAATTAGTCACACAGAATCACAGAGCTGTAGGGGTTGGAAGGGACCTCAAGAGATCATCGGGTCCAACCCCCTGCCCATGCAGGTTCCCTAGAGCAGGCTGCCCAGGTAGGCATCCAGACGGGCCTTGGATATCTCCAGAGAAGGAGACTCCACAACCTCCCTGGGCAGCCGGTCCCAGTGCTCCGTCACCCTCACCATGAAGAAGTTCTTTCACGTGTTGGTGCGGAACTTCCTGGGCTCCATTTTGTGGCCATTGCCCCTTGTCCTGTCCCCACAAACCACTGAAAAGAGGCTGGCCAAATGCCTCTGTCTCCCACACCTCAGGTATTTATACACATTGATGAGATCCCCTCTCAGTCTTCTCTTCTCCAGGCTGAACAGCCCCAGGTCTCTCAGCCTTTCTTCACAGGGAAGATGCTATGGGCCCCATATCACCTTTGTGGCCCTCCGCTGGACTCTTTCCAGGAGATCCCTGTCTTGGGAAGGTTGAATGGTTTGCTGGGATCCTGTACACAGTGCAAACAAAGGATTTATCATTTCTTACTGGAACATTCCCGTTCATATGAGGCACTGGAGCAGGCTGAAGGGAAATGGTTGAGTCCTCATCCCTGGAGGGATTCAGAAGTCATATAGATGTGGTGCTTTGGGACATGGCTTGGTGGTGGACTTGGCAGTGCTAGGTTAATGGCTGGACTTGATTTAGAGATCTTTTCCAACCTAAATGACTGTGATTCTATGATAGTACGGGTGCGAAGGAAGATTTTTTACCCAGGGAAGAGTAAAAATACAAACTACATAAATTGGAAGGATTGTGCTGCGTTTCTGTCTTTGTGATGTATTCATTGTTTCATACAATAATTTTGCTAGTGCACTTATATATATATATATATATATATATATATATATAGGGATAATGGAGTTTTTAATGTATTTTTATTGTCTGATACAGAGCCATTGTTTCCTGAATCCTCATGAATTTTGTCTGTCTACTTCCAATGCAGCTGTCCTTGAGGGGAGGTGTACACGTATATCCAGAGTAAGGCCCACAGTAATGGAGCCTTGTGAAAAAGAAGAGGGGAGGTCCTTAAGGCAGATGCTGCATGTGATGGGTGCATCTGGGAACTGGGAACTAGAAAGAAGAAGACAAAAAAAGCCAGGATTCAGCATTTTGAGACAACGGCGGTGGGCTGGCATTGCTGTCAGCTGCAGGTCTGCTTTAAGAGGCTCCTGACCAGCCCTTATTTTAGCTGTGTTTCTGCAACAAGAAAAGCACGAAGCACACAAATTAATGCCAGAAATGCAAGAATTGACATGACCAAAGGGTGTTTTTCCGTGAGCTCATTTGCTTTTCACACCTGTGAACCTCTCCGCGATGACCTGCTGCCAAAAGGCTCCACCAAAAGGCAGGTGGAGAGGGGCCAGCCAGCTGGGGACACCACCCATCATCTCCTTTCTCCTGGCTGTGGAGATGGCAGCATGTGGTGCTGTAGCATCAGAACAAATCCCAAACTTTTGCAAGCTTGTATTTCACATCCCTGCTTTGCACAGGAGAAATGCAAGCACGCCTATCATTTGGCTGATGTGTAATCAAAGAATTCACTGATGTTTTTAGGTACTGGAATCCACATACCCTAAATCCCTTGTGCTTTAGCTAGAGTCTGAGTTGCCTTCAGTGCTGGCCCTGGCCTTTGGGCATCACAGGGACTGCTGCTGCAGAGCATCCTGGGGTGGATTTCTCTAAATATCTTTTAATATCTTTAAATATCTCCTTCTCCGGAGATATTCAAGGCCCATCTGGACGCCTGCCTGGGCAGCCTGCTCTAGGGAACCTGCTTTGACAGGGGGTTTGGACCCGATGATCTCTGGAGGCCCCTTCCAACCCCTACAGTCCTGTGGTTCTGTGCCTTCAGGCTTCCTGCAGCTCCCCTGGGAGCGGGGAAGGTGGAGCTGCTCCTGCGTGGGTGGCAGCGGCACCGAGGTCTGGCTATGGCAGCCAGCATCTCCCAAGGCCACCGGCCAGGAGAAATCCTTCAGCTGCCAAGCAGGAAATCTTGTTTTAAGTAATGGGGTTTCATATTAGTTTGTGCCTGTACTTTACATTAATAGCGATCGATTTCCTTCTGCTGCTAGAACAGTTCCGTCGTGTTGATTTATAGCTAGGTGTTATGTTAAGGCTAAATCTACTACGTTTAGCTAATTCTAAAACTGTATGTTACACACATATATACATATGTATCGTATACTTTAGCGGGGTTTTGTTCAGAGTCTAAAATTTTTGGTTTGTCACATACAGAAGAATAGAGCCCTTCATTTATTGGATAATTTATTACAATTTGATTCAAGCCTCTTCTAGATGGAAACTGGAAGACAGGTAAAAGTCATGATAGCATTGAAGAGCTATTATTTATTTTTTTAATTAGTTAAATAGGATGACATTAAATGTGCTAGCAACTGAAGGTGCTCAGCTTGCAGTGTTTTCATGAGGCACGTAGAGGTGTCATTGCAGATATACTGCTTTGCTTCCGCATCATAGAAATTTCTGTTAGGTGGTCACTTTGTAAAGAGCTTACCGATGCAGCACATTAAATTGGGTGAAGAGTATGAGAAATTTAGGCTCTGACATAAGTGATTGCAAATTATTTTTTAGCATTTTAACGGGTGTTTTCCTTTAAATATGATATGAACTGAAATAAAAAATAATTTTTATTCCTCTTGCAACTGACTGAGCCCTGCTCGAGCAGTGGCTGCTCTGTCCTGCTCTCTGGCCAGACTCATAAAGAGAGAGAAATGCCTGAAGCAAAACATTAAAAACCAGAGAGCTATGGCAGAGAACATTCAATTCAGACTATAAAAAGTAGTGCAAGATCTGAAGATACTGAAGTGACCCTGCGGGTTCCTATAATCCTGGATACATATGATAAAATCTGAAATAAAACACAAGAAGAAAATGTGTCTTGGTAAAGGTTGCAAATGGATATTTTTCCTTACTGTGCTACTCTGATTTGACCTGATTCATGCTTGTTTCTTGTGAGATTGATTGTGCTTTGTAGCAGGGATGCTGAGCTGGGCTGTGCTGCAGAAATGGCCACTGTGGTTCAGGATGTTGCTGCTTTTCTGCTGGAGGTCCCTGCCCCAGCTGTAACCTTCCCCTGAATAACAACAGGAGCTTTCAAAGCAGAGCTGAAATCAAGCTGGTTGGTTCCGTGCTGAAACAGATGAATCCCGGTGCCATCCGTTCTGCTAACTGGGCAGAAGGCTGGGAACAGCTGGAGGGCAGAAGCATCCCTTTTAATTTCATTGTGACCTTGTGTGGAGGGGAGCCAAGCCTTGCGCCCAGCGTGCCTCGAGCTAGAAGATCCAGAACACAGCCCAACTCCAAAAGAAAGAAAGTTTCCGATCAATAGTTTTAGTAAGAAAAGGCTATTACCACACCTTTTTGACCATGTTTTATTAGATTTCTTTGTTTTATTACTCTCTTCTCTGGTGTTTGTAGCTCCTCTGAATTCAATCTCATCCTTGCAGATTAATTTTTTTATTCTCAGAAGGATCTTCAAGTTTTATCTCTAAAAGGTGGAACTAGATGCTAGAAAATTGCATCGTTGACGTCCTTACAAATCATAAAAATTGCTATCGAGGCTTTAGTTTATACCACGTGAATGCTTTTGTAATGAAGTACTCCCCAAACTTTAAAGGCAAATGAGGCAGTTAAGAACACAAATTAGAAAGCCCAGTGCAGAAGAAGATTCTTTTCAGGCCCTCTAGGAGCTTCTGCTATGATTAAATCAGTCGAGAGAAGTCTACCTCTTCCAAGAATGCGTTGTGCATTGCCTATTTTTGTCCACTTCTGGCTGGAAGCCATTCTTTTTGCAAAGAAAACTATTTATCAGATTCAGTCATGTAAAAATGATTGCTTAAATTACACAGGGCTATCAGCTCGCAGATTTACCCAGGAGTGGAATCTCTTGGGTAGACGCTATCTGCAAGTTTTGCACATCATCTGAGATGTGTTTTGTCTATAAAATATAGATAAGTTTAATTAAAGTAAATTAGTTTTGTGGAGCAGTATGTGAGATCCTTTTGAGTTGAGAAGTAGCCATGCTGAGATTTCAGTGGCGTTAAGAGGGAAGTAACGAGCGTTGTGCTCCCAACCACGCACGGGATGCTGACGGCGGATGATGTTCCTGCCTGTGGCTTTTGCAGCGCTACACACAGCCTCTCCCGTGCATGCTTGTGCCTCTGATGCTAAACTTAAGCTGTTACCAAAATGCCGGCGTGTAAGTACAGCCTGTAAAGGGAATGTTATTGTGCATTTGCTTGTCACAGCTAAGGTGGTACGAAATTTGGCTCATCTTTTTGCAAGGCTGTCATCCATTCATCGTGCTGCACCTGTGAAATGGTCCCTTCATCAGCCTGCACTTTCAGTGGCCAGGCTGGTGTGATCCTCTCCACCAACTGCATTAGATTATACCGAGATGCAGCCTGTGTTTATCCCACATGAAAGTTAATGGATGTACCTTAGGACCTAATTAAGCTTCCTAGTCACCACAAATGTCTTCTGAATTACATCTCGGCAGGGTCATGGCTTTTTTGATGCCACTTCCCCAAGCAGGGTTTTTATTTAATTGGAGATGTAACCAGGCCTTTGTGGAAGACATCAGGATATGTTTCTGTTTTTAAAGAACTTTGTGTTCCTTTTTTACGAGCACATATTATGTGTGAACCCTTTCTCCTAGCACCAATGAATCTATTCCAGCACACACTCAATTGCACTGAAAAACTTGCTATCGTGCTTCCAATCGATGCTGTGCTGTCAATACAAGGGCTGTTCCTAGGCGGACAAACTTGCCTTGCCTTGGGTCTGATCCCGGGTCTTGCAGCAGCAGCGCGAGCTCACTCCTGGCCTCCCAGCTTAGCACTTGGCTGGCAGGAGCCCTCCAGGTGGGGATTTTGGGTGGATTTAGAATTTCTCCCCAAGCCAGCAGCTGTGCCTGGCCCAGTCTGTGTGCCCAGGTGTGGTGATGGAAGTCCTGGGGAAGTGTCCTAGACCCACCTAGGCTGTTGTGTGCAGTTAACACATTTGGAAATAGTCGAGAGAACTTGTTCCTGCGGAAGTGTTGACACAGGACAGTCTTCTACATGTAGTTAAGATATTTAAAGGATATGTTTATGTAGTTAAGGCACATCAGTAACAGCAAACAATCACAGAATCACAGAATTGTAGGGGTTGGAAGGGACCTCAAGAGATCATCGGGTCCAACCCCAATGCATGTGGAAGGATGTTTGTATAGGACCAAGACTGGTTAGGTGCCAAGAACTGAGCAAAACAGAGGTCCAAGGAGTCTCTCCTGGTCCAGCTGAAGACGCAGCTGCAAGGAGCCTGTGATGGAGACTCTTGTTGCCACCAGAAAGCAGCTGATGGCCCTGCTGGGAATTGGATTCCCCACGAGTGATGCCATGCGCACAGATCCCAGTAATTTAGGTTTTTCACTATTAACAAACACTCTGAGTATCTGTGCAACAGTATCCTGATTGGCTTTGGCTAAAATGGTCACTAATGAGTGCACAGAAATGCTGGGAACTCAGTAAATGGTTTGGTGTCATCCTGCAAAATATTGCATGCTTAAATGCAAGTCAGCTTGCAGATGGATCCTGTTCCCAGAAGGGAAGACAGATGTCCTGCTCACAGTTCACAGTCATGGTAAATACCACAATTAATAAATAGATGGGTGCTGCTAAACCTGCCCTCAGGGTTCCTGGCCTGCAGGGACAGTTGTGTGATGGAGACCCAGGACATGGCTAAGAAACATAATAGAAAATAACCAGTGAGGTTACTGTGGGCAGCAACCATCCCTCTTCACTCTAACGCTGGCTGAAATACATGAGCCCCCTCTCTTCCACCAAGAGATAAGTAATGGTATTTGCTTTTATCTGACTTTTAGGGTTTTCCTTTGCAAATCTCTTCATCCTATGTCAAGCTTGTCTTGGGCACCCTCTTGCAAAAGCCCTTCCACCCCTCTCACAAGGGGTTCGGTGTCCCTGCCAGCAGAGCAGTGCTCCAGGTTTAGGTGATGCCACGGACTGGGCCTTGTAGGCCTCACACCTATGGCCCTGCTGACAACTATTTTCCTGAAAACTCCACAAACTGCCTTTCCTAAACTTGACCCAGCAGAAGGCTGGTGGAGGGGATTGCAAGGGCCCACCATGCAGGGGGAGCCCCTCCACTGCCCCCCTGGGGCTCTTGTCCAGGATCTGCCACAGGCGTCTGGCCGTAGCTGCTGGGGCCGGTGCTCCTTGACCCATGCAGCTATTCAGAAAGTCTTTCTTTCCATAAAAACATGTTCTCCAGCAAGTGTGCCGGGGAGGATGAAGAGCTTGCATTTCTTAAATCTATGTGTAAGAATGTGCTAATCTAGTTCCTTGTCTAGTGACTAATTAGGCCCATTTACTCTTTCTGCTTCTTCTTGTGGATGCTGATACATTTTTTTTGCAAACCAATGTGCTTCTTCAGCACCTAATTTCGGCATAAACAATACCAAGCTGTTAGTGATGCAGAACTGCCTGGCTAAGAGAGCTGCTCTCCTCCAGAAACTTGCTAAATAAAGTCAAGGAAGGGTAAAAACTCTGCATGAAGGTCTCTCTCTCCCCTTTTTTTTCTTTTTTTTTTTCTTTTTTTTTTTTTTCTTTTTTATTTTTCCAAGTGAATTTATCTGAGCTTCTTGTTTCCATCCTCCAAGGGCAGAGGGTAGGACTGGGCCACTGTCAGCCTGCTGCAGACCCTCCCAGCTCTCTGCTCAGGGTGGTCCCACTGCTGGATATCATCTCCCCCTGCTAAGGGTGGGCACCACGAAGGGGCTGAGAGGAGAGCAAAAGCTGGAGGGGGAGATGGGGCTGGAGGTGGCTGTGGCTGGTGGCTTCTCCAGCCTCTTGGTGGGCCCCTCCATGCCCACATGGGTGCTCCTGGCAGCTCACCCAGTGCTGGTGAGGAGGATGGAGCCCACGGCCCTGGGCCAGCATGGGCTTGAATTTAACTTAATGCAAAACATGGGGATGGTGCTGCAATTTGGCAGTTTCACTGAGAGCTTTCCTTCCTGTAAAAACACAAACTTGCAGCTACACAAACCACAGGGAATAATGCTCTTCCCTTCACGGGAACTCAATTATCAGAGATCTACAGAAAACCTCAGCAAAGCAGCACAGCCACATCGGACAGATTGGGCTGAAGGGACTATTTCGGCTTTGTCAGCCAAGTGCAAGATGGGCTTATGGCTCCCACCTCCATGGATTCATGGTTATCCTGGAGGCATGAGGCTGCCACCCCTCATAAACTGGCCCTGAGACATGCTTGGGGGCCGGTGTGCTCAGCTGTCCTGCACTGTCCGTGACTGTCGGTGCACACACAAGCATTGGTCTCCTGAAATCTGACCAAATGCTCTCTGTTTGACACGTGTGATCCGGCAAGCTATGCTGGTTTGCAAGACTGTGTTTAAGATAAGCTCTTCCACTGCATTTGCTACTTAGAGAATTATTCTGTACATTCAGCATGCGACTCTCTCTGTGATAATGTGGGGTCTTAGATATTTAACAATTCCCACTCACATTTCTTGTGGGAAATATTCAATATCCCACCTAAATATTCTCCTCCTTATTGTAAATATTCATCATTTTCCCATCTACTGCTGACTGTCTGCACAGCCACTGAAATTTTCTTTCTGTCAGCCAAGTCATAAAGCATTAAGAGGGGCAGTTTTTCTTAACTAAATGAAAATATGAGCTTGTCTATTTAGCTCTGCAGTGATTTTAGCATCCATTCTGTGTTCAGTTAATGTATGTGACTGCAGCAGCCACCGCTTCTGCAGGAACGAGTGACACCACACAATCTTTTTTTTTTTTTTTTTTTCCCATTATGGAAACACAAAGGTGAGAATTTGCTCCTCTGTGGTAACCCACCTAATACTGTCCCTCAGTTCGCAGCCCCCTAACCACGCCATTTTCCTGGTCTGCTGTCTATTATTGTTCTGCTACAGCCTCCCAGGGGCAAAGCCTCCATGGGCTCCTTGGGCAGCCAGGCCCAACAGGAGGCTATTTCCTTCTCCAGCACCTCCTCACAGCTGCCTTGACTCGTCTCAGTCTTCTAGTTCTGTTCCCTCAGTGTCTGCCATGTACCCTTCCACGTGAAGCCTTGCAGCCAGGGTGAGAGGTGCCTCTGGAGACCACTGGGGCCATGCAGGGCAGAGGATGATGCTGCTGGCCTCCAGCAGTGCTCCTGCATGCCTGTGCCCGCATGAGGATCATCCCTGAAATGTGGGATTGATGTCTCCCAGCTCAAGGTCACAGAATTACAGAAAGGTTTGGGTTAGAAGGGACCTCAAAGATCATCCAGTTCCAGCCCCCTGCCATGGGCAGGGACACCTCCCACCACACCAGGCTGCCCAAAGCCCCATCCAGCCTGGCCTTGAGCACCTCCAGGGATGGGGCATCCACAGCTTCTCTGGTCAGCCTGTGCCAGGGCCTCACCACCCTCAGAATAAAGAATTTCTTCCAAATATCCAATCTAAATCTATTCTTTTTAAGATTTAGATTAGATATTTGCTCTGATTGTGTTGTGTGCTCTCCTTCCACCAAAGGCAAAGCTGAGCTGCCCACATCAGTCCTTCTGCAATCCAGGGTCAGAGCATGTCCCAGGTAGCTCTCAGAGGCCGTCTGCAGTGTGTTACCTGGCTACCTGTGGAGAGTGTCTTTGATTAGACTTGCATTTATTATACATAAAACTGTGCAGATTTGTCATGGTTCACATGTGAAGTGAGGAACATGTCGCCTTTGCACTGCCAGCTCTCACCTGTTCTATGTCATCTGAAATGTGTCCAAGATTCAGTGGAGCAGCCAGCAGGATCACTGTCCTTTGGTGTTCCCTGGTCAATGTGGGAACTGCTGAGAGCAAATCCTGGTTCTGTTTTGCAAGTCCCGAGCATGTCCTTGGTGCAACCAGTGCTCTCTGGGCAAGTGGTGCCCTAGGAGAACACTAAGCCTGTGGCCAAGCAGAGAGAAAATAGTGCCAGTCCTTCAGAGGCTGATGCTATGCACAGCGTAAGGAAGATCACAGTGTGTGGAAATGCACAACGCTCAAGCTGGAGTGAGAGGAGAAATTTTTCATTTTACTGAAATTGTTGCATTGAGTTACCACACCATTAAGAAAACCACGATCTTGATCAGATTAATGGGTGATTATCCCATGAAGAGCAATTTTGGTGTTATGTATGAACAGAAATGAAAACCTCTCTAGCATGGCTCATTGCAATTAAAAATAGGTGCTTCAGCTGACATTTGCTGCTCTGGGATTCAGCTGCAGCTAACAAAGTGCACAGTCTCTGCTGCAGATTGTAGGGCTCCTCGGCAGGGTATTAGGGAAGTTCTCAACACTCCTGGGCTGTGGTCAGTGCTGCACTCATTTTGTAAGCCAGGTTTTTCACTCCAGGTTAACTCTGAGCCAGTGGCAGAGCTGGGAAGAGAATCTGGGTCTGGCTGCAATGCTCTGCTGGGTGCAATGGTCCTCTGGGTGCAAATCCTGCTGGTGCCTCTGCCTTCCTTTCCAGAAGGAGACACCAGGTTTGTTGTGTGTTGAAAGGGTCTCCTGCTCGTTCCCTCTTGTTCCCGTCAGTGCCTGAAGAACCCCTGGCACCAGCCTGCAACCTGCAGCTTGACCAAGGATCTCTCTGTGTATTTACGGTCATGCTTTAAGCACCCCTCAAAGTGTCTGAAAGTCACCGGGTTGATTCTTTGAAATGCTGGGCAACTTCCATACCTCGAGGTCAGGAATAAAAATCCTGCTGGTTTGTCAAGAGCAGGGGTGGGCTCAGGGCTGGCATTTCTGACAAAAAGCCTCACTTTTAACCCCAGCTCCAGAGAAATGATGGCCCAGCTCATGACCTGTCACCTTTGCTCACACCAAGCAGCACTTACTAGTTGGAGATGTGTTCAAGGAGCTATATTTAGCCAGAGCATTATGAAACAGCAGCCAGAGCGGCAGGCAGATCCCCCAGAGCTGGTGTAGGGGCTGGGAGAGCCATGGTAAACTGGTGGTGGAGGTCCAAAAGGGCAGATTAAGGCTGCTTGGTCCTCACTGCTGGGAGGTGCACGGCACTGCACTGTGCCATGCCACATCGTGGAGACCTGCCCTGGCCCAGCAGTGGTGGGATATATATATGAAAAAAGGATGTAAAAACTGGGCTGATGATGACTTGGCTGAAAGGGACACTTTGGGACAATTTGCTCATACGGCAAATCCTCTGTCTTTTTGTTCTTCAAGAGCAAGACCTTGGTAGGGATGGGATTTTCCAGGCTGCTTTCAGCATAATGCAGCCTTTTACAGCCCTCCAAGAGATGACCTGTGCTCTACCAGAAAACAGGAGTGGATGATGTTTAGTGGGGACTGTTAGTGTTAGGTTAGAGGTTGGACTCGATGATCTTGAGGTCTCTTCCAACCTAGAAATTCTGTGATTCTGTGTGATGTAGGGGAAAAAGCATTTTTGTTCACTTCAGACCACTTTTTGAAAAAAAAATCTCTTTTTATTCTTATAAACAATCTATCTCATAAACAAAATTCTGCTTAAGTAACACTTCTCTGTTCAGTATGTTGTTTGAGCAGCAGCCTCAGACAGGTGGTGACAGGCTGCATGAGGGCTGGTAGAAAGAAAGCCCATGAGCTGTGTAAATCAGTCCTTTGGGAGCTGTGTGCTTAGCTCAGGCACTTTGCTGCAGTGCTTCAAAGTTTCTTACAGCTTTGGTAGAGTTCAGCAGTAATCAGTCACCAACAAAACATAAATCTGCAAATTAGCACAGAAACCATGGATTCCTTTCTCATCGCTGTCTGGTGGCCTTACAAAGGCCCTTTCCGAACTGGGTGGAGAAATGGTTTGTAAAGGAGGGGAAAGAACTCAGCTCTTTTCTGGCACCCCGGTGGTGAATGCAACTGAAAGGGTGACTGGTTCATTTTACCAGCCCGTGCCTTTTGTTCAGGAGCAGCTTCTGTCTCTGCTGTTCTTTCAGGAACTTGCGCTTGATGCATATGCAATTCCACCACAGAAGTAATTACACAGAGTCAGGAAGGAGTTATAATTCAATGTAGTGTTAAAACAAGAACGTACTTAGAGTTGCCTATACTCGGGAGAGGAAACAGAAAGTTCCTTCATCTGTGAAGCAGATCTGAGCAGGGACTGAAGATACCCAAGGCAGGATCTTGCTCTGGAGCTCCTGTAGGCAATAGCAACGGCAGCAAGCGTTAGCATTGGAAGTAGCCCCTGAGCTCACTCCAGGTTCATTTTGCCTTCTCTCCTGGAGCAAACCATGGGTTTGTCATTGGAGTTGGTGGCTGGCAAGAAAAGGATGGAGAAACCCTCAGAATGAGACAAGGGACTGATTTTGCATCTGCAAAATCTGAGCTCATATGTGAAAACACACCCTAATCCCTGTGTTGGCAGTGGTGTTAATTGTTATTTACTAACCATGAGCGAGGCTCTGGCAAACAGAAGATGTGGATCCAGACGGGCTGTTTCTGGGCCTGTCCTCCACCCAGAGATGTCAGCAGGGCAGGTGGCACCAGTGACCATGTCCCCAGAGGAGTGTCTTCCAGCCTGGAAGGGGCTGTTTGGAAAGCAAGGAGACAAATCTGCATTGTCTGGACCAGGAGATTTCTGTGGCCAGAAACGTAGCTGGT
Source organism: Anas platyrhynchos (assembly GCF_047663525.1). Lineage (NCBI taxonomy): Eukaryota > Metazoa > Chordata > Aves > Anseriformes > Anatidae > Anas > Anas platyrhynchos. Next base: position 189,823,347 of record NC_092587.1, on the reverse strand, counting down.
GGCCACCAGCAGCACCCAGTGGATCTGTGTCAGTTCGGATCAGCTGTGGGTTTGCCTGCTCAGTGTCTGGATGTGAAATGTGAACAGAGGTCTGGAGTCTTCAGGAGATGAAGGAGATGGAAATGAAAACGTCCAGGTACCACCTGGGAGCAGGGGGAGGTAGAGAGATGCTTGTGTTGGATGCTGCACTTCGAATGCTCACTGTAGAGTCAAACACTTTGCACTAATGATCGCCTGTTGCGAGCAGTGATGCAAATGTGTTCTCACCAGCAATATGAGAAAGCTGCCGTTGTCTCAGCTTCACTTGTGGTTTGACAAGCGCTTTGCAGCAGGCGATGACAGCCCCTGACACAGCCAAGGCGCTTTCGTAGCATTTTGTACCTCTGTCAGTCTAAGCGGAGCTGACTCGTGATCCATTTTTAGGTCTGATCGGAGATTTTCCTCTAGGATTTTCCCCCAGTTCACAGAAACACTTCCAAGAGATGTTTTCATGTGGTATTGACCTCTGCTTTGATCCCTGACCCTGTGTGCTGGGCAGTGGCACTCTGGGAGCTCGGTGCTGGAGCTCGTGCCACTGCCCCAGCATCGCCTAGCAAAACTCAGGGTTAAGGAACAGACCCAGGTGAATCTCAAAATGAAGCATAAATGCAGCAAACCTGGCTTGCAGGTGTTTCAGACGCTGCCCAGGTGCCCGTGAAATCCATGGGGTTTGTTGGGACTTCTGAAGAAGCAAATGCTACTGGCTACTTTCTTATGAGAAACACAGCACAGTGGAAGGAATGGCAGCAAATGCAAATTGTTGTGATTTTTTATTTTTTCTGCTATCTCATGCACATTTCCTTGGCAGCAAGGTAATGCTAGGAGATAGCTCCTCAGAGAAGTAAGGAGAGCAGTGCCCTGTAATGCACAGCCTGGAGCTCAGGGCAGTGATTAGCTGTATTAGCGGTATCGCTGCTGTTATTCAAGTGCCATTCTTTGCAGTGAGAAGTTTCAGGACTAAAGAAGTTTGCAACTATTGAAAAATGCTGCTAGACTGTATGCTCTTGGTTTTGTTTGGTTTTGGGTCTTCAGGAATAACATTCATTTAATGGCCGGTCCCATTAAAATTGTGATATTGATTCATTTGCCAGGAAAATGAATGGGTGGATATCTCCTATCACACGGTTGTATTGATCTTCTAGGAGCTGATGGGATGACGGCTTTCATCATCGGACAGCACGTTAACACCTTAATTGATATATTCTGAAACCTAATTAGAGGCCAGCTGGATTCCTTGTGGGAATAATATTTATTTTTGATGTTGACAAAGTGCTCCCAAATGCAAGTCATATGGTGTGATTTAACAGTGATTAAAACTTGGCTACGAGCGCAGGCAACTTGAGGAAACTGCCAAGCAGCTGAGACTAGAAAAAAAGTGAAGCCCTAGATGTGTGTAATTACTTTGTGCTCTGCCACATACACACATCTCTGCCTGTCTCTCTGTCAGTGAAATATCAGGAGAATTGTTATAGCACTTTAATTATTCACTGTCAATCATCCCTCAACCAGCACAGACGGGTGTGTGCGTTATCTGAAAAGTGCAGTGTTATCTGAAAGCTCTTGGGGAGGTCGCTGAGGTCACACAGGTAAGTGCAGGGGGCTCAGGAGACCTCAGCACCCAGCCCGTCCTCCTCGGGGGGTGCTCCTGCGGGCCCTGCTCCCAGCCCCTCGCCCGGGCTGAGCCGCTCACCTTTTATTACTACTGAAGGCTGTGACCGTTTTTCAATTTTCTTCCATTTGTGGCAGGTATGAGTTCTGTCTGCCTGGCTGTAATTGATTCCTGTTCTCATTTCTCTCCTCCTGCCTTCAGACCAGCCCCGTGCTCTGCAGAGCTCAGTCAATGTCTGCAGCCGCCGGAGCTCTGCCGTGCTGGCAGCCCCCAGCGCGGCTGCTTCGCCCTCCGGAGCATGCAAACGGTGGGGCTGTGCTTGGGCAGCCCCAGGAACTTGCAGGTGTCTCTGGCACAGGGTGAGTTTCTCCTTTGCAACCTGCTTACCTGCAGCAGGTAGCTTCAGCCCCTCAGGGTGCCCGTCAGCTTCTTGTGCTGGCTCTGGTAAGGTCGCTCCTCTGGGTTCGGGAGCCAGGCAGGCACCAAAGCAATGCTTGGCAGCTCCTGCAAGCCCCATCACATTCCTGCTGGCTTCGTTTTGCTGTTTCTTCTGCTGTAGCCCTCTTGATTGGGTCAAACTCCAGCTGGGCATCCAGGACCTCGTGTCAGAGAGTCCGAAAGAGGAGCACAATCCTGCAGGGACATCGCTGCCCACGGTCACTCCCCTGCTATGGCCCAGGCAGCTGCAGCATCCTCTCAGGACAGCGCTTCTTACCTCTGCTAATGCTTGGCCTTTTGTAGCTCTCATGTAATCTCATCTCCCTCGGTGCTGGGGGCAGCTGCGAGAGGAGAGAGACTCATCTCCTCAACATTTACCGAAAGGTTTTCTGCTGCTGTCCAACTGCGAAAAGTCATCAAGAAAAGATTTTGTTTCTGTTAGGTTGGGCAAGGAATTTGTTAGTTTTTATATGAAACTAATTTAGTGTTTTCTCCCTGGCAATGCTCTCTTTTGGTAAATCTTTATGAAGCTGGCATTAGCCTCCCTTCCCTGGCAGCTTCCCATTTCATCCCAAGCACGGTCTTGTTGCAGGTGACCTCTGACACGGGCTGGTTCTTGTTCTGGGTGACCCACAAGCTGTCCTGCTCCTCTGCCCTGAGCTGATTGTGCTTCCCACCTCAGCATGGGAAGGATGACTTGCAGCAGCTTTATCCAAGCCCTCTGAGACCCAGAGCTCCTCTTGCACCCGTGGCTCTTGAGCTGATGTTGGCTACCAGAGGCCATGAGGGGGACAGCCTGTCTGCGGGGCCACGGGTCAAATGCACACAGCTGTGAACAAGCTATGGACAAATAGCCTGAAAAAAAAAAAAAAAGAAAAAAAATCCTTCAATGATTGCAGGTTTCCTGGTGTGACTGAAAACCTGCAGAAGGTGCCAGCCCAGGAGCAGCTCCAGGCTTTCCAGGCTGGCTTCATACACCAGGTAATGAGCCTTCCTTGGGCTGAGATGGCTGTTAGAAACCTCTAAGAAGAGAAAGACTCAAATAATTCCCCTTGCAACAGGTAACATATATTATACAGTAACTACGTATAAAGCTTTAATGCACAAGCTGCTTTTCTATGCTTATCGCTGGAGGCTCAGTGTGCGGCTCCAGCACCATGGCACATGGGCTGCAGCTGGGCCATGTGGAGAGCTGAATTATTTTTTTATCCTCTGGAGTCGCATGGTGAGCCAGTAGCTGTCTTCTGCTAGAATCACAGAATCACGGAGTCATTAAGGTTGGAAAAGCCCTCCAAGATCATCTGATCCAACCATCCCCCTACCACCAATGTCACCCATTAAACCATGTCCCCAAGCACCACGTCCAACCTTTCCTTGAATTCTCCCAGGGATGGTGACTCCACCACCTCCCTGGGCAACCCATCCCAATGCTAGGGCAGACAGGGAAGCTCTTTCACTCATTGCTTTCCTCTCTGAACAGCAGCCTTGCAGGAGAGGTGATGGGGGTGATGCAGGGCAGTGCCAGGCACATGGGAAATCCACAATCTGGGTAAAGCTGCCAGGTGGAAAAGGGGACGTGAGGAGGAAGCCCTGAGCTGTGTGTGATAGATGAGGTGTCTACCCAAGGCTGCCACCCTTCAGAAGTGTGCTGATGGTTGCAGGTCGGGTGGGAGGTAGCACACGCTGCCTTGTCTGAGAGAAGAGATCAGCACCCGAGGAAGAGGCTGGACGCTGAACAGTTTGGGCAACTCAATTCTAATTTGTTTTTTAAAATGCTTTGAGCATTTTTAATGCCGTGTTTGAGTAAGATTAATAGATATGTATTCCTATGAAAATCCATTTTCTTGCCCAGGTTATAAACGTCCGATGTGAAATCTCAGGGTGAGGAATATGGATTCCCGCGGACAGACTGCCTCAGCCTAACTATTGCATAACTCATGCTCTGCTCCTGGCCTGGTGGCATGGAAACAGTTCCTCGTACATAGCTTTATATAACTGCTGTATATAACCTGCTATAGCTTAACTGCAGCAATTTAAAAAGCAATGACTATTTATTCCCAAGTGTGGTCCCCGATCAAAGTTGGAGTCTCCATTTTAGGTGTTAAATATTTATTCAAAGTGCAGATCACACATTTCTGGTGCTGTGCAGGGAATTTTTGATAAAGCACTGTTCCGCACTGAACACCAAAATGTCTCCTACCTTTTTTTTTTTTTTTTTTTTTAAGCAAAGTAATGCAATATAAAGTAGAATTAGAGAAGTCTTTTTGTCCTTTTACCAGCAAAGCTGTAGCTAGCTCTCCACTTTCACCATGGAAATGTGCAGGTCCAGCAGCGGGGTGATGCCGGGTGTGTGCCTGACCCCATTCTGGGTCTCTTGCTGGATCTCGTGGGGCTGTGTGCTGTTGGCTGGCGGTACTGTGGGTTTGTTCATTGCTCCCAGACATGGCAGTGCTGTCTGCCTGCTCTGCTGGCAGTGGCACCTTGGTGCCAACCAGTCCACGCCCTGCTTGAAGAGGTTCCAGTTAGGTTCGGCTGCTCAGCCTGGCTGGGTTTCAAACAACCCCATGGATGGAGATTGCTCAGCCTCTTTGGGTGACCTGTTCTGGGGATGACAGGAGGCAAAATCCTACTCAGAGGTCGGGAGCACCTTGTAACAACGCGACAGGGCTGGCAGTGCAGTGGGCAGCAGGCTCAGCTCTCCAGCTCAGCTACTGAGTAATGTTCATACGAAATAATTCACCCATCTCCTTCCTGATGACACAGGGCACGCTGCCTTTTTACTTCATCCAGGAGCATTTCTATATTCTGCTGAAATAACAGGAAGGCATGGCAATTTTTAAGCTTTAGACAATCTTATTTAGAAGTGAACTTCAAATATTTAACCACTTCATAGTTTCTTGTTAAATAGAGGTCTCATATTTGCAAGAATTAGGGTAACAGTCTTGCTCTGAATCTGCTGAAATTAATGCCAGCTCCCTGACTCTGAAGACGAAACCCTCAATGAATCTGTAGGAGCAATTTATCATCATAGGAGTGAAGTATCATCTTACTTCTTATGTATCAAAGTCTAGGACAGAAACTCATTGACCTTCTCCAGGAGGAGAACTGGGGCACATCGAGATTCTGATCACTATCACGTTGGTGGAAGCTGATGGAAAATCCCCTGAAATGACATTGGAACAGTAGCAACCTGAGAACGAAGCCCGTAATCTCTTTGTCCCCGTGCTGTACATGTTTTCTCAGGAGCCTAATTTGAGAACAAAACCTTAATTTGTTTGAGAAAACCAAAAGCAGCTGGTGTAGTTAATTTATTTTGAGGACACACGTGCTGATGAGCCGGAGGAGGATGTTATCTCTGTCCTTTCACAAGGAGACAGATAACACTGTGATGTGCGCAGGAGCTGGACTGTGGCACGTAGGTTAGGGCTGGGATGGCTCTCTCTGCTCCTGCAAGTACAGCGGAGGGCAGCTCTCTGAGGATGACTGAGATGCAGGGAGCAACAGGATCAGAAGGTGACAGGTACTTTCAGCAGCACGTTCCCACTGTGTCCTTACCCACACTCTGCATTTTCAGAGCAGAGCTCCCATGACCAGGCACCCACCCTGGATCTTGGAGACAGGGCAAATTTCTGTGCTCAAATTATTTCTGTGCCCAGAACCACCATCACTCCCTCCTCCGCTCTCTTCTTAATGGATCACCTTCCTGCAGACGCACCTTTGTTTTATTTTTAGTTAATTTAAATCTATGCACCGAGGACACCCTGTTAACTTTGTGAGCTGGGGCTGACTCGTGTACATGCCCCTGCTGGCACCTTTCCTTGACGGTCCTCCAGCAGGGACAGCTCTAGTCAACCTAGCCATTTCATCCTTCAGCTGACGGCATGCACAAGGACTTAAGAGATTTCTTTCCTTGCTTTTTGGACACAGTGATGCCCAATTTTACAGAGAATTAATGCAAAGGTAAACTCACCTGATCTGGTGAATCTGTCTGCCTAGATAACGGCACAAATTGGATGGACAGGGGAGCGTTTACTTGCTGGTTTCTCTTACAGATGCAGGGAACAAACCTCCATGGATGTTCAGCTTGTGTGTCAGCTTCTGCTTGCCCCATCAGGGCCTTTTTCTTTTCTGTGTGTGCTCTGCCCTGATCAAATTTGGGCATCAGAACAGTAGAAGGGTACAGGGTCATAAGCATATCACAATAAAAGGTATGTTAGGTGGTGAGATGAATGCTGCTGGGACTTCATTTACCTCATGAATGTGGGCCTGGCTGAATTGAAATAATCTGGCATTTAGGAAAAATAGTGCCAAAGCCTTTTGCAGAAGAAATATTGACAAAGCAGTATTCTCCCCAGGTAGTGGGAGCCTCATGTTGGGAAAAGCCCCACTCCAGTGACCCAAAGGAAGATCAGTGAGTGTCAGGGTGGCCTCAGCATCGCTTTGGGGTTTTCTTGAGACCTCTACACCTCAGGTTGTCACCAACCCTTGGGACCCTGTGCTGGGTTTGAATGCTCTCCCCTGCGGTCACTGGTATCTGAACCTGGATGTCTCTGGGGGTACTTATGGAGCTGTACCACTGAGCTTATGGGGATCTTTCAGAGCTCTTCTCATGTGAACACTGGGCATTGTTCATGACTCAGCTGTGTGTGCGTGTGTCTGTAAATAACATAAACATGGCTTGGCCTTCACTGCATGTCCTGTCTTGTTTAAGCCTCTATATACATGTGAATGTGTTTCGTGTCTCATACAATACAGTGGCTGAATGATTTGGGCAAGTAGCTGTCTGCCACAGGTATCCTGAAACCTTTGTAAATGGAACCGCCCTAGCTAAAGAGATGTGTTTGAGTGTGTTCTCCTTCATTTTAGTGAATATGAAGTCAGTATAACAGAACTGGTTGTATCCTTGGAAGGGAGAGCAATCCCAAATACAGAGCTGAAAGGATCATTTCCTACCTCACCACCACGTTGGACAACACCATTCCTTTCTGGCCCCAGTTTGCCCTCTGTTCCCTGCCTGGGCTGTCTCTAAGCTGTGAGCATATAACAACTGTTTTATTTTTCATTTGGTCAGGACCTCACTCAGTGGGACATGGACTTCGGCTGAGCTGTCAGCGTGCTACAGTAGTGGGCATCCCTCTTCATCCTTCAGTTCCCAGCACACACTCTATTCTCTCTATACAATTACCAAAAGAGATGGTAGTGGTTACTCTTACTCTGTCTTTTGTGGAGAGGAAACCTGCTGCATGTTCATTTCTCTGGAGTTACAACATCCCAGGGATTGTGCATGTGGAGGAGATGACAGCTGCTTGACAAAAGGCCCGGCAATTAAATCCCCCACATTGCACCCTCTGCTTCAGATAAAACATTAGCCTGCCAGGAAGCAAAAACAGCAAACTGTATAATTACACAGTTAATTGTCACTAATGACCAGAGAAATTGATAACCCATGTTGGCATAGAATCAGCTTCTTCACTTATTTTGCTCCTGATGGAAAGAGAAAAAGTTGGAAAAAAAAATTGTCCCCAAATCCATGGTCCAATATTTGCCCTTAGTCCATTGGATAGCTGACTACATCATATCAAAAAAGCATCAGATTGTAACTAGACATGCAGTATTTTAGGTTTCGGTAGAAAATAACCCTGCAAAGCCCCTTTTGTTCTTGCTTTGTTAGCTGTCGGGAGAAGAGAAATTCTCACAAAATGCATTTTCTCCCCTCCCTCCCCCTTTCTAAATTATTTTAAAACCCCTTAACACTAGGAAGGCAAATCACATCTCCCGTAGTTTAAATGAGCAGCACGTGGGCTCCAGGAAAGGAACTGTCTCAAAATACACCTTCTTATGTTCAAAAAGTCCAGCAGAACAGGGTGGCAAATTCTCCACTTATTAAAACCAGGCTGAAAAGCAGAGCTGCAGAAATATTTTAAGTCTATTTTACTGCAATGCCTCTTTATCTATTAGATGCGACTCGAATATAGCTTGTCAGCTTGCTTTAGCTCTGCAGTGAATCTTTTTTGTCATTCTAGGCCTGTAAATAATGAAGGTTATCTATAAGAAAAGTACCAAAGGTCTTTTTTAACCCACTTCATAAAGGAGTCCTGCAGGCTACCATTTGGAAAGCGCCTGTGCCGCAGTATCTCATTTGAGCACTAATGTGATAGAATTAGGAGCTATGTGATGTGAATCTCGAGTTCAATCTCAACATTGGCACAAATCAGACAAAGAAAGAATCAGTCTGATTAGGTAGTTAAACAAGAGGAGATGCCTCAGAATAGCCTTGCCATTTCAGAAGCTCCTGTGAATTTAGGGGTCCTTTGAAGACCGTATCAACGCCCCTTTTGCTTTAATACACCTCCATTGCATTGAGACGCTGTTAAAGAGGATGAAGGAGGATGGAACCTGAGGAGTCTTGGGCGTGTGTCACACCAGGGCTCCAACATGTTGAAGGATTAGGAGGGACAGTCGAGTCCCCGTAGCAATTGGTTTTTACACCCCCTCTTCCTGAGAGGGAGATACAAGTGAGTGTTCCTGCACCTTCCCGCAGGCCTTCCCGCAGGCTGTGGTCTCGGCTCCGAGCTTGGTGCAGCCTGCCTGCAGGTCCCCCTCGCCTCTGGTGCTGTGGGGAAGCCACCTGGTTCACTGAATGCATGCACAAAGCGAGATGATGCCCAGCTCCCTGTGCTGGTGCCTGTGCCGAACACACCAAGCTGAGCACGATGCTGCTCAGTCTGTCAATAAAACCTGTCTGTCCCCTCAGGAAGGGTGGCATGCTGGCAGTGAGGAAAATAAATGCAGAAAGTGTTTGCAAAGGAGATCTTCAGCTTGCTTGTCTCTCTCTCCATTCCTCTTTGTTACACTGAGTTATTTGCCCTGTTTTGAATATGGAATAAATTGCTCTCGCTCTCCTGCCTTACACTGACTGCATCCTGAACATCTTGTTCTAACTGCTCTGGGCAGTTTCTGACAGGCTGAACAAATAAAGTGGGAAAAAACACACCATAAAATCCCAAACATTTTTCAACCAGCTCCATTATGTCCTTTGTGCTCAGCTGGGATATGTTATTGTGAGAGAATATCACGCTCCTGGACAGGGCCGAGCAGCGCTGCTTCACAGCAGAGCTTTGCACAGGATCAGTGGAGGCCCACGTGCCTGGGCACGGTCAGTGCTTCTGTTCAGCACGAGCTCTGCTTTGCTTGATTTTTTGGCATGGCCAAGAGCATATTCCAGGGCAATCTAGAGAACATCTGCAGCTCTCAGGCGAGGCCTGCAGTAGGCTCAGCTGTAGACACTTGGCTGCAGCTGCATTGAACAGAGCAGATCAGGTGGGATGAGGAGACACCAGAGGTCAATTTTAAGTGCAGCAAATGATCAGTCTGCGATCACTCAGAGAGTGATTTCAAACTTAAGATTCATCTAATGAGTACAGTCTGCAGAGAAGTCCCCTCTTTAAACCACGAGGCTCCTGTGGGTGGTTGGCTACTGAGCTGGAGTTTTTCCTTTACATCTTCAGGAATAGTCTTGTGGTACAGAAATACATGCACAGTTTCATATTGAATATTGATCATTATTTTGTTTCTTTAAGTGCAAGCATCTATGGTTTCAGTACCTGTTTTAGCAACTATCCTAGATCTTCACTAAGAGGACTTCTGGTTAGAAATAATCAGTTGGCATGTCCTTAATGAAAGAGTGTTTAATTATTGCAGAGTGTCCAGAAGCAGGAGGGAAGAAGATCCTAAAGTAACCTACAGAAATAAGTAATTAAGGATTTCTCACCAGTCATTTACTGGGTTTCATGAAATAAATTTAATGAAGGCCTCCATAAACCCAGCTTTAAGAGGCCGGAGGGGCTCAGGGCCGGCTGGCTGGCTCGCTCCAGCACCGTTCTCCTCATCCTGGTGCTCTCAAACCTCGAGTCCTCTGTGTTGTATTTTCTCCCCCTGCCTCTTTGAGGAGAGGGGGAGTGAGAGAGCGGTTGTGGTGGAGCTCAGCTGCCCACCTGAGTCAAACCACAACAGGCCAACAGGGCTGCTGGTATTGGCTGTGTTCCCTGTTCGCTGCAAAGTGCCTGTGCACGTGGTGGGAGATTGCATCCCCAGCTTTCTCAGGCCCTGGAAGCAAATCCCCCAAAAGCGGAACGGTGGCGTCACGAGCGGAGCCCCAGAGGCAACCGCGACTGTCTGAAAGGCAGGCATCAAGAATGCGGACATGTCAGAGGAGGAGCAGCAAGATGCTGTTGATTGCGCCACTCAGGCCTTGGCGAAGCACATCGAGAAGGGCATTGCTGCGCACATCGGGAAGGAATTTGACAAGAAATAGAATCCCACTTGGCACTGCATCACAGGAAGGAACTGCGGCAGCTACGTGACTCCTGAGAGCACGCACTTCACCTACTTCTAGCTCAGCCAAGTTGCTATTCTTTTTGAGTCTGGTTAGAACCACGGACTCCTAGTGACACTTGCATCTGGTTACAGGACTTTGCTGGCTCCTATGGCTGGTTACTTCAGCCTTCCTGAGGAAACAAACCTTGATCTTCAAGGGCAATGGCAGGGATTATGCTATAGCAGAAGGTGTTACATTGTGGAAATAAAAAGGAAAAATACCAACAAAATGTATTCATTGTTTTTTTTGTTTTGTTTGTATTTATTGTAATAATTGTAATATTGTATAAATTGGGCCAAGCCCCAATTTAAAATGTTGAAATTAAAAGATTTGGATCCATACAAGTCCATGCATCTGGATGGGATTAGTCCCAGAGTGCTTGGAGAGCTGGCTGACATCATTGCGGGACCTCTCTCAATTATTTTTCTATGGTCTTGGCAATCTGGAGAGGCCCCAGTAGAGTGGCAGCTGGCAAAAGTTGTACCAATTTTCAAGAAGGGCAAAAAGAAGACCCCGGTAATTACAGCCTTGTCAGTCTCAGGTCAGTGCCTGCTAAAATTAGGGAGAAGATTATCCTTGAAGTTATTGAAGAGCGCCTGGGGGACAGTGCAGTCATTTCTCCCAGCCAACATGGGTTCACGAGGGTTAGGACCTGTTTAACAAATTTCATTTCCTTTTTAACAATTTTGATTTCCATGGGCAGGCACGGCCCGCAGATCCCAGGCTGCCAAGCCCAACGTGCGGCCGCCACGCAGGCGCCAGCTGCCAGAGGCTGCAGGAAGGCTCCAGAAGCAGCGGCAGCAGCCCGCGCAGGGGCAGCCGCGAGTGCAGGAGCCGCTCCTGGGCTGTGGGCTCAGGGGCAGACGCCTGCCCCTGCAGGGGATAAGGCAAACCCAGAGCCCAAAACCAACCCCAAGGGTACTGCATCCCCAACTTTCCTAGGCCCTGGAAGCAAACCCCTGGGTATGACAAGTGCTTTTCAAGCACTCGAGAAGGAACCTTTCTCTTCTCTCAGGGGGCCAAGTGCACACTCTTCCCCTCTTAGCTCTGCCACGAAGCTTCTCTCCAAGAGAAAAACCTGCCCTTTCTGAGCCTTGTTTTCCTTCGTGAAGGATGAGGGCTCCTGCAAAGCCCGCTGCCCTGGAAGTGTTCTTGCCCTTAGCTTCAGAGGCCGAGGGCTGGGGCCTTTCATGCTGCCTTTCTGAGAGAAAGCAGGCTGCAGGGAAACTGCCCTGAGCCTGGGGAAACCCTGAGGGGACGACTGCCCCACTGCCATGGGACAGCTCCCACATTAGCACTCCCCTCTAAAAACGCTCCCTGTTTCTGCTTCCCCTGTAGCAGAAGATGCAGGCGGAAATGCAGAGGCTGCAGAGGGGGTGTGCTTCCTCCACGGCACTCATGGACCTGAAGAACGCTCTGCAGCTGGTACCAGTGGAGATGAAGCATCAGCATGTCCTCATCCCTCTCCCTCCAGCGAAGAAGGCTGAGGCAGCTCCCCTCAGCAAATCAAGTGCCAGGTAAGTGTGGGCCAGCTCCCACAAAGGCCAGGAAAAGCTGAGCTGCATCAGGCTGCCCGAGGGATCCAGCATGCGGGTTGTTCAGCTCTGGGCTTTGGCTCTCCATCCCCTGGCTGCTTCGGGGAGGCAATGACTGTGGAGAGGACCTTGCCTCCAGACGTTCCCCTGCAGACCCAAAGTCCTGAAGCTCCCCTGCAGCCGACAGTCACGTACCCACAGTGGAAGGGGGCTGTGCTCCCTGCTCCTGGGGCTGGGGGCAGGCAGAGCTGGGGACCTTCAGATCCTACCTGAGAGTTTTTTTCTCTGTTGATGCAGCTACCAATTAGTACGGAGTGTGCAGGCGGCGGGGAAAGTGATGGAGAAGAGAAAGGAGGCCTGGAAAATCACTGGGCTGCGGCGCACTGCCTCTGTCTTGCTTCCGCGATTGCGCTCTACACACATTTCTTATTTCATTTCATTAAGATGTAATATTTATCTTTATTTCAATAATATTTATCTTTATTTCATTAAGATTTAATAAACAATCAAACGGCTGTTCTACAGTTTTCTTTCCACACCCGAATGGATCACTGTGCACGCTCCGCGGGGCCTGCTCGAGGTTTGTACGGGCCAGAAATGAGAGAGCTTCATTCTCGGTACCGGGTTGCTCAGCTCGCTGGTGGCCCTACAGGAAAGATGCTCCCTGAGTGCACAGAGAGAGAGAGAAAAGCTGCTCCCCGACAGGGCAGCTCCTGACCCTTCCTCTGACAGCCCTGGCGGCCATTTGGCAGTTCTGCCTGCCCCCCCGCGCCACAAGCTGGCTGAGGCCTTGGGCTGTCCGCAGCACGGCTGTCAGTGGTGTCGGGCGGCATCTAGAGCCAAGAGGCCTTTCCTTTTCTTTGTGCTGAAGGAAACTTTGTGCTGTCTGGAGAGGCAGTGCCTCTTTGCTCCAAGTCTTGCAGGGTTGCCTCTCACTTTGAGGGCCCTGTTTTTCGTCAGCATTTGTGAGGGGCTTCTGCATGCCCCCCGCTCACTTGTTGCGGCCAGGGCTTCCCCCCAGGATGTCTGGGCAGGCCCATGCCACTGGGCAGGCTCTGGGTGGGCCTTGTTCCCTGCAGGGGCAGGCGTCTGCCGCTGAGCCCAGAGCCCAGGAGCGGCTCCTGCACTCGCGGCTGCCCCTGCGCGGGCTGCTGCCGCTGCTTCTGGAACCTTCCTGCAGCCTCTGGCAGCTGGCGCCTGCGTGGCGGCCGCACGTTGGGCTTGGCAGCCTGGCATCTGCAGGCCGTGCCAGCCTGCAGCATGGCATTGGCGGCCTTGTTGCCGTCCCCAGGGCACGGCTGAAAGGGGATTTGGGGCATTTGCTTTCCAGGGGCTGGGCACGTTGGGGATGCAATACCCCACCACGTGCACAGGCAGTTCGCACTGAACAAGGTGGGCTTTGCAGCCTCGTCCTGCCCTCGTAGCCTGCTCCTTCCTGCAGCTGCCACCCCGTGTGGGCAAGCCAGCATGTAGCCAGAGCCGGTTCTCAAGGCTTTCCCTATTAGTTGGGAACCCCGTGGAGGGTTTTTCCTGAGCTGAGGGTGTTGGCTGTGCTCTTCCTAGCCCAGCTCTTCTGTAGGGGGCAAAAAGGAGGGAGCTGGGAAGCTCCCAGACACTGAGGCCATCTCCAGGGCTCTCCGCAGTGACGCCATCTGGCACCTTCCCATGAGCAGTGGCCAAAGCACAAGGGCCCATCTTCTTTGTTGAGGAAGCCCCGCGCTGCATGTCCAGTGCCAGAAATGCTTAGATTCTGTTCCTCCTTTCTTGCTTTTCAGCATGTCTTAGTACCTGGGCTGGGTGCCTCCTTCCTTATTAAAGTGGGGCTGCTCTTGTTTTTTGCTTTGAGCTCCTCCAGGTAAAGAAGCCCACTTTTCAGCTCTCGGAGAACTTTGCCTGTCTTCCCGGAGTCCCACATAAGAAAGAAAGAGACTTTTCCCGTTTCTTTCTCAGGTGAATTGGGCCGCATCGGCAGGAAAAGTGTCCTGACACATGTCCTACTGACTGTCTTTTCCTTGCCGGGCAGCTGCTTGGTGAGCAACGGCTGTTGCAACACTTCCTCCCCTTGTGTGCTTGCAGGCTGCTGACAGCACGTCAGGAGAGCTTGCAGGCTGCTGACAGCACGTCAGGTTCTTGCAGTGCAAAATTCCACTAACCTTGCATTTTCAAAAGGGATTGTGCGGGCATGGCAGTAGCATACCAGGTGAAGTATTTTAAGCAGATAAGGGGAATGTCCCACAGTCGCAAAATGAGGAGGATAGCCAAGAAAAGCAGGAGAAACAGGGCAAAAATCAGTAACAAACAAACAAATAAATAAATAAATAAATCACGGGCATTCTGGTCACGAGAGATGAAGAAAAAAATAATTAAAAAAAAAAGGAAAAGGGGAAAATAAAGGTTGGTCAAATAAAATTGTACATATATGGTGTAGTAGTAAGCATCGCGTGGTTTGTGAACCTGATTCTCCCCCTGCACTCAGCTCTGGTGAGGTCGCGCCATGAATACCCTGTTCAGTTTTGGGGCCCTCACTGCAGGAAGGACGTGGAGGTCCTGAAGCATGTCCAAGGAAGGGGAAAGGAGCAGCCGAAGGGCCCAGGGAGCAAGTCGTGTGAGGAGTGCTGAGGGAGCTGGGGTTATGTAGCCTAGAGGAAAGGAGGCTTGGGGGAGACCTTATCACTCTGTACAAGGACCTCAGAGAAGGTTGTAGTGCGGTGGGGGTCAGTCCCATCTCCCAAGCAACAGGCGGTAGGAGAAGAGGAAAATGTGGGGCCGCGGGAGGTTTAGGTGGATTTAGGTTTAGGTTTAGGCAAAAAGTCTTCAACAAAAGGGTTGTGAAGCATTGGAACAGGCTGCCCAGGGAAGTAGTTGAGTCACCATCCCTGGAGGCATTCGAAAGCCGTGTAGATCTGGTGCCGAGGGACACGGTTCAGTGGTAGATTCTATGATTCTGTACTTCTCTGACTGTGAGAGGCCCCGGGTTGGCATGGCCTGCACCACTCTTTCTCCTGAGATCAATGGCACAGAGAGGAGCACTGGGGGCAAAAGTCTGCCTGAGCTTTTATTCAGAGCAGAAAGCAGCCGCAGCTGAGCTGAGGCTGGGGGCAGGATGTGGTGGGGCATCTGAATTCCTGGGGCGCTGTCCTGTGCCTCGCAGTGATGCTTCCGTGGGCGCTGCAAAGCTTCCTGAGGGCCAGCTGCCAGCTCCGAGCATCCTCCTGGGACTGGCACAGCCGGGCGCGGCTACTCTCGCTGTCCTGCGATGCAGCTGCAGCAGAAAGCCCTGCGCAGCGCGCGAAGTGCCCTCCTGATGCGGGAGGGCCGTGGCTGGCGCGCCGAGGCTTGTGCGAGGTCAAGGGTGCCTGTGGGGGACACAGAGGTGTAGGTTAGGGCCTGAGCGGGTGTTGGGCGAGCCTGTCCCCCCCTCCAAGGCCTTTCCCCGGGGAGGGGTGGCCCAGGACCAGCCAGCCCCCCTGCGCGTGGTGCTGCCAACCTTGTGCTTGGTGCTGCTCGCTGCGCTGAACAGGCCCGGCCAACAGATCCTGGGACGGTGCTTGTGTCTGGGATGTTGCTGGCTCATCCGCTGGCGTATCTTTGGTGCAGGAGGAGGACTGCGCTTGGCCTCCCTGCTCGATGGCCACCTGCATGGGGAGAGGAACAGCACGGGCAGCTGAGGAAAGGGATGTCAGCCCTTGTGCCTGGGCCATGTGGAAATGCAGAGCAGCAAGCAGCTCCCGGCACGCACACCCAATGCACTGCTTCTGCCTGGAGCTGCCCTGGATGCCTGGTGCCCACCACGTGTGCTGTGCTTACCTGGTGCCCAGGAACCAAGGGAGTGGCTGCTGCTCCTGCTTCGTCAGCTGCTGCTGGGCGGAGATCTGTGATGGCCTCCCGGAGAGGCTCTGCAGCCAAAGGAGAAGCCCCTTCTCCACCTTCTTCTTGTGGCATTGCTGCTGCAGCGAGAGGGGCTTCATTGGCCTCCCCCACAGGGCCTCTGGCCAAGGCAGAGGCCGAGGATGTACATTCTGCAGGCTCTGGTGTGGGAGGAGGCACCCTGGGCACTGTGACCCAGGGAGCACTTGCTGCCTTGCTTGGGGCTCCCGCTCCCTGGATGATGGCTACAGAGTGGAGTAGGACTGCAGCCACGATGGTGTCAACTCTTTCATCCAGCTCTTCATCACAGGCACTGGAGGCATGTCGGGCACGTCCCTGGCTCTCCACCATCACGGCAGCGCTGTGCTCACTGGGGCTTGCACAGGCTGATGGCTTCAACTGTTGAGCCCCATGTGTCAGGGGAGGCGTCCTGTGTCCCTCATCTTCCAGAGCAGGGGCTGCTGGAGGACTTGCTGGCCTGCTCTGTGCTGCTGTTGTTGAAGTGAGAGGCGTGCTGTGCCTCTCTTCCCCAGGAATTTCTTCCTGGGGAGCAGCTGATGGGGCAGTGTCCGTGGTTTGCAGCAAGCCAGGAGAGGCGCTTGCTGGGTGTTCTGCTTCTTGTGCTGCCTCCCTGTCCACACTGCTGGCTGCGCTGCCCTCTTCCTGGGGAACGTCCTGTGCGTCTGTGAAGAGGCTGGCAAACCTGGGGTTGATCCAGGAGTTGATGATGACGATCTCCTCCTCTTCATCCCATCCCCCAGGACTGCTCTCTTTCCTGCCCCGGCCTTGGCTTGTCCCCTCGTTTCCTGTCCCCTGCCTGGGTTTGATGTGTTTCTCTCTCTGTTGTTTTTTCTTCTTACCCTGGCCTGGGCTAGCTGCTGCAGGGTCTCTGTTGGAAGCCCTTGCTCCTGCGCATACGCGGGAATCAGGCCCTGGCAGAGCAGTGGTCCGCCTCCTCTCCATGTCTGTCTGGACCCCGGCTGATCTCATTGCACTCGCTGTGCTCCCCGTGTGTGCCAGGTCCCCCAGTGCTCCAGCCAAGGCAGATGCTGAGGATGTAGAGTCTGCAGGCTCTGCTGTGGGAGGAGGCACGCTGGGTCCTGTGGCCGAGGGAGCACTTGGTGCCTTGCTCACGGCTCCCTGGCTCATGGCTACAGCACGGCGTAGGTCTGTGGAAACGATGGTCTTGACTCTTTCCTGCAGATCTTCATCACAGGCACTGGAGGCATGTTGGGCACGTCCCTGGCTCTCAACCATCACTGCAGTGCTGTGCTCACTGGGGCTTGGAGAGGCCGATGGTTTTGACTGTGGAGCCCCATGTGTCAGGGGAGGCGTCCTGTGTCCCTCATCTTCCAGAGCAGGGGCTGCTGGAGGACTTGCTGGCCTGCTCTGTGCTGCTGTTGTTGAAGTGAGAGGCGTGCTGTGCCTCTCTTCCCCAGGAATTTCTTCTTGGGGAGCAGCTGATGGGGCAGTGTCCGTGGTTTGCAGCGAGCCAGGAGAGGCGCTTGCTGGGTGTTTTGCTTCTTGTGCTGCCTCCCTGTCCACACTGCTGGCTGCGCTGCCCTCTTCCTGGGGAACGTCCTGTGCGTCTGTGAAGAGGCTGGCGAACCTGGGGTTGATCCAGGAGTTGATGATGACGATCTCCTCCTCTTCATCCCATCCCCCAGGACTGCTCTCTTTCTTGCCCCGGCCTTGGCTTGTCCCCTCGTTGCCTGTCCCCTGCCTGGGTTTGACGTGTTTCTCTCTCTGTTGTTTTTTCTTCTTACCCTGGCCTGGGCTAGCTGCTGCAGGGTCTCTGTTGGAAGCCCTTGCTCCTGCGCATACGCGGGAATCAGGCCCTGGCAGAGCAGTGGTCCGCCTCCTCTCCATGTCTGTCTGGACCCCGGCTGATCTCATTGCACTCGCTGTGCTCCCCGTGTGTGCCAGGTCCCCCAGTGCTCCAGCCAAGGCAGATGCTGAGGATGTAGAGTCTGCAGGCTCTGCTGTGGGAGGAGGCACGCTGGGTCCTGTGGCCGAGGGAGCACTTGGTGCCTTGCTCACGGCTCCCTGGCTCATGGCTACAGCACGGCGTAGGTCTGTGGAAACGATGGTCTTGACTCTTTCCTGCAGATCTTCATCACAGGCACTGGAGGCATGTTGGGCACGTCCCTGGCTCTCAACCATCACTGCAGTGCTGTGCTCACTGGGGCTTGGAGAGGCCGATGGTTTTGACTGTGGAGCCCCATGTGTCAGGGGAGGCGTCCTGTGTCCCTCATCTTCCAGAGCAGGGGCTGCTGGAGGACTTGCTGGCCTGCTCTGTGCTGCTGTTGTTGAAGTGAGAGGCGTGCTGTGCCTCTCTTCCCCAGGAATTTCTTCTTGGGGAGCAGCTGATGGGGCAGTGTCCGTGGTTTGCAGCGAGCCAGGAGAGGCGCTTGCTGGGTGTTTTGCTTCTTGTGCTGCCTCCCTGTCCACACTGCTGGCTGCGCTGCCCTCTTCCTGGGGAACGTCCTGTGCGTCTGTGAAGAGGCTGGCGAACCTGGGGTTGATCCAGGAGTTGATGATGACGATCTCCTCCTCTTCATCCCATCCCCCAGGACTGCTCTCTTTCTTGCCCCGGCCTTGGCTTGTCCCCTCGTTGCCTGTCCCCTGCCTGGGTTTGACGTGTTTCTCTCTCTGTTGTTTTTTCTTCTTACCCTGGCCTGGGCTAGCTGCTGCAGGGTCTCTGTTGGAAGCCCTTGCTCCTGCGCATACGCGGGAATCAGGCCCTGGCAGAGAAGTCGTCCACGTCCTCTCCAGGTCTGTCTGGACCCCGGCTGAACTTGTTGCTCTCAATTTGCACCCCGTTTGTGCCAGGTCCTCAAGTGCTGCTGATCGTTGGCCGTGTTCCCAGCTTTTTTGCGTCTTCTGCAGCACTTCAGACACGCGGGAGTGTGCTGTGTCCTGCAGTGCCGTGCAAGAGTCTGCAGGGCTGTGTGGGGCAGGGTGCCAGCTCTTCTTTAAATTCTGGGGCCCAGTTGCGGGCTGAGGTGGTGTTCTGTGTCCTTTGCTCGTCGGAGGTCTGCCCACAGGAGGAAGCCTTGCCTCCCTCATGGCTCCCTGGTTCCAGGCAAGGCCATTTCTTATTGCAGTGGAGACAAAGGCCTTTATTTGGTCTTCCATTTCTTCGGCAGGGGATTCAAGGCTGCTTTTGGACGAGTGCCGACTCTTGCAGTTTTGGGCCGCTGCTGTGGTGAGAGGTGGTGTTCTGGGGCCTTTGGTCCCGGGACCTCTGCCTGAGGGAGAAAGCCTTGTCTTGCTGCTGGCTCCCTCGTTGCAGGCTAGAGCGTTTGTTATGACAGTGGACACAAAGGACCGTATTGCATTGCCCACGTCCTCGTCAGGGGCCACAGGGCTGTGTGGGCCACGTTCCCGCCTCTCTGCCCTCACTGCTCTGTCCCTGTTGCCAGAGATGCAGGGAAGAGGTGGCAAAAGCTCTTGCTGGCTGCGGGCCTCTGTTCCCAATGACTTTGCCCTTCCTCCCCCTGAAGAAGCAGAGGCTGCTGCTTGCAGAGGGGGCAGCTTGCAAGTGGCCCTTTCAGATGATGATGCCTCTGCTGCAGGCACTTGCTTGGGTGCTGCTGCCTGAGTCGCTGCCTGCCTTGGCAAAGGCGGCAGGGCTGGCAGCTGGATTCTCTCGGCCTGCCTCACCCCACGGTGAGGCAGTGTCTTGATGTCTTGCGGCTTCTTCTCCATCTGCAAGAGAAGCGAGAAGAAAGGCCAAGTTACTTGGGCCATTTCTGCCATTCTGCTCCGTGTCCCCACTAGAAGTGCTGCTGTGAGCTGCCCTGCGGCGGCCCCCGGCACGCCCTGGCAGCTGCCCACGCAGAGCGGGGCTCAGCCTGCCAGGGTAATGCCCTGCCTGTCTCCTCCTGCAAGTGCTGCCTGCTCATCGCAGGCTGCCAGGGCTGCCAAAGATGTTCGACCAAACCCTCCTGGGGCTCCCGACTCCGTGTGGCAGCTGCCAGTGTGACGCACGCTCTCTGGGCACGACCGCACCGGCAGCCTGTCCGCATGGAGGGACGGTGGAGGCAGCTCCTGGCTGTGCACAGCCAGGTTGAATTAGGCCACGCTGCTCTTTGTGCCTCTGGGCACAGAACTGCCAGGGCCACGTGGGCTTTGGCTGTCCTGGGGGTGGGCTCTTCATGGAGAAACCCCAGGTTTGGGAACAACTGTGTCCAGGCCGGAGGGGCTCAGGGCCAGCTGGCCGGCTCGCTCCAGCACCGTTCTCCTCAGCCTGGTGCTCTCGGTGCCATCCCGTCACACTGCTGTCCCTGTCTCGCTCCCTGAGCCTCACCTGGCGCCGCTCCTGTACGCTCCGCTGCCCTTCAGCGGGCTGGGAGTCATCCTTATTCTGCTGCTCCATGCTATGCTCCAGGTCCTCTGACCAAGAACTCCAACGGGCACCCAGGGGAGCTGCTGCCTCCTGACAGAGCTGCTCTCCTGAGAGTGAGTGGGCAGCCCGGGGCTCGGGCTTTATAAGGGACACCGTTGCCGTGGGTACCCCTCCGTGTCACAATGGCCTTTGGGTACGCATCACAATGCTCCGGTGGTTGCCATGGGGCCCTCAAGCCCATATTCTGGCAGACACCCCAGGGACACCGTCTCACACACCCACAGCAGGATGTGCATTGGCAGGTACCTCTGGCTCCTTCCAGCCAGTGCCCCCGGCTCAGCCCCAGCTCAGTCTTTCTCAGGGGAGTCAGCTTAGCTCCCTAACTGCTCCCAGGTAACTGCGCGTTACCTGCTCTGCCAGGAGATGCTCTGCTCGGTCGTCCGCGTAAGCTTCCTGGCTCTTTTGCCTGACTGCCCACACATCAGCAGAGACTGCACTCGAGCTTGGACGCCCATCAGGCCACCCTGGCAGTGCAGCTGGAGCAGGAGCAGGAGCAGGAGCAGGGATTCCTCCCGTGTCCGGGCAGCCAGAGGCCTGTGGCTCTAGGCACTGTGAAGTGCTCCCAGAGAAGGCGGGCGCCAGGGAGCCGGTGGAGCTGGCAGAGAGGTGGCTTGAGGTGGGCTCTGGCAGGGCTGTGAGAGGAAAGCCCTGGGCAGCCGCAGGACGAGTTCCTGCTCCTTGCTTTAAGAGCAAGCTGTGGAGAAGCTTTCAGCAGCAGAGCCACAGCTGTGCCACGCTGCTGTTTAGCCTGCAGCTTCTCTGGCTGCTGAAGCAGGTCCTATGCTTCAGAGTTGTGCCTGAAACAGTGTTGGTAACACAACGGTGTCTTTGCTGGAACAGGTTGCCCAGAGAGGCTGTGGCGTCTCCATCCTTGGAGATCTTCAGAAGCACAATCCTCGGAATTGTACGTAAAGCTCGTCCTTTGGGGAGAAAGAAAAGGAATTGGAAAAACAACCCCAAAACTAGGGAAAAGGATAAAAAAGCACAGGTTAGATATTGTCCAATTGTCTGGCCTGAAAAGCCATTAAAAGGAACTTTGCTCCTTTGGCCACAACACAGGTCCGATGAAAATTCCCGCTTCAAGTTTACAGGTAAACAATAAGACTCCTTTTCCGCAGGAGGAATCAAGTTATGCTCCCTCTAACCCTAACATTGCAGCCGAGGCAGCAGGAGCTGCACCAGCAAGGAAGTATATGTATAAGTGTATGTGCTTGAGACAAAGTATTGGATCTGCTTGAGACAAAGTGTTGCTGTGAAGGGAGTGACTCCTCACTCTAGAGTAACACTTGTAACAGTAACAGTAGAAGTTGTTGTACAGCAGATACAACATGAGAATCCTGTAAGGGGATGGCCTGTCCCGAATGGCAAGGGGTAGTACTGGCTCTGCGGCAATAAATGCAGGAAGGTGTTGCCCCTTGGCTGGAAGGGAGCTTGCACCCTGGGGGCAATAATTCCACATGTACCTATTACTGAAGACCCACAACGCCAAAGCCCCCTTGAGACCGCACGCAGAATTACGAGGACTCCACATAATCCTCTAGGAAACCGAACCAGGGAATTTCACTCACTGGAGAACTAGAAAATAACACTCTGCACGCAGTCCAGGCACTACGAGAGGAGCTAAGAAGCTTCTCAGAAACAGTACTTGTGTTGGGTCTGTCTGAGCTGGAGTCACCTTTTCCCTGCAGCAGCCCACACAGTGCTGTGCTCTGCACTCGTAGCTGGAGCAGCACTGATATCGCTCAAGTGTTGTGTCTGTTGCTGCGTAGTGCTGGCACAGCATCAGGACTCCTTCCAAGCCCCCAAGAGCCAGCAGGCTGGGGGTGGGCAAGTGATGGGGAGGGGGCATTGCCAGGGCAGCTGACCTAAACCAACCAAAGGGATATTCCATAACACCTGATGTCACACTCAGCAATAAAAAGGGGGGCTCTCCTGGGGGAGGGGGCTGTTCCTCCTGAACAACCACTACGCGTTTTGAGGCCCTGCTTCCCAGGACGTGGCCGAACATTGCTCGTTGATGGGAAGTAGAGAATATTTTTTTTCCCTCTCTCTGTGCTTCCGCACTGACTTATTGTTTCTCTTGTTTCTTTTTTTCCTCCCCATTCCCTTTCCCTTTAATTAAACCTTTCTCATCTCAAACCTCGAGTCCTCTGTGTTGTATTTTCTCCCCCTGCCTCTTTGAGGAGAGCGGGAGTGAGAGAGCAGTTGTGGTGGAGCTCAGCTGCCCACCTGAGTCAAACCACAACAGGCCAACAGGGCTGCTGGTATTGGCTGTGTTCCCTGTTCACTGCAAAGTGCCTGTGCATGTGGTGGGAGATTGCATCCCCAGCTTTCTCAGGCCCTGGAAGCAAATCCCCCAAAAGCGGAGCAGTGGCATCACGAGCGGAGCCCCGGAGGCAACCGCGGCTGTCTGAAAGGCAAGCATCAAGAATGCGGACATGTCAGAGGAGGAGCAGCAAGATGCTGTTGATTGCGCCACTCAGGCCTTGGCGAAGCACATCGAGAAGGGCATTGCTGCGCACATCGGGAAGGAATTTGACAAGAAATAGAATCCCACTTGGCACTGCATCACAGGAAGGAACTGCGGCAGCTACGTGACTCCTGAGAGCACGCACTTCACCTACTTCTAGCTCAGCCAAGTTGCTATTCTTTTTGAGTCTGGTTAGAACCACGGACTCCTAGTGACACTTGCATCTGGTTACAGGACTTTGCTGGCTCCTATGGCTGGTTACTTCAGCCTTCCTGAGGAAACAAACCTTGATCTTCAAGGGCAATGGCAGGGATTATGCTATAGCAGAAGGTGTTACATTGTGGAAATAAAAAGGAAAAATACCAACAAAATGTATTCATTGTTTTTTTTGTTTTGTTTGTATTTATTGTAATAATTGTAATATTGTATAAATTGGGCCAAGCCCCAATTTAAAATGTTGAAATTAAAAGATTTGGATCCATACAAGTCCATGCATCTGGATGGGATTAGTCCCAGAGTGCTTGGAGAGCTGGCTGACATCATTGCGGGACCTCTCTCAATTATTTTTCTATGGTCTTGGCAATCTGGAGAGGCCCCAGTAGAGTGGCAGCTGGCAAAAGTTGTACCAATTTTCAAGAAGGGCAAAAAGAAGACCCCGGTAATTACAGCCTTGTCAGTCTCAGGTCAGTGCCTGCTAAAATTAGGGAGAAGATTATCCTTGAAGTTATTGAAGAGCGCCTGGGGGACAGTGCAGTCATTTCTCCCAGCCAACATGGGTTCACGAGGGTTAGGACCTGTTTAACAAATTTCATTTCCTTTTTAACAATTTTGATTTCCATGGGCAGGCACGGCCCGCAGATCCCAGGCTGCCAAGCCCAACGTGCGGCCGCCACGCAGGCGCCAGCTGCCAGAGGCTGCAGGAAGGCTCCAGAAGAAGCGGCAGCAGCCCGCGCAGGGGCAGCCGCGAGTGCAGGAGCCGCTCCTGGGCTGTGGGCTCAGGGGCAGACGCCTGCCCCTGCAGGGGATAAGGCAAACCCAGAGCCCAAAACCAACCCCAAGGGTACTGCATCCCCAACTTTCCTAGGCCCTGGAAGCAAACCCCTGGGTATGACAAGTGCTTTTCAAGCACTCGAGAAGGAACCTTTCTCTTCTCTCAGGGGGCCAAGTGCACACTCTTCCCCTCTTAGCTCTGCCACGAAGCTTCTCTCCAAGAGAAAAACCTGCCCTTTCTGAGCCTTGTTTTCCTTCGTGAAGGATGAGGGCTCCTGCAAAGCCCGCTGCCCTGGAAGTGTTCTTGCCCTTAGCTTCAGAGGCCGAGGGCTGGGGCCTTTCATGCTGCCTTTCTGAGAGAAAGCAGGCTGCAGGGAAACTGCCCTGAGCCTGGGGAAACCCTGAGGGGACGACTGCCCCACTGCCATGGGACAGCTCCCACATTAGCACTCCCCTCTAAAAACGCTCCCTGTTTCTGCTTCCCCTGTAGCAGAAGATGCAGGCGGAAATGCAGAGGCTGCAGAGGGGGTGTGCTTCCTCCACGGCACTCATGGACCTGAAGAACGCTCTGCAGCTGGTACCAGTGGAGATGAAGCATCAGCATGTCCTCATCCCTCTCCCTCCAGCGAAGAAGGCTGAGGCAGCTCCCCTCAGCAAATCAAGTGCCAGGTAAGTGTGGGCCAGCTCCCACAAAGGCCAGGAAAAGCTGAGCTGCATCAGGCTGCCCGAGGGATCCAGCATGCGGGTTGTTCAGCTCTGGGCTTTGGCTCTCCATCCCCTGGCTGCTTCGGGGAGGCAATGACTGTGGAGAGGACCTTGCCTCCAGACGTTCCCCTGCAGACCCAAAGTCCTGAAGCTCCCCTGCAGCCGACAGTCACGTACCCACAGTGGAAGGGGGCTGTGCTCCCTGCTCCTGGGGCTGGGGGCAGGCAGAGCTGGGGACCTTCAGATCCTACCTGAGAGTTTTTTTCTCTGTTGATGCAGCTACCAATTAGTACGGAGTGTGCAGGCGGCGGGGAAAGTGATGGAGAAGAGAAAGGAGGCCTGGAAAATCACTGGGCTGCGGCGCACTGCCTCTGTCTTGCTTCCGCGATTGCGCTCTACACACATTTCTTATTTCATTTCATTAAGATGTAATATTTATCTTTATTTCAATAATATTTATCTTTATTTCATTAAGATTTAATAAACAATCAAACGGCTGTTCTACAGTTTTCTTTCCACACCCGAATGGATCACTGTGCACGCTCTGCGGGGCCTGCTCGAGGTTTGTACGGGCCAGAAATGAGAGAGCTTCATTCTCGGTACCGGGTTGCTCAGCTCGCTGGTGGCCCTACAGGAAAGATGCTCCCTGAGTGCACAGAGAGAGAGAGAAAAGCTGCTCCCCGACAGGGCAGCTCCTGACCCTTCCTCTGACAGCCCTGGCGGCCATTTGGCAGTTCTGCCTGCCCCCCCGCGCCACAAGCTGGCTGAGGCCTTGGGCTGTCCGCAGCACGGCTGTCAGTGGTGTCGGGCGGCATCTAGAGCCAAGAGGCCTTTCCTTTTCTTTGTGCTGAAGGAAACTTTGTGCTGTCTGGAGAGGCAGTGCCTCTTTGCTCCAAGTCTTGCAGGGTTGCCTCTCACTTTGAGGGCCCTGTTTTTCGTCAGCATTTGTGAGGGGCTTCTGCATGCCCCCCGCTCACTTGTTGCGGCCAGGGCTTCCCCCCAGGATGTCTGGGCAGGCCCATGCCACTGGGCAGGCTCTGGGTGGGCCTTGTTCCCTGCAGGGGACAAGGTGGGTCTTTAGGTCCCCAGGTATCAAGGCAGTAGATCTGTCACAAGCTACATCCAGCTTCGGGGCACCTTCTGGGCTGGTGAGGCCTGTCTGCATCTGACTGGACAGCACGGACCTAATTAATCGTTTGTGAGCTGAATAACGAAGGTAACATTTCATTTTTCCAGCATTTTGATTGGAAACAGAAGCTGATGAAACCTGTGGTGGCAAGTGTTAACTGGCCTTGGGCTGTGTGTCTAGCAAAGCCTTTGGCAGTTAGGCTGATTAACATGGAAAAAAAAAAATTACACAATTACACCACAACAGATAGGAGCTGAGCTGTCAGCCACAGACCTGCACATTGACTGGTCAGAGAGATGTCCTGCACCCCCGCTCCCTGGTGCTGCAATGGTCCACACAAGGCTTTTTAAATTATATGTCGTTTTAAATTATATGTCACTGAGTGGTGTGGTTTGGTGCCTGTGACCACCTCACCAGATCTTCCTGTGACAAAAGTGCATGCTGATTACCTTAGACATTGGTCCGTAGGTTTACAGGCCAAAAGGATGCTGGTCTGGAGGCAGAAAAGGTCTTGTGCACCATGATGTGGAGTGTTTTATGGCTGACTTTTAGTCGCTGTATCTTGGCAGTGGACTACATAGCCTCAGGTAAGAGACCTGGTCCTCTGCAAGACATACAGGTGCATAGGAAGCTTTAACCACCTAAGGGTAGCAGTAGCAGGAGGCAGCACGCTGAACAGGCTGTAGCTATGCCAGCTAATAAAGGTCAAGATAAGCATGTGGTTTAAATAATTTCCTTTTCTGGAACTTAGATCTTTCTCAGAACTAAGGGGGGCACCTTCAGCAGGCTGGATTAACACTTTGAAGCAGAGATCAGGCCTTTGTTTTACAGTCCCGTACTAGGGTGACAGAGATGCTCTCTGACATGCAGAAGACCAAGGCCAAACTTCTCCTTGCCTGACAAAGTTCAGTCCACTTCTCTTTATCATTGAATAAGGGATTTTTGCCCTGTGCACAAAAAAAAAAGTTACAGAATTAGAGAGCAAGCAAGTGAACGCACACAGCACTCGTGTTCTCACTTGAAAGATTTGGGTCGCAGCCTCTGCTACGTGAACAGCTTATACACTTAATCCAGTGACTGCTTCACGCCAACCTCTGTGAATATGCCCCTCTCAGCATGCTCGGCAGCTGGGGCCTTGTAGATAAGGCTTTTCCACAGGGAGATAGGAACTAGATTTGAATTAGTTTTAATTAAATTTTACTTTCCCTTGTTTGCAATCGCTTTACGGATTGAAAAATGAATAGTGAGTTTTGTATTTAAAAAAATCCTTATGCAATTAAAAAATATGGGCAAAGTTTCATATTTCTGTGTTACTGCACTTACCTAGCATTGCATTAAAGCACGTGCATTCACACAGGGCTGCTAGGACTGCATTTGGGGAAGCATTTGGGAGACTGCATAGTGGTTTAGGTCAGTGCTATAGCAGCAGGAGAATGTGCAGCTGGAAGGGATTTTTATCATTTGTTTTTCAGGTGTAACACATTTCTTCATTACATTTCTAATACAGATAGATTCACCCCTTCTATATTCTTGTTAGCAGAGGGGACAATTCTGATTCATTTTTTTTCTAACGTTTTGTTTTATAACAACCCATACAAAAAACTGAATTCCTTCTGCCTAGTTTTGTGTATAACAGTTAAACCGTTTTTATTTTTTGCTTAATTACCCTGAGAAAATAACAAAATGTCTTTTTAATTCCTTCAATAACATCTTTGGCTGATTTTTTAAAAATAAACATTTCTCATTATAAGGACAATTTTACAGTGCACCAAACAACTGAAGTGTTTACACTTAAATAGAAGCAATTTCATGATCTTTTGAAAAAAATAAATTGAAAAAAAATGAAAAAAATAAATTGAGAATTCAATCTATCATTCTTCTCTTATTTTGACAGCCTTGTTTATGTTGATTAGTGCTGTACTCTACTCCATACTGGCTGCCACCAAAATAATTTGAAGAGGATTATGTGCGTGGCTCAGTTCAGAAGAAATTCTCTTTAACCCCACTGAGGATTGGGAACATGCTCCTTCACCAAGCAGTGCCATGACCTGGGAAGGAGTAGTGAGGAAGTGACTAAGCATGGTACCAACTCAAGAGGTCTGAAGACGATACGCCATTCTTCCCTTTTTGATATTTTGGTGCAGCAGAAGTATTCCTCTAGCTAACCAAAACCTCCTGTTTGTGCCCATCTACTGGTTCAGCAGCTCTGTGGATGTCCCTGATGCAACCAGTTGCAAACCCATGTCCTGCACTGACCATCGCTCCTCCACATGGCCATCTTCATGCTGGGCATCCCTGCAGGTAGTGGTACCTCCTGTGAAGCTGTGCTTGCCCTGGTCTGGAAAACCCCAGGAGATTCCTGAGGCTCAGCTCCCTGTGTGGCTCAGTGCATAGGTTTGCTTCAGAGAGAATTCCCCTTCTATTTTAGAATGGAAGAAGTCCAGACGAGCTCTCATCTTCCCTCCCACCAGTAGGATTATGCCAGTTTTAGTTTGAAGCAAATGAGGCAGTTTTGTTCCCAAACTCCCATAAACACACTTCTGTGCATTTTACTGTCTTTGACGGCTTTCTCTGCTCTACCATTTGAAACTCTGTGACATGGAACATACTTGTTCAGAAAACTGCTATGTTTTGTGGTTATAACATCTGGCTCCTGGTTGTGTTGGCTTAATCATATAAGCCAAAGCAGTTGTGAGTGAGACACCTGCCAGGGCTTGGTTTCACTTTCTCGAAATGATGGACTGTGAGCCTAAATAAGCAGAAATATCCCAGCCCACAGTTTTGACACCTGGATCATTTTACTTACAATGACTGATGACTTAAATTTGTTGTCTCTTTGCAAAGTCTAGTTTACATGTTAGTCTCCATCTATAACCTTTATTTCCTTTCATAGTAAAAGGATACCTGGTCTCTTCTCTTTCTTCTGATCTCTTAGCTACAGCAAGGTGTTACCAGATAAGTGAGGGTCCAAACTCAGTCCTTTCTTATTTCACCTGTCTGCTGCTGAGGATACAGGGTTTGCATTCATAACCCTTGGACTAAACATTGTATTGGGTTTATGCAGCAAGGGTTTGGTAGAGGTGGACTGCAGGGTTGGCCTCTGTGAGCAGAGCCCTGGAGCTGCCCCATGTTAGATAAGGGACAGTTTCAGCGGGCACCAAAGGGACCCACCGCTGGCCAGAGCTGAGCCATGAGCAACACTGATTGGGGCTCTGGGAGAGTAGATTGAAGGAAGGGACAAAAATAGTTCTGCCCAACAGCAGCTGGGAGAGAGGGGTGAGAGCTGAGAGAGCAGCAGCCCTGCAGCCCCCAAGGGGAGTGCAGCAGGAGGGCAGGAGGTGCTCCAGGCACAAGGCAGCACAAGTTCCCCTGCAGCCCTTAATCCTGACAGATGGACCCCGTGGGACGGAGCCGTGTGGGAGCAGTTCCTGAAGAGCTGCAGCCTGTGGGCAGCCCCCGCAGGCTCAGTTCGGGAAGGACGGCATCCATGGGAGGGACCCCACGGGGAGCAGGGGCAGAGAGGGACCCTGAGGAAGTGGTGGAGACGAAGCGCCAGGGACTGACCGCAGCCCCCATTGCGCGTTGGCTATGGTGGAGTTCAGCGGTGTAGCAGAATAAAATCACCACACATACGCACTTTGCCCACTGCAGAGTGGCTGAACGCTGGGCTAAAACTGGTGTTTACCCATTCTTCCACCTTGGTGACTCTTCCACCTCCCCAGCCACAGGGCAGCCGTCAGTGCCGGGGCTGTCTGCTGGCCCTGGCAGCTTCTGGGTCAGGTCCTGGCCAGGGAGTGCACTTCATTGGCTTCAATGCACTGTGCTCCTGCTGCAGTTTAGAAGAGCTGCAAAGGTTCCAGCTCCTGGGTTTTGAGGCTTCAGAAAACTCCTTAAAGGGTGGATTTACTGGCACAGACACTGAGTAAAAAATATTTTCTGCTTGTCTGTATTTATTATCTCATATGCAAGGGGAGACTAATGCAATCCTTTGCTATATTGCTGTCGATACAAGTTTCTGCAGTAAGCTCCTCAATTTTCCCATAAACTGTCTCTCATGTTTTCTTCCTCATCAGTTTTAGAAAGGAATCGTTAAGTTCCCCTCAGACAGACTCTTACGGTGTTGCAGGTTGGGAGCTTTCTGGTTTATTGAGCTGCTTCATAATGTATGGAAAGAAATACCTCCTACAAAACAAGGTGAGATTAAACAGAAGCTCTGCCATCCCATCATATTTTGTGCAAACTATTAAACATTTTTAAGATTATTTTAATGCAGGGAGAAAATATTTAGGGTGGGTTGATTTCAGTGAGGCTGTTTCAATCAGAAGGACTGATTCAGCACCTGAGTTGTGATGAAGCCCACCGGGTGCCAGACATCCCAGCTCCTGGGGTCAGCCCTTGTCGGGGCTGAGCTGATGCTGCCATCACCTGAGCTGCGAGCTCCTCACCCATCCAGCCAGAACAACTTGGCCTTGCTCATTAGTTAACATGTACTTCAGTTGTAGAGGAAAAAATGGAAGACAGAACATTCTGAATTTGAAGATCAAAGTCATTATTTAAGGGTTTCATACACATTGTCTCAAGGGGTCCTTATAGCAATTATGTATTTCAGATGCAGTGAGGTAGTCTGATGTTCATGTGAAATTCTTTTGACAAGTCTTGACAGATGCGGGTGAAGAAAGTTAATGAAAAAAATCTCCTTCATTGAAATTAAGAAGCTTATTAACTCAGCAGCTTTGGGGAAATACTTCCAATCCAGATGGACACCTGACAAGAGTAGCATCAAATTTTCATAGGTGCAATTAATTCTTCCCATTTAGAAGCACTCGATTCAAAGCTTCCAATTAGGTTGCAACCTCTATTATTAAAGTGCTATTATCCCTCCAAACCACTGCTACTGACATTAAAGATGTGACTAGGAATGAGTAAACCGCTCAGTCTGAAATAAAAGCTGCTTACCTAAGACAAATCTTTTTCCCAGGCACTGACATGAACACTTTCCCTTTTCCTGCAGTGCTGGATGTAGATCATTTTATACAGCTGCACATCACGGTGCCGTGCCTTGCCCTGATAGCAGGAGCAGCCAGGTGCGAGCCTGCCTGTGGGCAATGGCTGGAGCTGCTCTCCCTTTTTGGGGCTCCTCTGGTCACTGGCTGGTGGAAACCACCGCTAGGGCTGTTCTTGGGCTTGTGCTGTACAGCAGTACTCCTCCTGACATTCCAGCACCGTCCTCCCAAAGTTTCCCATCCTTTTACAAGTATCTGAGGTCTCTGATATTTTATATGATCCCTATGGCCCAATGCCTAAGTGACTTCTCTGATTTTATACCAACCCTGTGGATGGAGATTTTCCATGTTGTTGTTCTGTGCTTCAGCTGGCAAGCAAAGGCTCTTCTTCATGTGGCACGTTACATATTCCAAGTACTCAAATCATTGTCATTTAATGGATTCCTGCGCTTTTCCTTATGTAGCAGGTGTGTAGAAACAAAGGCCTCGGCCCAAAGACTAGCTGAAAGATGCCTCACCGGGAAGCATTCTGCTATTTCATATCTATTTCTCATTTGACCGCATCCAAAACATTGCTTACTGACTGATGTAGGTCTTGGTGAGCTACATATAGACTACAGGGATCACACAAAACCTATGGTGCAGCCAGAGTTTGACCGCATGCATGTACTTGGAGATACCTCCTTGTTGGAAATGTGGGGTTGTTACTTGCTCAGAAATTAACATAGGCTCTGCAGTTTGTGCCAGTGCTGAAATTTGTTCCTCTGAATATCAAAACTCATGCTGAAACTTCAGAGGAGTTGCATATACAATCTAGCAGTTTTTCCAGGGAAACAGCTCAATTATTTTAATGAGTTTTGTTTCAATATACCTAGAGATAGCATTTGTCATTCAGTATTAAAGACCTATGAAATCCTGAGTTTAAATACAGAGGTCATTTGTAATTTACGGGAGGGCAGAAAAGCATCAACTCTCCCATAATGATTCTACTGTTTTTTTTCATTCCTTTGACCTCAAACAACAAAAAGGATTTTTCTTTGAAAAACCTTTCTTGCTTCCAGTGATGAGGCTCTGTATGTTGAGTTTCAGCTGTGATTGAATTTATACTACAGCCAAGTTATAAACCCTTGAAAATGGGATTTATAATGGAAATTCCAAGTGCAATCTTAACTGTAGCAGCCAGCTTGATACCACAATAGTACTATTAACATTCTTCAAAACCAATGTTCAGGATGAGTCATACTGATCTAATTCTTTACATAACCCTTTTTCTTTCTGTAGTGCAGGCCTAGTCTAATTTCTAGTCATATGCTGGTGGTTATGTTCCTTTAATTTTGGGACACAACTAATATCAGTGCAATGGAGATAAACAGTGTTTCCCAGCCATACAGCAGGGCCATGCCTTATGCACTGATTTATTCAGTTGTAAAAGGTCACGTTTGGGGACACTTCTACAAGTTTGAATTATTAACTTAGTATCATATTTGTTATTTGTATAAAGTCTATATGACTTTCTATTTCTGGCTGTTTAGTTCTTAGATAGTCACTTAATATTTTAAAATACAAAAATAAATAGTAAGATTCAGGAAGCTGAGAGAGTGAAAATAGGACAATTGTAACTCTGTTTTCTGGCTAACATTTTAAAAGGTGAAATAAAGAATAATTGGCATGAAGTTCTGCCCCTGTGATGAAAACGACTTGCACTGTCCTTGGCTGTGTTATGTTGCTGTAAATGCATGAGGTGATCCTAAAGAGTGAGGGTGACTATCAAAGGTGAGAACAGTGGTGAGGAAGTCACCTTGCGTTTCCTGGTCCCTTTAGCAGAAGATCTGTGTGAACTGGTCAGGCCAGAAAATAAAAATTAAAGAATTTAATAAAAGCAGAACCAGTTCCTCAGGTGAGGTGAAGGGGCAGCCCGGGGCTCCACCTAGCAAGAAGTTTTTTTGCACTCCTTCCTTAAGCGATTTGTAGGGGTGAAGCTGTCTGTTAATTACATCTTCTGGTGACCACAGAGGAACTTTTCACCCCATCCATGGGCCTGCCAGGACTGGAACCTGCACATGCCTTGCAAATCCTAATACAAGCCATGCTTTGGGCGTGCTGTAAGCTGACAGGAAGATGCCTTTGTATCGATCACCTGTGGAAGCAGCATCTGTCCTCAGTGGGTTTTAATTGCTGCTCTTTAGGCTCTTATTTCCACAGACTATTTCTGACAGATCAGTAAAAGTAACCAAGTAGAGCAAATTCATGTGAGAAGCTTAAGCTTGTGTTTTTTCTTCAATGGGATCTTCTGCTGGGAATTTTAACAGGTCTGCAAACTGTAAAATGGTTGAAAACCACTAGTTTTCTTCTGTAAATAGGCAGAGAATTGGATGTTCATGTTTTCTCTGTCTCTTTAAAACTGAGGCATAATTGGTGTTTCAGCCCCCTTTGGAATGGAATTTATTTTGACATAATCAATGGGGAGATTTTCATTTCTGTCTTTAATAGGTCATATTATCATAATTAAAATTAATGTTCTCCCACAGTTTAAATGTATTTCCAATTTTATCCCTGTGATCTTTTCAGCAACTTTTTCAAATTGGAAGTGTCAAGCCCCCTGGGGAAAAGAGGGTCACTAGTACTAAAATTTGATCGATGCTGTAAGGTTGCCACTTGAATTTCTATTATGTTCTGGTTTTACATAGTCCTGAGTATACATTTTTAGCTGTTCTTTTTTGTTTGTTTGTTTGTTTTTGTTTTTAAGCTGGGATTTAGGACTTGGTGAGTGTGTATCTTACTGTTTACACAATGATGAGCACAAGAAAGTCTGTATGTTTTACTTCAAAACACTCTTTCAAAGTACTGGAATGGCTTTTGAACATTAGATTACAACTCAGCAGAGAAATAGTCACCACTGAGAAAATGTAGCTACTGTTTCATCCTTTGTCAGAAGAAGCCATCTTTCTGAGTGAAATTACATGCTGGCTGGTCAGCCTCGTGCTCTCTTGTCCCAGTCCCAGTCCCAGTGGGCTGTCTCCACAACCCACCTGTGTGTGCATGCCAGAGCCCTCCTGTCCCCCAGTCCTCCTGTGTGCTCTTCTCTCTTTCCTCCCAGTTTGAAGATCCTGCTGTGTGCTGGAGGAGAAGGAAGCGTTTCCCAGGTGAGGTGTGGCATTTGGGGTCACTTTGTGGGGAGGATCGTGGGGATTTCTTGGGATTTCTCCTCCCACCTTTGGCTCTGTTCCACTGTCCCTGGTTCTTCAGGAGGCTACTTGATGCCTGTGCCCATCACAGTGATGGCACCAGACTTAGTGCTGCTTGTGCTCTCTTGTATATCCTCCTTCAACATTCTTCATTATAGGTACTTAAATATAATTACCGTGGATTTTATAGCACCCTAGGACAAGAGAAAGAAGAATGAAAACCAGTGAGGCAAATAGCCCTTCCTCTGCTGTTCAGGGAAGACTTTAAGTTATATTTTTAAAGATAATTTATGAAAACCCAGATTAGATTATGCATCTGTTCCTTTCTATCTCAACATCATCTTCATGAGAGCAGTACCAATAAGGCTTGCCAGTAATTTTCTGAAGATCTCTTGATATTATTAATCTTCTTGTACTTAGGGAAATGTTTTCTGCAGTGGGTAAGTTTATATTTGCCCTAATGAAACCTCTGTTATTAATTTCAGGCTGTTTCTCCAATTTATCAAACTCATACTCGAACACTGTGCTATGCTACTGAACATCTCTGATTACTTTCAGCTTTCTGTCACTTATTCTTCATGGTTTCCAGCTTTAGTAAACTCAGCCTGAAGTCACCTGACTGAACTGCCCTTTGCTTACTGCATTGAAGATCTTACCAACTGAGGTTTGCAATGGGAAGTTATACATCTGAGAAAAGGAAAAGAGAAGAATCATATATCCCATCAGCAGAGTCCTGGCAGTTTGCCTGGAAGAAGAAGAAAGTCCAGAAGAGAGGTCCATCTGTAGTCCCTGTGGCCTGTGTGAGGACACTGGTTCTGGTTCAACACTGGCTGAGGTGTGAAAGAAATTTCCACTCACTTCAATGTGGGCTGAATTGGCATCCTTTGACAAGTAACACTTTTCCATATAGGCAACACTGGAAAGAGGGAGAGAGGAAATCTCAGCTGTACTGTGATCTTAAAGCTCTTAATTAAGATGTTTCTGCTGTGTTCCCTATGAAAATTTTGTAATTTGCTCTGCAGTTTTCTTGGAATGCAACCAGGTCATTCAGAAACCCTACTTATTTTTTATGTATTTTAATAGGATCACCATTAAAAATAATAATAAAAAGTTGAATCTCTGACAAAAGTATTTTAGTGTGAGTTTAAGAAAATTATTCACAAATCAGCTGATGATTTTATTCCAGTGGAAAGGTGAGAGATTTTGTTATTTGTTATTCTTTACTTGATGCCATAATTCTGCTCAGCACTTTATGCACAAAAATGAAACTGTCGTTTGCAAAGACGAGATGCTCTGAAAAGGCAATGCACACCTGCAGGGGAGCAGAAAACAGGTATGGTGAATCTCAGATCTTGTACATATCCTTTTCATCACTTTATTTGCTTTTCTTCTCCCCATTTCTCTTTCTCTCTCTCTGTTCCTCCCTGCTGTTAAGGTCACATAGTTCTGGAATGGATGATTCAGATTACTTAAATGATTCAGAAGAAATGGCTTTGGAAGAGACTTGAAGGGACAGGGGCAGTAGATGTAAAAGGGAGGCTGAGCATCCATACATGCAGGTAGTGCTAAAGGCTAACATTAGAGGGGCCGGGGATGGAGTGAAGGCAACACAAGCTGCACGAATAGAAACACAGCATGAGGACTGGATAGGCAGGTAACTGAGAGTTGGGCTCATCACCAATATTTTGATGTCTTTGATTCATGAGGATGCTCTGCTCTGGGGAGTGTCCATGTTAATGACAGAGCAGAAGGTAAGAGGGGAGGCAGAGGTACTAGTGAGCAAGGTACATGCTGACACCTCACTGATGACTAAATCCAAGTAACTTCCTAAATTTTTCCCCTTGTTCATGGGGTCATACTCAGTATCTGTCAAGTGGCATGTTCCTGTGAATGAAAGGTAGGCAAATCCCCACGGGAACACGGGAATGCCTCCAGGTTGCTTTTTGCAGAGGAGAGCAGCGTGATGGTCCCATCTCTCCTATATCTAGGTGAGCTCTGGCAGGTGGAAGGCGGAGGGTGGTAGCAACCAGACTGTGACAACAAATACTGTTTCAACATGAAAAGGAAATGATTTTCCTGTTTTTCCTCTGGTTCCAAATAGGCTAATTTAATAATATGTTTGTGTTAAGCCATCTTCCTGGATTTTGTTTATTTTGTAACCTTCTGGATAAAGACAACTTAATATTGCACACTGTTGTTAAAACATTTCCTCTCTAAAAGAGCAGGCCAAGTTTTGATGAAGTGACACTATGGGATGAAAGCCAGAGTCCTGGTGGCTATTTTATCCTCTGCAGATTCCTGTATTGCACTGGCCTCCTGTATCACCTGGGAATATTGCAGCAACACATTGTGAGGCCTGATTAATCTCTGGTGGATGAAGTTTGCTCTGTCTCTCATATTCTGTTTCTCAGTTTACAGTGTAGCAATTAATGATTTGGAGACTGAGAGAGAAACGGTTTTGTCTTATTGTGCATCCTGCTATATGTTAGAAAAGGCAGAGACAAAGGAGAATATTTTGCCAGAGTTTGGAAGGTGACAAGGTGTGCAGTGATCTTTGCTTCCCACACAAGTTCATCCACAGATGCAGGTACCCTCTGAATGCTGCCACCTGCCCAGAGCATCTCTGTTTTGGACACACTGAGGACTCTATCCTGGAAGGACCTCAGGGAAGCAGCACATCCCAAAGCAGATGTTCAGGCACTCAGGGCAGTTGCCTGGGCACCTGTGTGTTATTTATTTATTGTCTTGTCCATGGTACTGTGCCAAAAGGCATCTGGGCAGCTCAGAAACGTGGCATGGTCTGAGGAGGCAGGAAGGTGTTCTTGCAATGAAGGAATTAAAAGAGATTGTTAATTCATAATTTAATTCATCAATTAAATGAAACATGGCATGGAAAGTCATATCTAAACAGTGCAGAGGACACTGAAAGCAGTAAGTACCTCACATCTGGGCAGCATCTCTACATGAAGTGGAAAGGCAGAGCTTGCAGCAGGGAAATGGCATTTCTGAGACAGGTACCAAGCTTGGTACTGTAACACTGCAGTGTTGAAAGCCAAGCCTGTTTTCAGAGTGCCCAGCTAACAAATCTGCTGTGTATGTAGGCAAGCTTCTGACAAGCAAATCCTTCATCTTCCATGCTGCAGATCTACTCTTTGATTTTTGTTTTCCAAGTTTATGTAGCAGAAAAGAAACCTGCTGTCCTTATTATAGGTTTCTGCGGAGAGAAACTTGTGGGTACAAAGGAGTAAGCTTTAACAGGCTTTCTTATTAAATTTTGTGATTTTTGATTTATCACAGAAGTTGAAGATAAGCCGGCTTTTTTTTTTTTTTTTTTTTTTTTTTTTTTTCCCACTGCTGAGGCTGCTATTTGAATTTCTGGTTTACTTACAAGTCAGTAAATTGTGTGTTACCACAGGCCTTCACAGAGAAACTTGGGATGTAGGGACCCATGGAGATGAGAGTGCAGGGGGATAGAGAGGAGGCAGCAGAGGCCTGAACACATCCACCTGCTGAGACTCTCTGAGAAGGTGTGATTATGCAGGGACAAATTACATTCCAAGTAAACAATCAAACCCTGGAATTTTTAAGCTGATTTTGTTTGAAAACTTGGCTCTACGCATGCATATGCTCATTGAAAACAAAAGGATTTCTACATCATTTCTCTCCCTACAGGCCAGGGCTTCAGGAGGAAGAATGGTGCCGAAAATAAACCCACATCTCATTAATCCTAGATCTTGTTTTTTGAGGAGATTAGGCTATTTCTAATGTGCATCCAGTAATAAGCGCTGGAAACAGCCAAGAGACTCCAGGTGGCTAGGTGCTCCTCTGGGCTGAGCAAATCACTGCAAATAAGAAGTGACTATGGTAAAGGAGAAACTACTGTTCTGAAAGAGGCATCACAGATAGTATGGGGATATGATGGGGTTGAGTTAATTTCCTGTCTCCAGACCCAGTGCTGACCATTGACTTCTTCATTACTGGAGGGCCTGAGTAGGAGGGAGGGCCTCTCGTTATGATACTAATGAAGGACGGGGGTGTTTGCACAAGTAAAAAGTTTGGGTTGGCTCTGCTTCCCATGAGGAAATGGAGGAATGGTGATAACAGCCCAGTCAGATGTTGTTTTCTCTTGGGGGTAAGGATTGGTAAAGGACATTTTTTATGGGTCAAATCGGTAGCATAAAAGTTCATCATTTTATGGGAAAAGCAAATGGAGTTGACCTGAAGAGACAACCAGTGAGGAGGAAACCCAGAAAAGAGGAGGCTGCAGAAAAGGACCTGGGGGTGCTGGTCAACAGCTGGCTGACCATGACCCATCAGTTCGCCCAGGTGGCCATGAATGGCATCCTGGTCTGTACCAGAAACAGTGTGCTCAGCAGGACTAGGGAAGGGGTTGTCCCCTTGTACACGGCACTGGTGAGACCGTACCTAGAATGCTGTGCTTGGTTTTGGGCCCCTTGCTGTAAGGAGGATACTGAGCTGCTTGAGTGTGTGCAGAGAAGAGCAGTGAAGCTGGTGTAAGGACTAGAAAACAAGACATATGAGGACTGACTGTGGGAACTGGAGTTATTTAGTATGGAGGAGGCTGAGTGGAGACCTCATCACTCTCACAACTACCTGAAAGGAGGTGGTAAGGGGATGGTTGGACCAGATGATCTTGGAGGTCTTTTCCAACCTTTCTGATTCTGTGATGTGGCAGCAAGGAGGGTCTTGGTCTCTTTTCTCAGGTCACAAGTGGGAGAATGTGAATAAATAGTCTTAATTTGCACTGGGGAGGCTCAGAATGGGTATTAGGAGGAATTTCTTCATGGAGAGGATGGTCAAGCAACAGGCTGTCCAGGGAAAAGGTGGAGTTGCCATCCCTGAAGGTGTTTAAGAGGTGTGTGGATGTACACTTAGGGACGTAGTTTAGGTCTTGCAGACCACCAAGGATGTTTGCCCTGGAACGACTCCGACACAGTCCTTGCTGGGTGAGAATCCTACAGTAAACCTCCCACAGATGAAAAGAGAGAGCCTGTGATCTGTAACGTTAAATGCTGACAAAAGAGCCATAGAAACTAAAGGGAAAACTAGCTCTTCTGCTTTTAATGCATTATTTAAGAACCTTGAGATGTGCTGTCTCAGCCTGCGATGAGTACTGCAAGTCTTACTGATTTTTTTTGATGAAGCTGAATTAAGTGAGGTTGAATTTGCAGGAATATTACAACTTATTCTTTCGCTGATGTGTCAACATTACACGATTGTTTTTTAAGGGCTCAGAGGAAATTCCCTGTACGCCAATGCAGTGCTGCAGTGAGACACAGTGCTTGCATGTCATGGCTAATGAAGGAGGCACAGAAAGCAACACCACCAGCCTTGCGTGCCACCGTCTGGCCGTGTGTCCCTGGAGCAGGCTTGGGGCATTGATCGGTGCAGGGCGTTTTTGCAACAAAAGCACGTTCTTCCCTAAGAGACCGATTTGCTTGGTGGGATCGACATTATTGTTTAAGGAAGTTTATATATAAAGAGAGCTGCCTCATTTAACAGTCTTCCGTCATTAGGCTTCTGCCACGACTGTAGACACTTTCAGTCCAATGCACAGGTGAAAATACAACTGAGAATGTACGAGAATTAGCACTCATAAAGACATTTTCAGGAATAAACAGAATTAAAATCTCTTATGGAACTGAACAACTGCAAAGACAATCTCTAAGTAGCTGCCTAGGAGCCTCCACAGCTCTGTTTTGTCAGTCAAGAGCAGAAGTGTCATATTTACCTTCACAACTAATGGTGTTTTGTTCTTGCCTTCTGATGTGGAGCACGTATTGAAATTTCTGTCTCTCCTGGGCCAAGCAGCATTGATATGTTGCACATCATTAGAGCCAGTGAGACCTGCCTAAAGCCCTGAAGCCTGCTGGCGCTATGGTATCGTGGCAGTAACACCAGCCAAGTCATCATCTGGAGCCTGAAGGGAACCTGCACTAGTTCCCCGGAGATCCTGGTTGTTAATATGAGGAATAGGAGGTTAAGGGGCAGGGAACAGGTGAACAATCCTCCTTTGCATCTCATTCTCCCTCCCACACCTTTGAATGCAGTTTTGCAAAAACATGTCTTTTTGTTTTTTTTTTTTTTTTTTTTTTTTTTGTTTTTTTTTTTTTTTTGGGGGGGGTAGTTTCATTTCTGCTCTGCAGTGCTATGCTTATGAGTTGCCTTTAGATGTGGCTGTGTTCAAAAGCCTGCTGTGTTTCTCCATCAAATTGATGGCCCGGCTTTCTCATCCAAGAAGCTGCATTGTTTCCCTAGCATGAGCTCACCACGATGGAGTTAATGGCCTGGGATTTTATCTATGGCACGTAAACCAGCCATTTTGCATAAGCTGACACCATACTGATCCTTCACCTTCCTTACAGCAAAGGGGAAAAGAGAGAAAAGGAAGAGGAGGAAGAGAAACCTCTTGGATTTTCCAAGATCTACTGTTGATGTGCCAGGTCAGGCAAAAGCTTTATTCACATCAACCCCTATCTCTGATAGCACCAAAAATGGGAAGAGTGTAAGAGGACAAACATAGTGCTACTTAGCCTAAATCCCAGCTCTAGCAACCTGCAGCTGAAGGACTGCGTAAGTCAGAGATGGTACATCTTATATTGAGAACCCTTGATGGATTTTTTCCTTCTGATCTTATTCAGCCATTTGTGAACCCTTCTGTGTTTCTCATTTCCACAGTTTGCTGGTGGCAAGGAGTGCTTGAGTTGGACCACATGAACGCTTTCCCCCCATCATAAAGAGTAGGGGCAGCTCTCTTTTATTCTTTGTCTCTAACCTGCAGAAATTTTATGGTATTCCTTGTGTGATCTAAATAATTACCAGATGTTAAAATCCCTTCTTATTCCAAAAAATCGCCCCTTCAGATTGCTCCTCTTAGGTTCAGCAAGCTGCGCTGTCGTCATGATTTTTGTTTTCTCTCCCGAAGTTTTCATACTCTCTGCTTCCTCAGACGGTGTAAGCAAATCTGATTTGCACACAAAGGCAACATTTAAGGAGAGTATTTTCCCTTCCATCTATTCAGTGTGCTTCTCTGGGGACTTCTCTGCCATTACTTGTTTGTAGGACTTCCACAGGGCTGGGCAAAGCCAGAGCTGGGCCTGGGGCTTTGCAGAGAGGTTCCTGGGGGGCCCAGGGGCTCTGCTGCCCGTGTGTGGGGAGTGACAGTGTGTTATGTGCAGAAGATGGAGGTGTGGAAGAAGCCAGTATTTGCTCTTTGTATTCTCTGTTATGCTAACAACCTCAAATCTAGTTGTCATCGTCTGTCTTTCACACTTGCAGCTTCCATGTAAAAATACCGAGTTTCTGGCACGCTCTGAGCTCAGAAATCCCCTCACCCACCCACCTTTCTCCAAATCAGCCCCTCCACCATGAGAATAATTACCTGTGAGTCCTCCTCCTCCTCTAACAAATGTCTCTGGCATGTCTCTACAGAGTAGAAATGAGCCACTCCACTGCTCAACATCCTTTCCCCTCCTACTTGAAACCCACTAGAGTGCTCTGGGCCACCTGCATCCAATTTTTCTGGAGTCTGGGGAGGGAAAAAAATTATGAGGAGTGGCTGATTCACCAGAAGGCCGTGCTGCCATTCAAAGAGACCTTCATGTGGGGTCTCCTCC
Source organism: Anas platyrhynchos (assembly GCF_047663525.1). Lineage (NCBI taxonomy): Eukaryota > Metazoa > Chordata > Aves > Anseriformes > Anatidae > Anas > Anas platyrhynchos. Next base: position 189,781,952 of record NC_092587.1, on the reverse strand, counting down.
TTGGGGAGCTCCAAAAGTCGCCTGGACGTGGTCCTGGCAGCCTGCTCTGGGTGTCCCTGCTTGGGCAGGGCTTGGACCAGACCTCCAGAGGTCCCTTCCCACCTCGACCATTTTGTGGTTCTGTGATTCTGGGAAGCAGAAAGACAGTCACTGGAGAAAAGATCTGGGGGATCCCACTGGAAACCTTATTTCTTGTCTACCACTAGCAGAAGCTGCATGGGGTAGCTGCTCTTGCAAGCTTCTGTTTGTCCTCAGCCCTCAGTGGTTGTGTTATTAAAAAGGAAAACTCCAAAAAGCTCAAAGACATAGCATAAAAGAGACTTCCCATCTCTAACTATAAACTGATAGACCTTCTTATAATGGTGAAAAGCAGCTAACCTCAGGTCATTATTTATAAAAAAAAAAAAAAAAAAAAGGCACGGTGTGTTTGAAGCACTTGCTGTTTCTGTTAGCACGATGGAGGAGCATCCTCTGCCCTCCCGTTGGCCACGAGGTGGGTGAGGAGACAGCAGTCATGTCTGCTGCCCATCTCCAAGACCAGCAAATTCCTTCTGAACTCTACATAGTCTGGGCAGACAGGTTGTGTCTGTATCACCGGCTTGCTAAAACTGCCCGTCTCTACATGAACGTCACAGCCTCTCCACTTCTCAAGTGACAAATGGCTCCTGAATGCATCCTGCTGAGGGCAACCCTGCTCAAGAGCCTGCAGACGCAAGTAAATGAGGAGCACAGGAAGCACACCGGTGGCCCAGCACAGGCAGCCAGCAGTGCTGATGGACGGTCCTGCTGCCCACCTCGTGTGCTTGGTGAGTTACTGCATGGATGCCTGGTTGTCCTTGAACTCAGCAGACTTTGCAGAGTGCCTTTGGTGCCCAGAAGCTTGCAGGCACCCTTCCTCATTGTGTTTTATGGTGGTGAGCAAGAAAGGAGGAAAGCAGAGGATGGGTTGCCTGCCCCTGGTGCCTGCAGTTTGGCTGCACGTGGAGGGCACCATAATTGATAGGGGGGAATTGTGTGTTCTGATACAAGCTGAGAGTGTCTATGACATTTAGGTTTTTCTCCTCTCCCCACGTTTACCACCAGCTACCTCTCTGTAAGGGCACATTCTCACTGGGAAGTGAAGGATCCTCACTGTGCCAATTGGGCTGAATGCACAAAAAAAAAGTGATACAGCAGAGCTAGAGCAGGATTTGACCCAAGAGGTGAGAGCCTGGCTCATTGCTTTGTAGAGAAGGACCCAAGAAAGATTCTGCAGGGCTTTGTGCAGGTGTTCAGATATAGCAGAGGAATTCCTTCATGAGATCTTCACCAGCACTTAGTGGTCTTTTTGTCTGTCTGTCTGTCTGTCTTTTTTATATATTTATAAACTTACTTACAACTTCCTTGAGAATTGGGAGTTTTCCACAGGTAGGGAAGAGCTGCTCTTTGTACCTGATTACTAGGAAATGCGTTGTGAGCATCTTAAAGGCAATTTGTCACGGTGCAAATGCAAGTCTTTATTGTGAAGGCAGGCAACAAATCAGCTTTTGATCAGCTATGAGATCAACTCCTGCTTGGTGCTTACGATGCTGAGGTATTCTGATAACTTGAGCTGATTGCTGTAAGTCATTTTTCAAGCTCTCTTCCCTACTTGATGATCAAATATAGCAGTCTGCATAATTCATGGCCTTTCGTATTCACGTTTGTATTTTTGGTTTATGGCAGGTGAATGCATTTGCTATTTTAATGAAGTATATGCCCACCA